>NC_141097.1:20422880-20425380 GCF_041138505.1 Cibotium barometz | reverse complement strand
TGATATGTAAGCAATTTAACTCAAAGGTGATAGAAGTAAAAATCATTACAGGTACAAACATTGGATACAGAGTCACATTTATGCCTACTATGCTTCAATTACCTTTTGACATGAGAAGGAGGCAATTTCCTGTCTGGTTAGCTTTTGGTATGTCAATAAATAAGTCCCAAGGACAAACATTGAGTGTATTGGGACTTTATCTGGCCACACAAGTGTTCACACATGAATAATTGTACGCTGCTATGTCATGTGTTAAATTATCCGATGCAGTGAAAGTGTGTGTAAAGCATATTGTGGAATATGAAAGCGGCACAAGAGGTTCAAATGAAGTCTTCACAACCAATGTTATCTATAAGGAGGTTTTGCAAATGGCATGCCGGAGAATGTAAACGTAAATGGCAGCTTGCAAATGTTAGAGACTACATTTATACATATCTTTGAATGGAGAATGTTTCCAAAGATGTGCAAGTGCAGTCTTTGATTGCTTTTGGATTACTTTTATACACAATGCCATTATATTATTTGTTGCTTGGCTCAAGCTACTGAGCACATAGACACACACACACATACACACAGCCATGTGTGTGTGTGTGTGTGTGTATGTGTGTGTATACATGTGTGTGTGTGTGTGTGTATACATGTGTGTGTGTATATAGATATATATATATATATATATATATATATAGAGAGAGAGAGAGAGAGAGAGTGTTATATTTGATATCAGGGGTATATTGCTTAGGATGGATGTGGCAAGGAGATCATTTTTGTTCGTTTATGGTGATGGACAAGACACTGAAGGTAAATTTTTCAGACGTTTGCTATAATATAGATATTATCGTTTTCCAAGATCTATTTAATATTCATGGCTAAATTGTAGACCTCCATTTTGGGAAGGACAAGCAACAACATCTCTAATTATCAAACTATTAGAGAGTACTGGTGTTTTACTGTATATATAGAAACTTCTTTTTTGTGTAGCTTTTGTGTTCTGTTTGATTAATTTATATTTTTATTGAAACATTCTTTTTGCAAAAGGGAATATCTTTACTTTTTAGAACCCAGATTATTGTTGGGTTTGTATGGTCGAGACAGTTACGAGGAGGAGAGCTTTGGGCTCCTTGGAATTTACAATCTAAGATTGCGAAAGGTTGCGGATCAACTTCATGTACGTGTAATGTTTGTGGATTATGAAAAGCCTGATAAGTTAGATTTTCAGTACATAGGCACTGGACAAAATAGAATTTTTCGATTTGCTATTTACAAGCCTGTTCAAATGCCATTCGCCTCAAATATTGATCCACCAAATGAGTTTTGTAAGCTTTTATCCTTATCCTGCTTTTTTTCAACGACGGGAATTAAATCTTCAATGCTAATGTTTTTTTCTAGCATACATTTTACCAGATGGAGGCGCGGGATATAGGCTACCAAGGAGAGAGAATCCAGTTGTCTGAAGATTGTTTTAAAGCTGTGTTCAGGTGTTCAGGTGTTCAGCTGTGTTCAGGTGTTCAGGTGTGTTAAGGTTGTCATCATTTTATAGGTTTGTAAAGCTAGATGTATATTTATATGCCAAGTTTGGTGCATTAGAAGCTTCTGTATGGATATATATGGTAATCATGATGTGTTTTATATAGAAGGTTGGCAAGTTGAGGAAGATGTATACATATATGTATGAGTGTGAACAATATCTATGGATATTATGGGTGCATGCGCATACACAGACACATATTTACATGTGTGTATGTGACATGCACACATGCGTCATAGGCGCACACACATACACATATCTTCCAGTTGTAGCATGTATGGTTTGTATGAATTACGCGTACATGTACATACATGCGAACACACATACATACATCTTTATACGTGTTTTTGTGTAACGTGATGTGCCTAGCTTCTAAAAGGAAAGGAAGGGTGATTTTATACATATTACTTTTACCTGCTGCTGTAAGTACATGGAAAATGCTTCCAGCCCATCGGAGACGGGTCGCGATAGTAGTTTGTTTAACAACCCATAGTGTGTATGTAACTTTGTCCATGCACTCTAGTATACAGTTTTAAAAGTGAGTTTAATGCTCCTTATACTATGACACAATGATTTTAATTTTTAATTCAATCTTTCTATCCAATGATAAAGTAATTTTAAATATAACATTGCCATTGAATCGAGTACACTAGAGAATGAAATTCTTTGAGTTATTAGCATAGTTAGAGGTTGTAATCACGATAATTGGAATCCTCATGATGTCAAATAGAAGATACATACATAGCTAAGGGAGAGAGTGTTCTTAACATACATACCTGAAGGAGAAAGTGTTCTTCCTTTATGATTGTTAAGAATCCATCCAAAACATATGTTTTTGTATTCTTAATAGAATCCATCCTTTTTGCAATCCTCATGATCTCAAATAAAGGATGGATTCTATTAAGAATACAAAAAAGTTTAATTTTATATATATATATATATATGTATATCTGTATATATATATATATATAAGTA
>NC_141097.1:20387880-20412880 GCF_041138505.1 Cibotium barometz | reverse complement strand
GGTGGTTGGTGCATCTCTTCCAAGACAAGTTATCTATAAGGTTGAGTAACACACAATCTTTTCTCAAAGAAAAGATAGCCATCATTATGAGAATAACTTCCTTGAGGTGTCCAATTGTTTTCACGCAATTTGATCTATATTTCAGAAAAATCTGGATCAACTTCATAAGTTTCTTTCATAAGTACAAATGGTTCACTTTCAATAATGGAAATGTTGTTGATATTTGGTCTTCGACTCAAAGCATCGGCAACAACATTTTCTTTTCTAGGTTGGTATTGAATCATAGGTTAAAAACTTTGAATGAAAGATGCCCATTTGATGTGCCTATCTGAAATAAGGGGTTGCGTAAGCAAATGCCTAATGCTTTGTTGATCCGTCTTGATAAGAAATTCAGAATCCATTAGGTAATGCTTCCAGATTTTCAAAGCATGCACTACTGCTACTAATTCCTTGTCATATGTGCTATAATTTTGCTCTGCAGGCTTAAGCTTTCTACTTTGATAAGCAATAGGATGGTTGTCTTGCATAAGCACAGCTCCAAATCCTTTGCCACTAGCATCAGTCGCTACTATAAAGAATGGTCTTTGAAAATCAGGTAGTGTTAGAACTGGTGCTTGTGTTAAAGCATTCTTGAGTGTTGCAAAAGATTTATCTTGCTTTTCAGTCCAATTGAAATTTGTAGCTTTCTTAAGGAGTTCAGTCAAAGGATGAGCAATATAAGCAAAATTCTTGATGAACTTCCTATAATAACTACATAGGCCAAGAAAAGATCTAAGGTCATGTATGTTTCTAGGCGTAGGCCAAGAAGCTATACACTCAATTTTCTTAGGGTCTACACGAATCCCTTCAGCCGACACTATATGACCTAATAGTCAATCTCTTCTTGAAAGAAAGAACTCTTTTCAGGATTGACATACAATTCATTTTCTCTCAAAAGGTTGAACACTTGTTCCAAGTGTTGTTCATGCTCTTGTCGATCCTTGCTGAAAACAAGAATGTCATCAAAGAACACTATAACAAAACTTTGAAACTTAAGGAATATGCGATTCATCATACGGCTGAAAGTAGCTGGAGCATTGGTCAAACCAAATGGCATAACCAAAAACTCATAGTGACCAGTTTGGGTTCTAAAAGCTGTCTTGAAAATGTCAGATTCAGTCATGCGAACTTGATGATACCCAGACTTTAGGTCAATCTTGCTAAAGATCTTTGATCGTCTAAGCTTATCAAGAAGATCATCTACCCTAGGAATAGGATATCTGTTCTTGATAGTAATCTTATTCATCGCACGATAGTCTACACACATTCGAAAGGTTCCGTTCTTCTTCTTAACAAGAAGTACTGGAGCTCCAAAAGGTGAACTACTAGGTTGAATAAGGCCTCTCTCTAGCAAGTCTTCGATTTGGTTTTGGATTTCTTTTTGCTCTAAATTATTGACTCTATAGGGAGCTTTACAAGGCGGAGAATTTCCAGGCAATAAGTCAATACTATGATCCTCAAGCCTAGATTTAGGTAATCCTGGAGGTAGATCTTCCATGAAATAGTCACTAAATTTGGAGATAAAAAGATCAAACTTTGGACTTTTGGATGTGTCAGACTCAGCATCAAGCTGGTTAACCCATACCATATAAGTCTTGTCTCTTTTTCTTAGAGCTCTCTTTGCTTGAGTGTGACTCAACAAAGGACTCATTTCTCCTTTGACTAGACACTGGAGGATAATATTTTCATTGTCCTTCCTTAGAGAAATGCTATGAGTGTCATAGTCTATAATAGGGTTGTACATGTGTCTCCAAGGCATACCCAAAATTATATCTACCCCTTGTAAAGGTGCAACTAAGAAATCCCTCTTTTCTGTTAAAGGCTTGATGCATAAATCCAAACCTTTCACCTCTTGCATTCAATTATACTTTGTTCCAGTAAATGCTGCTTTGACTTTATAGTGTGTAGGTGAAGAATGAAGATTTAATGCTTTAAGTGCCTTTTCAGAAATGAAATCATGTGTACTACCATCATCATGTAAAATAACAACTTCATGTCCATTTATTGTTCCTTTTATTTTAAGCAAAGAATGAACATGAGGTTTACCTTCTTGTTGTGAGTAGTCTGGATCGGAATTACCCTCTTGCTTGAATGATTCTTCTTCATTGTCGTCTTCTTCAATCATATTGACTCGAGCGGCTGCTGCTCTGCTGGTGTCGAATTCTTTGTACGCTCTGGACAATTCGGGGCTATGTGTCCTTCTTTGTGGCACTTGAAACATTTGATAGTAGGTGCCTTCGGTTTTCCACCATTGACTTTCTTATTGATACTCATATTGCCTTTAGCCTCGTCCTTGCCTTTGTCATAACCTGGTTTATACATCTTCTTTGAAGCATAAAAAGATTTAGTAAATGGTTTAGAAGAAGTATCCTCATGTGCTTTAATCTCTTTAGGAAAACCATTTTTGCGTTCAGAATTAGTTGCCAAAGATATTGCAGAAGATAGTGAATGAGGTCGAAACATATTCACATCGGCCCTAATGATAGATCTAAGGCCCGAAATGAATTTCCTCTTTTGGTCCTTCTCGCTAACTCTATCCACAACCTGCACCTGTAATAAAGTATTCCAGAACTTTTCTACATACTACGACATAGTTTCCTTTTCAAGTTGATGCAAAGTGTCCCATTGGTGCCTAACTTTAGACTTGAATTGTGAGGGTAAAAAGTGCTTTTTAACTAGCCATTGAAATCTTTTCCAAGAATCTGGCTTGTCACGACCTTGCTTTACTACACTCCACCATAAAGCTACACTGTCTACCAAATGATTGACTGCACATTTAATCTTATCACACTCTCTGAAAATTTTTCTCCTGTGAAAAATAGTCATCTAGTTGACTAAGCCAAGCTAGAATGACCCTAGCATCCTTCTTTCCATCATAATTTTGAAATGTGAAAGCTTTTTGACTAATCTTGGATTCTTTTTGTGACCTTTGTGCTTGCAATGTAGCATTTACAGCCCTTTGAATAGTGTCATCTTCGTCATCAAAAGATAGCGAAGAGTCACGCTTACGTCTACGACTCGTGAGCTGTCTCTCCAATTCAATACGCTTCTCTCTCTCTTCTACAATTTGATGTTGTAAAGAAAGGAGTTGCTCTTGAATTGATGTTGTAAAGAAAGGAGTTGCTCTTGAATTGATGGCGAGATAGGAAAATCTGCCATAGTGCTTGTGTAAATGATGTAGATAAATAAAATTTTATTTTATTTGATGTAAATAAATAAAGCAAATGTAGGTACTTATCTTGTTTTTCTCCCGCAATTTGATGTTGGTTGAAGCTGAACAAAGACGATGTTCAATGGCTGAATTGAATTCTCATCGCTTCAAACAAATCCCGAACGATTCCGCGTGATTCAAGAGTCTTGGGCTAGTCGAATTGTTGATGAAATAATTTTTTGCACTTTGAAACCTATTGAAATAGTCCTGTAAACCTTGCCCAATCTCTGTAATATTTTTTGAAATTTTTCAGAATTTTTCAGAAATGATTTTGAAATTTTCTTGCCTTTTCTAGGTAATTTTTAAGCCTTTTAAAACCTGTAAATCACTTTTCTGTACCCAGAAATTTCAGAATTGGAAACCTTTTTGAATTTCTCTTCAAATTTGAAAATAGGAGGAGTAAAGGCTCAAAAAGGTGATGTGACTTGCATGGGGTTTGGGAAAAGTAGGATTAGAATAAAAAGTGATTAAGCTTATGTAAAATTTTTTTAAATCACTTCCATACGCCGATTTGCCCCGGCAGGCTGCTGCCGTCGTGCGCCTTCTTCATGGGTTTCTTTTTGTGAATTTTTTGATGGCTTTTACACAGATAAATATGCCCCGTCCATTATAGATTTCCTAGTGCTTGAAGCTTTCTGATTTCTGAGAGAATACTGTGAGGTTTTTGGCTATGGGGATTTCATCCATGCGGTCAGATTTTGATTTCTCTGAGTATTTGGAAAAACCACTTTTTGATAGTAGAGAGGGATGGTTTTGCAGGGTGGTGAATGGGTTTGAGAGTAGATCTAGTTTTGAATCTTTGACCTTTGGGTAAAGACCTACAAAGTACCCTTTTGTCCACTGGATAATTTCCTGCACTTTCTTGATTTTTGAGAAGTTGAAGCCCTTTCCTACCTTCTCCACAAATCTCCTAGCCCAAGCTCTGATACCACTGCAACCGAAATCTTATTCTAGGATAGATTGTGGAAGAGTAGAGAATTCACAAGAATTGATTCAACCATAAAAACCATTGCTTTGCAAGCTTCAACTAAATCAAATCAATTGAAATTCAAACACTTAACAAAATTAAAATACTTAGCTCAATAGACCATGTTGGGTGCAATCTTCCCCCCTCTTGTGCGTGGCCTTCCCCCACATAAGAGTATTTCTTTATTAGCTTTCCACCAAAATTAGGCCATAGCCCCCAAAATATACAAAATGTGCTTTTAGAGAGCACGGCACTCTTCTTTAACAAAAATAGAGTGTATAATATTGGGACTAGGGTAAAGCCATAGGCTTTAATAAATTCCACATTATAAATGTATCTTTCCTAAAGTTCAAAATGAAAAAATCATTTGCTAAGGTTGCAAGCTACTATGCTTGCCAAAAATGAAATGTGATGAACCAAGACATTTCTTCCAAAGTAAACTCTTCAATTCCCATAGTCTTCATCACCTGAAAATATAAGCCCAATTAATAATTAAATTAGTCCCACAAATATTAAACAGGCACAAATCATAACCAACTCATGACTACCAGGCATAAGTATCCCAGGAATCACCCTGCCATACAAACCTAACTGAAATAATCATAGATGGCCTCAAACATACGTCATATACCGCACGTATTAATATTTATAGTGGTGTCACCCATGATATTAACCTAGCCGGCATGACGCAAGAGTAATCTAGGCGTCCCCAAATTACTCAAGAGGGGATAAATAATATTTTTCTAGAGGACTTAAACTATATTCTCATGACAAGCTTTCTCCACCAAAATTATCTCTAGCCATCTGGCAACACTCAATCACCATTTGGTATCTAAAGGAGGGCCTACCAAGCAACCATACCCCTCATAAATGCCTTCTCCTATGTGGGGCTACAAGATGAGTGAGCCAGTACCTATGTAGTTACCTAAGGGTGGAGCATTGATACCCAACAATCATATTCTTGGAGGCTCATTGATTTTAGGGAGGCACCCTCATTTTGGATGTCTCCCATCCTTGGAGCGCTCTCTCATGCCCTCTATTAGAATAATCAGTTTATGCCTACCTTTTAGCATGGGTTCACAAAAATCTGGGAGTAGGAAGTGCTAGGAGTCTAGATCCCCCATCCACACTGTTCTTGAGCAGCAAGCAGGGGATCATGTGGAGCAAAGGAGGAAAAGACATTGAGGGGAAAGGCATTGACAGCCATAGCCGATCCTCTTCATAAGCCTTCAACCTCTCCCACGACCAATGATTCTTAGGTATAGTGCAGTCTTAGCATGCGTCTAGCACTCCTCTAGGTTGTGCTAAATTGTGCCTCAATGTAGGGTTTCTATTTTGCAACAAGTGAAATTGTTACCTTCATCATTGTCCTTACATTATTGTAGTTGACCGCCACTAGATCTTCATCATCAAGCATTTGTTGCATGCTTTACTTATGTTTTAACAGCATTATCACAGTATTTATTCATAGTTGGACGCAAGATTCCACCATCAAGGAAGAGAAGGCTATCTTCTTTTCTATCAATTGGTATCCTAAAGGCTTTGGATTCAAGCCCAAGCCCCATGGTATGCGTGCTACTTGCTATATTTAGTGGTGTATGGCTTGCTCTTCTTGAGGATTGCTATGGAAATCTACTATGCATCCATTTGCAAACCCAGCTTCTTCTTCCTATTGTTATTATGATAACTTGTTATTTTCCGCCACTTTCAACATCAACAAATCTTGCTATTGCACCCCAATTTATCATCATCTCTACTGCTATTGCTCTTGAGTCGACCATGAATTTATCATCCTCATCGTATAACTATTTTTGTTCTAGCATATGGTAGAAAGCCTATCGTCTCTACCATATGGTTATCTTGTAAACCCTGTCTATTTGTGAGTCTATCCTAGGGGGGTGTGATGCTTGTGTAGCATGATCACTGAAATCCGCTCATATAGCCATGGTTATAGTGAGCCATGACCGGTGAGGTCCAGTGATTTCTCTCTTGATGACATGGGTTATGCATGTTTCGATTGAGGGGGGATTGTTAGGTATATAGTGCAATCTTAGCATGCATGTAAAACTACTCTAAATTACTACTAAAGTGTGCCTAAAGTTAGGGTTTCTAAAGTTAAGTATATAGTGCAATCTTAGCATGCATGTAAAACTACTCTAAGTTACTACTAAAGTGTGCCTAAAGTTAGGGTTTCTATTTATAGTAAAAAGCAAGTCTATTATTTTCAAACCCCAATCTATATACGTAATATTTTCATTAATAGAAATTATGTATTGTTTCGATATTGTCACGTTCATCTTCTTCACACTCAAGAGCTCCTCTATTTGCCATTAATGATGTGCTTACCACTCCATCCTTCAGCACCACCACATTAATCCAACCTTCAATGGCCATGAAACTTGGCAAGTCAGGGGAGGGAATCACATTCCACCCACATGCTAAGTACACACTAGGTGGTGCACTAAAATCCTAATTTTTTGTCTAGGCGCCATATGGAGTGCCAAGAGCCAAAAACTTGAGGTCCTACCATTCCACCACCCTATTCTAACCTTTGATGATCATGAAACTTAGCAAGTGGGGGAGGGGGTCACCCTTCGCACACATTCCAAGTTTAATGGCCACATCGGTGATCATACACACTAGGTGGTACCCTAGAATCCCAAATTTTTGGTCTAAGGCCATATGGAGTGCCAAATAGCACTCCAATCCAACCTTATATTGCCATAAAATTTGGCTAGCAAGGGGAGGGGGTCATGCTCCACCCACATGAAAAGTTTCATGGTCATTGGATATTACGCACACTGGGTCGTGTGCTAGAATCCAAGTTTTTGCTCTGGCGGCCATACAAGGCACCAATAGCCAACAATCAAGGATTCTAGCACGCCATCATGGAGGGGGTCACCTTCCGCCCATATGCCAAGTTTTATGGGGTGCCAAGAACCAAAACTGGGGATCTAGCACAGTTCTAAATTGCCTTATCTAATCTCTGATGGCCACAAAACTTGGCAAGTGGAGGAAGGAAGTCATTTTCCACCCACATGCAAAGTTTCATGGCCATTGCAACTTGCACACACTTGGTTGTGCACTAGAATCCCCCTTTTTTTGCTCAAGGGACCATATGGGGTGCCATGAGCCAAAAATCAGGGATTCTACAATTCTACTAGCCCAATCCAACTTTCCATGGCCATGAAACCTAGCATGTGGGGGTAGGGGTGTGGGGCCAATCTTAGCTAACTAGGCTCTAGCATAGTACCTGCTCGAGGAATTATCTAGCCGAGGACCAGACTCTATTTACCCAAGTTTTTCACCATTTGCATACTTGATTTTTCTTGTGAAGAAAACGAACAACACTTTTCTAATGTGTGTTGATTATTGAGTGCTTAATAAGATTATAGTCAAGCATCGATATCCAATGCCTCATATTGATTATTGAGTGCTTAATAAGATTACAATCAAATATCGATATCCAATGCCTCATATTGATGATGTGATGGATACTTTGAGTGGAGAAATGGTCTTTAGTAAGATCAATGTGAAAGTAGATATCACCATATTCAAATCTAAGAAGATGACATACATAATATTGCATTTCGAACTTGTCATGGTCATTATGAGTACTTAGTTATGAAATTTGGATTGACAAATGCCCATGCAACATTTATGATGTTAATGAATGAAGTTTTTAGGCCCATCTTGGGAAAAATTTTACATCTATTGAGGGGATAAGAATGAACCCAAAGAAGGTTTCTGTTATTTTTACATGGCCAGTTCCAAAAAATGTTTTGGACCTTAGATCTTTTCTTGGTTTCTCAGGGTTTTACAAGAAATTCATTGAGATGTATTCAAAATTGATGTCCCTTTAACTGATTTGTTTTATATCATTGTTGGGTTTATTTGGACTGATGTTCATCAACAAAGTTTTGACAATTTAAACCAAACTATTTTGTGATAGCACTTGTGTTAAAGATAGTTAATCCGTTATTGCTATTTGTAGTGCAAATGGATGCTGGTAACTTAGTGATAGGTGATGTGTTGAGTCAAGAAGGTTAACCGGTTATATAGTCACAAGAAATAGATGAAACACCATGCTCAAACATTGAAACACATTTCTAACTTTGCTCAACCCATGAAACCTGCTGAAACAACCTCAAATGCCATGTCAGGAGGTTGTCACATTGAGACGGCACAAAACGAGGCAAATCGTGAAGGGATACACGTTTCCATTTTACACCTCGGGATGAAAAAATAATTGCATTGAAATTTGGCCATTTTTTAAAAAGACGTTTTAAAAACATTAGCCAAGCATTAAGTTTATAAAACATTAATATGTAACATTGCCCAACAACTTAGAAAAAATAAATGATTAAAAAACACAAACAATTAAAAAACATGGCTTACACCTATAACAAACTCACAACTTACAAGCCTATTTAGTATTAGTTATCTCTCTCTCTCTCTCTCTCTCTCTCTCTCTCTCTCTATAGCTAGTGTACTCTCTCTTTCTACTCCAAAGCAAGGCTCATTTTTTGAACAGTGACTCTATACTTTCATTTGAAGTTACCGCCTTACTTAACCTTGAAAAAATAAGGGCTACTAAAGAATTTTAAAAATTAAACCCTTCTTTTGAAAGGCGATTCTTTTATTGGTTCTCGTTCTTGTTTCTCCCATTTCATGTGACTATGATGGGTTGCCTCCTTTGAGAGCCAAAAGCTCTCATCTGCTCAAAAGAAGTGGCCTACACATGAATTGGAGTTGTATGCAGTCATCCTTGCACTCAAAGTGTGGTGTTATTATCTTTAGCCGAGTTTAAAGTGTACACCGACCATGCCACTCTTAAATAATTTTTGTTTGCAGCCTGCAGAGGTGCTGAGGGGGGCGTCTGCAGCTGACGTGGCAGTAGAAGTGGGGGGCGTCTGCAGCGAGCGCAGCCTGCAGAGGCGCTGTGGGGGGCATCTGCACAGCTGACGTGGCAGTAGAAGTGGAGGGCGCCTGAGAGAGCTGGAAGGTGACTAGCGTGAAGCTAAGGCAGAAGAGGTGGCTGCAAGCGAGGTGTGAGAGGCCCAGGCGACCTGCGCGAGAAGTGTGGAAGGCTGGCCGCAAGAAGAGTGTTGTCGACCGCTGGCTAGCGAAGAGCGCAAGTCAGCAGGGGCGTGGAGGCAACTGGGTGCAGGCTGGCTGAAGCAATCGAAGGCGGCTGGGCGACAGCAGAAGGAGTGGCCGCAAGCAAAGAGAAGGTCTGCGTGGAGTGCAAGAAGCCGAAACAGGCGGCTGTTGTGGCCAACGCAGGCGGCGAAGGAGGCGAGAGCTTGAAGAAGAGGTGGCTGTGAAGCAAGCAGAGAAAGAACTACGAAAAAGAAGGGAGCGTCGAAGGCGAAGAATTGAAGGCGAGAGTGGAACTGGCGAGGAATCCGGAACGGCTCGAGGTGATAAGGTTAGTGATATTTTTATTTTTATTTTTTTATTTTTTATTTATTTTTTGTTAATTTCTTTGTTAATAAAAAAAATAAAAAAACTATAAAACAATAAATTTTGAAAAAAAAGAGAACAAAAAAGGAGAGAAAAAAAATCAAATATATATATATATATATATATATATATATATATATATATATATATATATATATATATATATATATATATATATATATAAACAAGAAAACAATTATAGTGTTTGTATTTTGAGTCCATTTTTCATTTTTTTAAATTTTTGTAAAATTTTGCATAATTAGAGTAATTTGCATTGTTTTAACTTTTGGTAATTTTGTGCATAATTAGTATTTTTTTAGCGTAATTCATATTTTTTGTAATTAGGAAAAGAGAAAAAAAAAGAAAAAACATAAAATTATTTAAAAAAAATTTCCAAAAAAAAGATAGGTATACACATATTCATTTTAGTTGCATTTAGTGGTTAGGTAGGGTAATATATATATATATATATATATATATATATATATATATATATATATATATATATATATATATACACACACACATATATATATATATATATTTGTATTTAAAAAAATAAAAAAAAACAAAACAAAACAAAAAAGGCACATAAAAAACCAAAAAAAATTTGACCTTATGCACTTGCGGTCGGGACGTCTTATAGATTCTGCCATAGGGCCTAGGGCACCTTCTAGAGTACCTACGCAGGAAAGTGGGACCCAATCAGTAGGAAATTTGGCAGATATTGCTGAAACCTTTTTCGAATCCCAATCTGATACCCTTTCCTCCAGAACAACTAGCTCATTGTCCATGGACAATCTAGGGCCGTCAAATAGTCATCCCTTAGCCCCAAATGGAACACCCACAAGATCTTTTAATCCATTTGAAGCCGACACTATGGGGTTAACACTCAATGTGAGACTCCAATATGTCTACACGAATGCTCAAGGAGCTGAGATCTTTAGGGATCCACAACAACGGTATCTTGTTAAGATCGCAGACATTTTCTCAGAACTTGATAGAGCACCTCTAGTCAATGACTAGGGTAACATGTACATGGGTGGAGATGGTGTTCGCTACTACGAAGTCACCTACCATCCAGAGAATGTAGACAAATTAGGGGAGCTCTCTAAAACCGAGTTCTTAGACTTATCGAAGCTTTCCAGAGCAAGGGAGTCTAGAGATGATTGGCTCATTGAGCCGGACGTGCCTGGACCCTCCAATGCCCAGTCCTCAAAGCCATCCATAGATGAATTACTTCTTGTAGATCTAAATTTGGGAAGGGATAGGAAAGGCAAGAGAAAAATGGATCAGGGGGCTGAGAACCAATGGGAGTTTGTATGACAAATTCCAGTGACAAAGGTCTTACAGGATGACCCACTTCAAGAGGTCTATAAGGACTCGTTAGAGGGATATTATGCCACAACTAAATTGCCAGAGCTAGATCTTCCTCTAGCACTTGTGGTGGTAGTTGAGAAGCTTGCAGGAGACATGAACCGAATAATTGATAAATGGGCCAATGAATACCGAACCTTAGATTGGAAGGAGATTTGGGAGCTCACGTGGAAAGGACAACCATTATTCATGGAAGTGTTCTCAACAAATACAGCCAAACCAAGAGAGACAGCCTTTCTTGGAGAAACTGTTGCTCCTCCCCTACGAGAGTTCACTAGAGAGGGACCCTCAATATCAAAGTGGACCACTGCTAGTAGCCCAACTCTAGCACCAAGATATTGTCCTACACCAAAAGTGCGACCACAGGTCACACCACAGCAACATTTCTCTCACTATGACAATCGGAGGGTAGGGGAGCCAACTCGGCCTCCCATAAATGCACCTCCTGAAATGCGGGTGACAAGATCTTTGGAGGGGTCTGGTGAGGCTGGTAATAGGGGACCCACACCAATTTGGGATGCATGTGGACCATCTTACCAAAGAGAGGAACAATTCCCACTGAGAGTGAGAGGCCGTAGGTCCTATGATGAGTATTCAAGACAAGTAAGGCCATCAACTCTTCAGAAACTGGTAAAGAAGTACGAAGGGTCGAGAGATCCATACGACCATGTAGCAGCATTTAGGCAAGCAGTTCGAGCTGAGCAAGTGGCTATACTCAAATTGAAGGATTTGGACTCACTCTTGAGGGAAAGGCCCTTGCGTGGTTTCAGGAATTAGAGGGTTCAGACAAATCTTCTTTACGAGTTTCTGGAAGAGAGATTCATTGCTGCTTTTTCCTTGATGGGAATTCAACATGACACGGTAGCACACATCTACTCTTTCAAGCAAGGTGAGAATGAGAGTGTTAGAGACTGTGTAAATAGAATGAAGCAGTACATTAATCGTTGCCCAGAAGATGAGAAGCCTGCCCAGAGTCGATTAATTTCTCTCTTCTTAAAAGGACTAAAAAATTCAACATTGCATACACATCTCTATGCAAAGAAGCATACAAATTTCAATGAGTGTTGCCATGATGCTATGGATTTCACCGATAACTTCAAATTCCAAGATGGTACTGGCCCTGAGGTGAAACCTAGAGATCAATGGGGTGATGACCAAAGTTCAGGGTCTAGCGCGCTAGTAAATCCAAACTAGATAGCTAACCTAGTACTAAGGAGATTGGGACAGACCTATCGTCCACCCATGCGGCCACAACAACAGCAGCAAACGAATGAGGAGTGTACTACCTACAGGTCCTCATCTTTGTGGAGCATGTGGTGGTAACCATAAAACAGAGGAATGTAATACCTTTTCTCCTCTAGTCACAAACCAACCCACAAAAAAGTGGTGCCAAGCCTGTGCTTGGAACTTTACCCATACCACACAGGAATGTACTCGCATTGCAAGAATGAGACAGGAGCGTGAGCAACCAAGGGGTGGAGTGGCTCCACAAATGTATCAACAGTATACTAATTTTGAACGTAAGCCACCGATGGCACAAGAGCAAGCACGGCCTGTTCTTGGTGCTCAACCTCCTGCTCCTGGGACTGCTCCTGTAAGGGTTGTGGACTACGACAATTCAAATATGTGTAGAGACTTGGTAAACCCAGGCTATGTGGAGGAGGAATACGCATCATATTCATCCAAGGAAAATCTCTTTGAAAGTCCCGCATACCCAAGCCAAGCACTGGAGGCTCAACCAGGGGAACAAAATTCTTTGATGTTGCTAGGCGGCTACCAACCTAGGACTCCAGGCCCCTCAGGTCAATGGCAGCAAAGGAAAGTAGAAGCCAAACTAATGGGCCCCTGATATGAGTGGGGAGAACCCCATTGGGCTCGTGATTGTCCACATCGCGCTCAAGGCAAGCATCTCGACCCATTACAACAGTACAACAGTTTCCACCAATTGAAAGATATTGTCTAGGGTGTTGTGTAGAACACTTCCCAAAGGATTGTTTGCTGAAACCACATGAGGAAGGCACCTCTCAACCAAAGGTCTCACTCAACCTTGTAGGGACAGTTCCATCACCACCTTCATCTGAGAATGAGGATGTCGTGCCACTTAGAGTCATGACTAGATCACAGACACGAAATGCCGAAATACAGACTGATGAGACACCTCGAACTAGGGATGCAAAGACAAATCTAGTGGACAAGACCCTACAGTCCAATAGAAAAAAGACCATTAGGAGGAAGAAGAACCGAAACAAGCGAACTAAAAGTGCATCCACTAGTTCTCAAGAAGCCTCTAAACAAAACATGAGGGATAAAACTTTTACATCCCAAGAAGTGCATGAGGAACATCAACCTCAACCTGGGCCTAGTGCTAAACAAGATGAGACTAGTACGACTGAGGATAGTTCTGGGGGTTCTGTTTTTGTGGATAAAGTGAATGAGACTCTAGATGCCATCATTGATGCTCATAGAAGTCGCATTGCAGCTTTATCTGAGCTACCCAAGAAGCTTCAAGAATACCCAAACCCTCGTGAGGAGAAGATCAATCTAGCTGTACATCAGCAACTCATTAGGGAAGCTCAGTCAATACTTGAGGGACCACCACCACCTATTCCTCGGGGCCCAACCTCTCTTAAGCCAACATTAGAAACCATACCAGAAGTGTCATCAAGTCGGGAAATGAAAAGTGAGCTCATTTCACAAGCTCATAGCGAAAGGTCTGCACCAATTGACACCCAATTGAAAGGAGGTATTCTGCCACCACCTAGCCTTGTCTTCCCATGCAATGATGAAGTTATTGATGCTAATGAGGACATGGCAAATGAGATGTGGGCCGCAGTTCATGAGAAAGTTAATGAGAACATGTCTTCTATTAGTTCGCCTCCATTCTCTGAGGTGGATTTTACCAGGGGCACGGAAAACAACTTTAGACGCCCAAGCATCCAGGAGGAAGTTCAAACAATTGTTTCTCCTAGAAGTAAGCATACAATGAAAACCTTACCATCATATCTGGGAGAATATGAGAACTGTTCTCAAACCTGGAGGATACCCTCCATGCATAAAAGGTTGACAAAGGAGAAGGATATGAGTATCGTGCAAGCTATTTTGTCAGCACCAGTGGCTTGTACCTTACCTTTGCTTGATTTGATAAAAATTCGACCTGAGTTGTGGAATGATATTGCCACATGTTTGTCAGAGCAGGTATTGCTACAAAAGGGTCACCATGAGTGTACTATACACCCCGAGACAAAGCATGTTATGCCAGTTCCTATCAACAAAGTAGGAAAATTTGTGAGGACGATCAGGGAAATGCTACCCTCCCATTAGAAGTGCAAAAAGTAGCTTTAACTGCAATACTTGATAGTGGTGCAGGAGTGGGCATTGTGACAAGGTCCATTTGGGAAAAGTGGAGCAAACCAGCTATTAGGAGTACCAGGATGCGCTTGCAGCTAGCAGATGGAAGCTTAGAACATCCCCTTGGGCTGCTTGAGAACATATTGGTCACCACATGTGGGATTGAATATGAGCACACCTTTGCAGTAGTGGATTTTGGAAAACATCCAAACTATGTGATATTGGGTAGACCATTCATGCGACAATTTCAAATGATTCAAGATTGGGGATACAATTATTTGTACCTCCGACATGATTCTGTCATCACAAGAGTCAACCTAAGGAATCACTCATATTGTGATGTAACAAGGTCTCCAATAGATGAGTTTGATTCTGCTTCATCTGAGGGCTCAAGGGTTACATTGTCAGATGGGCGAGAAGATCTGTGGATGTGTGGGGCCTCATGTAGGGATTTCAACACTGAGAGACTTAAGGGTAATCGAAGTGTATCAGATGAGGCATACATTCCACAACCCTTCCCTGAGCATTTAATTGATCCACTAGAATGGAGTCATGTCCTTGCAACATTATCGACATGTGCTTTACCTAAGCCAATTCAATTTTGTGACTCAGATGGATATGATATTATTCCTATACGAATGGTACAACCACGTGACCTTCTAGATGATTTATACTATAGGAATGCATCCACAACAGCATTGCATGTCGAGGAAGTCTCAGTAGAGGATTTAACACTCGAATCTGCTAATGATACTGATAAGGAAGATGGATGGGACTCTGATTTTAATAATGATGTGACAATCCCTGAGGAAGAGTTAGGAAAGGCACGCCTACTCTTGAGAGGAAGGGAGGTTCAAGTAGAGATCCCTCGAAGCCGACCTAAACGTAAATGCTGTAAGAGCCATAAGAGAATCCGTAAACAAGATGAGAGGGAACAACATGAGAGACTACAAAAGAAAAGGAGGATTCTAAGAGTGAACACTCTCGACCACCACCTCACTTCTCAGGAAAGAACGGATATCTATACTATGTCCAAGCACAAGATAGTATCAAAGACCAAGTAAAATGATCAGATGGATTCCAAGCAGAAGAAAAGCTAAAAACTGTTAGCAAAAATCGTAAAAAAAACGAAGAAACAAAAACCAAAACTCAAGTCTAAAACCGATTCAAAAGAGAATGTCGGAAGTGCAAAGATAACGGTTGAACAAAAAAATCCGATGCAAGATAGCAAAGGAGAGCTCAAAACCGCATGGTCTTCAATAAGTGATGACTCAAGTGGACAAGAACAGGGTCTCAATGTCCCCCCAACTTCACACAGTACACTCTTCAAGATCGGAAGATTGTTCTTCAACAGTCCATGCGACAAAAACCAAGCATGCCAGGGGTTTCATATGATGGTCCAAAAGATGCAAAAAAGATTGATATTGCTAAGCCAGGAGAAGAGCCTCGCTATGTGTGGATTGCCACAGACTTGTCCTTAGATGAGGAGAAGTTATTAATTCAAACAATAAAGGAGTATCGCGATGTTTTTGCTTGGAGTTATAAAGACCTCAAAGGAGTTGATCCAAGCATATGTCAGCATACAATTCCATTGCGAGAGGATGCAAAGCCCTCCAAGCAACGTCCTTATACTTACAATGAAAATTTTGCACGGAAGATAAAGGAAGAAATAGACAAGCTCTTAGAGGCAGAATTTATCTATGAGATTGAACACACTGAATGGGTCTCCCCTATTGTAGTGGTGCCCAAGAAAAATGGAAAACTTCGAGTATGTGTAAACCTCAAGAAGGTAAATGCAGCTACTGTGCGTGATCATTACCCACTTCCAATCACGGATCATGTTCTGGAACGAGTTGCAGGGAAAAAGGCATATAGTTTCTTGGATGGATTCTCCGGTTACAATCAAGTGTCAATTGATCCAAAGGATCAACACAAGACAGCCTTTGCTACTGAAGATGGCATCTTTGCCTATCGTGTTATGCCATTTGGTCTAACAAATGCACCAGCAACCTTTCAGCGGTTAATGAGTCATGTATTCAAGGAGTACCTTAGGCAATTTCTTGAGATCTTCATGGATGATTTATGTGTTCACTCACAAGAGCGTGATGATCATATAGAACACCTCAAACTTGTGTTTTAAAAGTGTCAACTTTATCGTATATGCTTGAATCCTGACAAGTGCAAATTCATGATAAGACAAGGGAAAATTTTGGGCCATATTGTTTCTCGCAATGGGATTTCAACAGATATGGATAAAATTGATGTCATTGTCTCATTACCTCGGCCTATCAACCCTAAAGGGGTACAAACATTCATGGGACATTGTGGCTATTACCGTAGATTCATCTACATGTATGCTGTCCTAGCCAGACCATTATATGCTCTTCTTGTAAAGTTTAATTGGACTGATGAGTGTGAGGAATCCTTTGAAAAGTTGAAGCAAGCATTAGTGACTGCACCCATCTTACGGGCACCAGATTGGAACCAAATCTTTCATGTCCATATTGATGCTTCAAACTTTGCAATTGGATGTATTTTGGCTCAATCGGGAGAACATAATAAGGATTTCCCAATCTCATATGCTAGTCGACAGTTGAACAATGCTGAGAAGAATTACACCACAACAGAAAGAGAAGGATTGTCCATGATATATGCAGTGAAAAAGTTTCGCCATTACCTTTTGGCAAACAAATTCATATTTTTTGTGGACCATCAAGCATTGCTATATTTGGTCAATAAGCCTTGTGCAACTGGAAGGATTGTGAGGTGTTTGATCATCCTTCTTGAGTTTGATTTTGAAGTGCCAGTTCGAAAAGGAACAACTCATCTTAGGGCAGATCATTTGTATCGAATCACCTCAGGCGAAGCTCCTGTGGGTGTGGATGATGATATGTTAGATTCAACACTTTTCCTTGTAGAGACAGCTCCTAGATGGTCTGAATCCATCTTAGAAATTTTGACAAGTGGGCAGATACAACTAGCGGGTCCTAATGTGGACCTATGGCAACCATTCAAGTTAATCTCAGGGAGATTATATCGTCAGGGTAATGATGGAGTGTTGCGGCTTATACCTAACCCTGACCAATATGAAGAAATCTTGGAATGGGCACATGCAGGTATCGATGGAATCCATGCATCAGCTACTACTTGTGTGCGATGTATATCTCAGGATGGACAATGGTGGCCTACCATGCATGCGGATGCTGAAAAATTTGTTCGTAACTATGCTTCATGTCAAATTCAACAGCCAATTCATAATGTCACATTATTCCAAATTTCAACTACACCAAGTTGGAGTAAGTATATTGTGGACTATCTTCAGCATAGTCATACTGATCAAAAAATTCCTAGATATCGAAAGCATGCTATTGAAGTTGAAGTGGCCAACTATATGCTGATAGAGGGCCAACTCTACAAGAGGGGCAAGGATGGCAACTTACGCATGTGTGTATGTGAAGCTGACTACTTGAAAATCTTGACTCATGCACATGCAGGTGTTGGGGGTGGACACTTTTCGGGCAATACCACAGCTAAGTTGATTAGGTGGTCTGGGCTTTGGTGGCCAACCTTACAAATGGATGCCGAAGAATATGTGAAACGTTGTGACGATTGTCAAAGGACCAAACCTCCCATCACAAAGGACAATATGCCATTGCGGCCTATGTTAAGCACACGTGCTTTTGCAAAATGGGGTATTGATTTTGTCGGTCCCATTAAACCTCCAGCTCGTCACAGGATACTGAATATATTATAGTCGCAACGGACTATTTGACCAAATGGGTAGAGGCAAAGGCTACAGTCAAAAATGATGCCAGAATCACAGCCAAGTTCTTGTATGAGTACGTGTTTACACGCTATGGCTTACCCATTGAAATCGTTAGTGATCAAGGTGTGCACTTTGTAAATTAGGTCATAGAGTTTTTGCTTCAAGAATTTATGATAATTCACAAGCGTTCTGCACCCTATCATCCCCAGACCAATGGACAAGCTGAGAGTACTAACAAGATTCTCTGCACAGCACTCACAAAGATTGTTGAGGGACATAGGACTGATTGGGAGCAAAAGTTGCACTCAGTTCTTTGGGCATATAGGACAGCCTATAAAACATCTGTGGGCACAACCCCATTTGAGCTTGCTTTTGGATTAGACGCAATTCTTCCCATTGAATTTCTTGTACCTACTCTACGAGTAGCTAAACAATTGGATTGGACTGGTCATGAGCTTTCACAACGCATTGATGAATTGGAAAAGCTTGATGAGACCCGCTTATTGGCGGTAATGGGGATGTATGCTGAGAAGAGGAGACAGAAGCAATGGTATGATAGAAATGTAACAACTGGCCGATTCAAAAAAGGAGACCTTGTGCTCTTGTACACACTTAAGAAGCATAAGAGAAAGCTCAAGAAACGTGGCCTAGGACCGTTTGTGATTAATGAGCTTACTCCAAGTGGTGCAGTGCGTTTAGAGACACTAGAAGGTGAGCAAATGCCTAACTTCATTAATGGAAGTCGTCTCAAGAAATACAATGAACCATTAACTGAAGCCATGCTTCAACAGATGCATGCTGCACAAACACGGAAAGAAGCACTTGACCTACTTAAACGTCAGGCTCAAGAGGAGGCTAAAGCTAGAGTTGCAAAAGCCAAGGAGCGTCGCAAAGCTTCTATGATGGCCTTATAGTTGGCTACTGATGAACCATATGTCGATCCATTCAATATTCAAGTGTGCCTTCATCTTCATGAGACTACCTACTTTGTCTCTGCCTTAATTGACTTTGGTGTAGATTATAATGTTCTCTCATTTGACACATGGAAAGCCTTGGGACAACCAACACTTGTGCAAATTCCTGTTGACTTACGAAGCTTCTCAGCAGGTGAAGATAACCCTATAGAGGGAAAATGTGTCATTATGATGACCATTCAGGAACACCAGATGTCAGTGTCCTTTTATGTGGCACGTAAGTCCAAGGCAGTAGTAGAGGCTGTTCTCGGTCGATCGTGGTTAAATGCTACCAATTGCTCATTAGATTGGAAGAATAGACAATACAAGTTGCAAATTGATTCGGATTGCATCTTGGGATCTGCTACTCCACGAGCTTTATCGTGTCAAAAGGGTAATGTTTCTACCTTACACAACCCACTCTCAAAATCTGCTCTTGAAGCTCCAAAACAAATGATGTGGATAATTGATGAGTACTCAAGTGAGGGCCATGGCTGGCATGTTCCAACTACTCTAGTTGCTGCTCAAAGAAGGCCAGGCAAGAAGGAATTATCAATTTGGCTACCCAAAGATGCGCACAAACTTGTACCATCTAGCCCAGTTGCTAAGCCTCCTAAGAATCACATCTTTACCAAGCCTAAACCTCAGATTGTTACTCGTTGGGTCCCAAAACATGTTCTTAAAGCACAAGGCTATTATGAGGGTGCAACAGCAATTTGGCTTCCAAAATGCCATGGTTTGCTAGGGGTAAAAGAGTGTTTCAGAAAGATTCCAAAAGCCACCCTTGATTTTCCATGTCAGTGGGTGCAAAAGAAATCAACACAAACTCTTCAAGATAGGATAGGTGGCTGTGATAGCACCTACAAATCTACTTGTGTTGATCTTCCTAAAACATGTATTGAAACACCGGTTGTCCCAATTTCTCCTTGTTACACAATTCCACCATCAACTTGTGTACCTAAGACAAGTCCAAATGAGTCTCATTTGAGCATAGATTCTAGCATTTCAATGCCTAAATACTCTTATCTTGCTCAACTTCCAAGACAATTGCTAAAATTTCCACCTCTTAAAAAGGATATACCTAAAACCAAAGATAAGGCATTAACACTACAATTGAAGCTCTTTGGTAGATCAATGTTCGAATAATGTGGTTCCTTATGCCTTTAGAGGATTGTGTTCTTTTTGAGATAATCTTGTTTTTGATTGGAATTGTAATGATGGATATGAGTGTTCTAAATTTCATTGTTCTACGTCCAGATAACTCCTGATGGATATTTGGCGAGATACATGTCCACCATGCATTGACCCTGATAGTACTCGACCTGATCATCGCGGGGGTTATAGTGCTCCTCCGTTTCAAACTCATTCTAGGTACTTCTATGCTTCCTTAGGTGAAAATTGATGTGGGCATCACTTTGTCACGTTATTCTATCAACAGCATCACCCATTTCCACATTGTCAAGAGTGTGCATGACTCGTATTAGGAGAAGCTTCACATATTTGTTGGATATGCCGCTCTTACTTTAGACGATATGGCACGAGCTTAATGAAACAAATTGTGGGAATTACACCCCAACGCCATAATCTTCTTAATGTGAGAATACCAGAGAGAGGACCAAATCAACGTAGATTACCTGAGGAGGTTCAAGAACAACAATGGAGGGATACATGCTTAAATGACTTGCAACCACCTATCTTGCAAGCCCTCCTTCCCCAAGCCTCAACATGTCAATATTGGATCAATATTAGTACCTATATTGCGCAGTTCCAAAATCAAAATTGTCTGCTTAACCTTCCCATAGAACCAATGCCATATTTTAGTGAGGAAGCACTCCTTCCTCTACCACCTTCTCCAGAGGCCGATTTTTGTGAAGGGTTGTCCCTTCATCCTGAGGAAATTAATACCATCTTTTTAGCAGACGTGGACACGGATCCACCACCAGCGCAAGGGTAAGCACATCGACTCCACAATAAGATCGACAAGCCAGGGCACTTTTCTCCCATTGGCTTTTTCCCCTAGGCTATATTCGGTGATTGGCACCAATAACAAATTTTATTCCTTTCTTTTCTTTTCTTATTTGTTAATAAAGATTTTGCAGAGATCTCAGCTAAACAAGAGCATCAAACACGCCCCAATAGTCCACCTACCGTGCACACAAATTAGGAAGGGGGGAGACATGCTACGCCTACAAAGACCAAGGAGGAGCAATCTGCACAAAATCAGCAATGCAACAATGTAAACGAACAACATCAACGGGCACTACAACAGGTGTATTCAAATCATAATCTTTTGTTCTTTATGTGCTTTTATCTTTTGGATATATGGTTTGCATGTTCACACAATGTTGACTGGTTTAAGTTTTTGATTAGTTGTTAAAATATGGTGAGTGAATTCTAGATTCTTAGAGGACTTAGTAGAAGATATTTCTATTTAAAGACAGTGAAGGATATATACCAATGGAGTATGCCAAGTTCTTATGCTTTCAAGGTATATTAGTTATCCCTAGTGGTAGCTACCTCTTAGGTACGAGCTAGGTGCTAGGATTAGTAAAAAATTTATGAAAATATACCCTAAAAAAATATATACAAAGTGAATTGAGACATGACATGTCTACAGCCATGTGGAATGCTTGGTAGGACCTGGGGTTGTCTTAGCACCTTGGGGCCGATGCCTTGGTTTCCATGGGGTGAACACTGACGTCTAAAAACTTCAAAAAAAGACCTTCAAGGAATCTATCGCCTTGATAGATGTTGGTAGGACTCTGGGGTACACTATGGGTCCTCGAGACCGATGCCCTCATCTTCATGGGGTACTCCTTTATGACAAAAAGAAAGAAAAGGGTCTGTCGCCTTTGAGATACTTAGCGGCCTTTAGATTCTCTTGGCGGAGGTCTCTTGGCCATTGCTTGGGTCTCATTGGGATGGAACCTTAATCTTTATCACCCTCTACACACACATCAAAAAAAAAAACAAACAAAAAGAGGTCCAATCACCATTGCTCATATTTAGGAGTAGGTTTGCCACTTAGGAATAACTCAAATCCTTGTAGGACATTGAGACTGCGGTCATAACCTGTGGTATGCAAGCACACTTGCCTTTGCATAGCACTATCTGCCACTTAGTCTCACTTTGACTAGTCTTTACTCACCTATTTTAGTACTCTTTAAAACTTTAATCAGCCTTGCACTTGTATGCTCACGTGTGAAATTATCATTGCTGGTTTTTTCTTTTCTTTTCTTTTTTTCAATAAAAGACTTTACTTGTATCCATTGTTTTTTGCAGCTCTTGCTACTACCGCGCTCGAGGACGTGCACAAAATAGGAAGGGGGGAGTGTTGCATGACGAGTGAAGATCAATGCAAGGATGCAACAAAAAAGACACTTAGGGCTCTTGTAAAGAGTTCCAAGTTGTAGATGAATGTGGGAGTGGGCTTGGCAATAATCCCACATGAGAACTTTTGGGAGTTTTAGAGTTTTTGTATAAAAAGTGGCTCATTTGAGAGCTAAGGGCACTCTTTGGTCATTTGGTTGAGAGGCTCATAGAGAGAGCTTGCCCCATAGCTCCTTCTCATGTGCTCTCCCAAGGCTCTCCATCCCCATTCTTGCTTCAATCTTGTACTCTCTATTCTCTACGTATTCAATGATTTGAGGATTGCGGTCTACACACTTGCTAATCTAGATTTCGTAATGATGTTTTGATGCTAAAATCTGATTTGTGAATTGTAGAGTGCATGTGATGAAGCTTGTGCATGAAATGATGTGTAGTTGAGGCTTGTGTGATAGCTCTTTGCATGTTAGATTCTTTGCATAAGTTGCATTTTTTGTGCTTAAGTGTAGCCTAATCTTGATGCGTTGATTATGCTAGATTGAGAAGGAATCAACGATTGATTGCTTGATTGTTGAAGAAGGATTGAGTAGGATTAGAAGTCATTAGTGTGTGGTTAACTAATCTTCTCCCATTCGGGATAGCCTCTATGCGCTAACCGGGTTGCATTCACGGATTGACAAAGTGTGTGGGTTGGAGTGTAGCCTCCGCTATGCTATGATGTCCCAAACAGCACAGTTGGCTCAAGAGGAATGGAAAAGTCTGTGTTCCTCACATGGTCAACATTTGCAAAATCAAGTGTTGAAGGATTGCCATGCTAGTCCATGTGTTGGACATCTTGGTGTTATGAAAATTTTGGAGTTAGTCAGGTGTTTTTATCAGTGTGGCCAATATTAAAACAAGTCATGTTCATGACTATATGACTCATTGTTTTCAATGTCAAATCTCTAATTATGAGAGAGTTAAATATCATGGTTGATTGCACCCATTGTCGATACTTGAAAAGAAATGGCAAAGTATATTTATGGACTTTATTGTCAGACTACCTCAAACTAATAGGAATCATGATGCTAGATTAGTGGTGATTGTTTGTCCAAGATGGCCATTTCATTCCGGCAAGACATGTTTCATCTTCACGATTTACCAAAGTCTATTGTATTTGATCTAGACAAGTGTTTCCCACTTTTTATATGTGCTACTTACTTTTCGTATGTGTTGATAGAAACATTCTCACATTCTAAAAAATTATAACATGTGAAAAAACATCACGTCATTTTAACATATACTAATCTTATCATATTAAAAATTTTCAACGTATGAGAAAGTTACTTGGATTCATACATATTAATCTCAAAATTTTATCACATTCAACTTTCACAAGTTTCATAAGTATTAATCTAAAAGATTTCACACATCAAACTTTCAAAAAGTTTCATACGTATTAATTTATCAATTTAAGAAGCTTCACACATCCAAATTTCAAAAAGTTTCACATGTATTAATTTAAAAAGTTTCGCACATTAAACTTTCAAAAATTTCATACATATTAATTTGAAAGTTTCACACATGCAACTCTTTGAAAAGTCATATATACTAATCAAAAAATATTCTCAAATTTTTAGAATATTAACATACAAATAATTCTCATATTCACTCACACACATGTTAAGATAACTAGTTTTGTTATGTATTAAAGCAAACTTTTTTATGACTTGTTCATCTTTATATTCATTTTTTTAACATCACAAAAATGTAGTATTATGTATTTTCAAAAATTACATAACATTTTTTATACTTTTCTTAATACAAATTGACACATCATATATTTCCAATAATACATCATCTCACCAGAATAAAAAATATGAAAAAAAATTACTTTCTTCTAGCTAGATATATCGTACCATTATTACGTTCCACCTCACACTAAAAGCCTATCAAACACATGCGTAGCATAGCATGTATCTCAAACTAGACACATGTTAAGCAATTGGAAATTTGGAAGCCAGCCCAACGTGGTATACACATTAATTTAGGTGGTGCTATTAGCAAGATCTCTTTATATCTTTCAATCTCTACATGAAGTCTGTGATTTTCATGTCAATCTTGTAGCACTCTATGCTTGCTAATTACCTCTTATATTTATGTATTTTTTTCTCTAAAACCTACTATTATTTTTAATCCATGATTTGATGGGCAACTCTCTTGCAGGAGGCTGATGACCTAAATGTTGTTAGATACAATTCACTTACTTTTTTATCATGCGCAGCATCAACAAGAACTCAACCTTCTCCTCCTGCAGGAATTGGACCACCCTACAAAAATCACCTTTGGAACCTTCTCGCTTTCAACTCGAGTGGTTTTTGCACATTCCTGCCATGCTTTGAGTCGATGGTTGCAATCCTAAACAACAAACATCTTCCCAACCATGTGTTTCCATCCTTCCATTTGCTCTAGTATCGTGTCAAACTCTGCTAACAATGATAGGTCATGACCAACTACACTTCGACAGTCCAATGAAAGGGGCTCTTGGCCGCCAAGGAAACCCTCAG
>NC_141097.1:19967880-20382880 GCF_041138505.1 Cibotium barometz | reverse complement strand
TAAATAGTGGGTCCTAAGAGTTACTGTCCCTCTAGAGCCTACCTCTAAGCATGAGGGAGAAGAGTTCTAAATGCTTGAGGTCTCTCTTTTAGCTAATTACTATTTGATGCTTCATTAAACTCAAACCTGCAATCTCCTTCCTATCTTCTAAGAAGTATCTATGTTTCAGTAATGGTCGAGTTCATGAGTGCAAAGTTCTTACAAGAACAAGTAGCCTCCATATCATTCTATGGATTCTAAGTAATAGTAAATATTGGGTCCCAAGAGTTATGTGTCCCTCTAGAGCCTACCTCTAAGCATGAGGGAGAGGAGTTTTAAATGCTTGAGGACTCTCTTTCGACTAAAGACTCCGTAATATTCGATGCTTCGTTAAACTCAAACCCACAACCAATAGTCATCTTAGATAGTCCGCTTAGAGGACTTCCAACTCAATCTAATGTGATAGATTTATCAACCTTATCTGTTGTGTTGTAAGAGGAGATGATAAGAGTATCTTGGAATACCTTTGGAGCATGAAGAAGGAAAACACATTAACAAAGATTTTGTTGAATGTCAGAGATTATCAAGGTCATGGAGATTCCTAGGCAATATAATGGTGATATTGCATTTGGGTTCCCACCAACCATGGGAACACGTACATGAATTGACTCCATGGAGCATAAGTATGATCCCCACTAGTGCTCAAAGTTGCAAACCTCTAACGTTTCCTTCCCTGGAGTGTATCAGAGAAGCCATTGAAGTGTGTGAATAAGCTTTGCCCGTGCTTAAAGACCCACAGGGCCTCAAACACATCACATTTTACTTGAAGCATGCTAAAGGCACCGACCACTGGAGAGGAGAGTAGCAATGTATCTAGAAATCTCCTTTGTCATTCCTGCTCAGTGTTGGCATGCGCATCTCTACATGCAATTGCTACATCGATTATGTGATGCCCTCCGATGAGACGATGAGCTCATTTTAATGATACCCATCAATTTCCATCAGCATAATGCATATCAAAGGCACTAACTGATAGGACAAAGCAAATGGTATCTAGGGTGTAAGGAGTAGATCGCAATGCTAGGGCAAGAAAGGTACAAATGTCTGTGTGGCAAAAGAAATCGTAATGGCAGTGCTAGTGTGGTTCCTCATATTTCATTAGGAGACAAGAGTTCATCAACATTGCAAAGGAGATGGGACCATTGGGGAAGACATCTGGTAAGTTAAATTGGTTGGATAGATAAGTTTCTGTAAATGAGTACTAAAAATCTAGATACGTGACGTGTGAAACCTGAACAATTTTATTTTTAGGTTTCAAAGGTTAGTAATTATAGCCCGACAGACACGGGCCTTCTAAGGAGAGATTTGGCTTGGATGCACTTCTGAACCTGAAACAAATGTGCTTACAGAGATGTCACCTAGCTAATCCAGCATAGAGCCAGTATATGCCCACCTGCTAGTGAGATTACTCCATGCATGATGTAGCCTTCTTAGTCATACACGTATTTGGCCTTTTTTCAGCTCCACCAAGAGAAATTGGCAAGTCGGCAACTTCTCTAACAACATCCCAACATGCCCTCCTTGGCTCTGATGTGGGAATGCATTAATGAGGTGATGACAAGCATTAATGAGGTGATGACAAACCATAGTTATGAAAGGGTAGATTTCTTTAGTTTCATGGACGAGGCTCAAGCTAACTACAATGCAATTCAACATTTGTTCAATGGTGGGAAAAATAATGTCCTAACAAGGAGGGAGAGGTCTTGCCTATTTCATTGGGAGAAGGACATGGTTGCCCATACAAAAAAGTATGTGTGCACCACATCTCAAGGTGAGCACAAATCAATGTGCGAGAAGTGGCACATGGCTCCTACCAATGAAGTTGCATCAGTAGAGGCTCAATTGATACATCAATGGTGGCACAATAGTCATGTGATGGATATGAATGTTTCAGCAATGGACTCTTGGTTGAGCTGGTGGGAGGTGCGCATAGCACATTGGGGTTCAGTCATGGTCCAAATACCCCAAGAACAAACCTAGCAGAAAGTAAGCATGGTGGTTGGCTTGCAAGGGAAGGATATAGACGCAAGATTTCTCTTTATGATGCATGTACTATTCATATGGTAAATGCAATTTTGCAAAGCATGTTACTCTCAAGGCAAGCACAAAGGGAGAGGACCAATCTTGGAGAAACTAGCCCAAGTGGTCCAAACAGTTAATCAAGCAACTAAAGGAGCACCCATGTATAAAGCGCCTACCCCCCTCACCGATACAAAGAAAGTGCACATCACAAGAGACCATTCGTTGTGGTCATTGATATTAATGATGAGGCCACGCATCGACCGGAGTATAATGTGAATGTACAAGGCCTCAAGTATGCGGGATGCCATGGAATATCACTTTTAAGGAGCATGATACAACCAGTACTCCTGAAAGAATAGCGGAAGTCACAAAGTTTCAGCGTGATTAAACGCAATGTGAATGAAGCAATGTGGGCAATCCAAAGAACATGCACTCGCAGCAAGGTCACATGCAACGGAACGCTTCATGGGGGTAAGAGGTGTGTACAACACATAGCCAGATCTGTGAAGGGTGTGCTTGCACCATCATTTAAAGGCTATCGCAAGAACCCTAATGGTCTCATTAGACAATGGATGTGGCTTGTCCTAATCACGTGCTTCATTGCTATATTGTGGACACCAACATAGACCTAAATCCCAATCCACCACCCAAGATATGGCTAGTTGCTATGGGAACTAATCTCATAGACAAGAAGGTATATTCATTATGGGAAGGTGGAGAGCAAGTGGAGAGCAAGAATGTAGAAGGTGTTATGCCCACCCAACCTAGTAGCGGTGGGACTATAAGGTTCTTTACAACAGCAACTTCCAAAAAACCACCATATGGGTCCACTACTAACACAAAGGCAAGTGGCTTAGGCATGTGAAATGGCATAAGATTCAAGTATTGTACGTCTGCATTAGAGGGAGTGGCAAAAAAATAAAGGTAGAACATATAAGAAAAACAAATCCTTGCCTAACTTGATTCAAGAAGTTAAGATGCTCTCATTAGATGTGGACCATTTTTCTCACACGGTATTAAAGGGATAAGGATTGAGGTTGTTTGTGTGGATGGTGGAACTTCATTCAATGTGATATCACCTATGTGTATGATAAAATGGGCTTGAAATACACTAGGAATCACCAGTAAAAATCATAGTGGTTTGATGGTCAAAAGATTCCTCCAAGGGATGTGGTTAAAGAAGTTCTTATAACAGTGTTTGGTATAACTACACTCATGGAGAGGATGTAGAGGATTATCCATTGATCTAAAGAAGACCGTGGCTTCTATGGAAGATTAATGTGCTAAGTTACTAGGGAAGGCATATGGCCCTAGAAGGGGTGGTTGCAAGATCAGGGTGCCCAGTTTTGTCCACTCAGGCACCCTGTAAATAGTAAAAAAACAGGCATTTATTTACCGATAGTGGCCAATCTCTCCTAGCTAACGAAGGAATTTCCTTTCAAGTTCTTTTGTTGAAACGTCACATGCAAAGTTGGGAATATAGTTGCATAATCTAATTAAGCATTAGATAGTTAAAAGTCCTCATTTCCTTAGGTACAAGCTCAATGTATACATCATGTCCCAAATTTGGGTTGGTTCCATAAAATGCTAATATCTTTCACATATAAACTCATATGAGATTTCCACTTTGCATCTTAGATCTTCACATAATATAGAGCTTAACTTGATTTTTTGAGAAATTTTTAAGCTATTTGTCTATTTTCTTTAAATATTTCAAAGTCTTTAAAGTGTTATAATATATGCCACTTTTTTCACCCACAATAACTACCACTTAAAAATACATAATCTTGTAGATCAAAAGAGTGGTAGATAGTGAGACATTGGTAGAATGTGGTGGTTAGTCAAAATTGCAAATCCAATGGTTCGATTTTTAATGATCTCTTTTCTAAAATTCTTCCAGGCTATCAGAAGGCCTGCAAATACTAATAATCTAATTAGTAAAATTACATTTTTGATATAAATCATCTAAAACCTATAGGGACTAGTGTACTTGTATTGGTGCATCTATGGAAAAAAAGTTAGATCACTCTAAGTATGGAAAGATCATTTTTTTAATTGTTTTATCATATTTTTGGTTAATTTTGATAAATTGGACTAATTTATATTAATTTAAGTTATATTGGGGATAAATTTAAGTGTATGTGTATTTTCTATTAGTTTCTTGATCTCGTTTGAAGTACCTTTTCCTCCCAAATTTGTTGTCCAAGAATTGTCCCAGTCCAGCATAAACTGGACAATACTGGACACCCTGATCTTGCAACAACCCGAAGATTCCCTATCAAAAATTCCAGTGTAGCCAAGGGCTACTAGAGAAACAAGGGAGGAAGCCATGACTTCTTCAAGTGAGCCTGGAAGATTCTGAGGACATGTCTCAAGAAAGTTATTTCAATGATGTGGATGTAGAGGTATACACTAACGGTACGGAGGATCCAATTAGACATGAAAAGGAAAATCCTCCACCACCTTCACTAAGTAACTGCATGCTTGACAAAACTTTAACTAAAGAAAAATTATGTGAGTATAAGGATATGTTAGTAGGACTCCCGTAATTGTTTTCCACTTCTTGAAGAAATGAGGCAGATTCATGGTGTACAATAGAAGATAGAATTAGAAGAGCATTGCAAAGCAGTGGTTTAGAAGCCAAGATGGTTGGGGCCTCTTCGAACTCAAGTGTTACAAGAGAAGGTGACAAAACTTCTCAGCGTAGGGTTCATTATTCCTATAGAAAGTTCTCAATGGGTATCTCCCATAGTGGTGATGCCAAATAAGAATGGTAAATGAAGGGTTTGCATCAATTTTTTTAAAAGAGGTGATCTTGGATAGAATAGTAGGCAATAAAATGTACACCTTTTGTGCTAGATATTCAGGATAGGTAGCTCCTAAAGATGTAAACAAAACAGCATTCACCACTCCTTGGGGTATTTTTTCTTTTAGAGATATGCCTTTTGGCCTTACTAATACACTTACTACCTTTCAGAGGTTTATGGACCATATCTTTGCACCATACTTGCGTATCTTCATACAAGTTTATATGGATAACTTACTTTGAGGAAAAGTTTTGGAATGTCTTTCCTCTGGTTTGGAAGAGGATGTATATGAATTAATGTAGCACTTATTCTTATCCCTTAAATGCTATAGCCAAAGAGAGAAGAAAAATCCATCTGGATGTGAGGCGGTTCTCTCTCTTGGATAATCTGCTATATCGGATCATCATCCACATTAGAAAACATGGTAGGGTCATCACACAAAAGTGCCATGTATCTATGGAGGACATTTTTAACTAAGGGTATTACTAGCCAGTAAAATAGGCTTCACTCTAGCTAGAGTCTTCTCTTGCTCAAATACTCTATGTCTAGGGTTTCTTAGATCCTATGAGGTCCCAGGGACTACAATGCATTAAGGGATTCCTCTTGGGAAGGTGCTCTTGATTCAGCATCATTGAAGGTACTCTCTTCTACTGGGAGGGATTGAGTCTTGTGTGTACATGTAAGGGTGATTGGATTAGAGTGCACCCTTTACTAACACATCACGTGATAGCCTTGGAAATTCTAGATTCAGTTGTATTTTTTATGTTTTTTGTCTTTGTTTTACTTTTGTGAACGTGTTATAGATTTTCGGAGGACCATCAAAAAGATACGTGAGAATAAGAAAATACAAAGCCTCATTTTTTTTTGTCTTCAGCATAACTTCCATGGGTATTGATTTCGTCTCCGCACCAACTTTCATAGATTCAAGGGGGCTAATACCCAAATGTTTATAGTGTGCCACCCATCTGATAAATATGTTTTACTCAATAGATGGTTTGGAAAGAAGGAATCATTAAGTATGCATAGTGTCATTGATAGCACTATATCAAATAGTTTATGGGGGCTGACACGACTGGGAGGTAGAGCACTGCAACCGGACCTTTAATTTTCTTGAAGAGAATAATCAAAAGACTCATAAATTAAATCAAATATCAAAACAACTACTTGAATTAAATGGAAAATTAAAGCATATAACAAAACATAGAGCAAGAGAAAGAAATACATCACCATCAACACAAGGCAACACAAGACTGTGTGCAATCTTCCCCCAACAACGTGAGTGGCTTCTTCTCTCGTGGGTATTTGTGTTATATTCCAAAGTAGGCTTTCAGCCAAAAATAAAGTACATATCCATATTTGGACTTTGCCATTTAATTAGCCTTTGTCCTCAATTAACCTTTGTCCTCCTCAAACCTTCTAAGGTTTGCGCAATTTTTCTAACGCAATAATCTAACTTGTGCACATATGCACATTACAAAATAAATCAACTAATGCTCGTACGCACACTGTACAATAAATTGACGCATGCACACACACACATCACACTGATGTCAAAATAATATCAAATGCCATAGTACAGCCACAAAACATTGTGAATATAATCTGTCCACACGCCACGACTCAATCCACCATCCGTGCGACATTTAATTTTCTTGAAGAGAATAATCAAAAGACTCATAAATTAAATCAAATATCAAAACAACTACTTGAATTAAATGGAAAATTAAAGCATATAACAAAACATAGAGCAAGAGAAAGAAATACATCACCATCAACACAAGGCAACACAAGACTGGGTGCAATCTTCCCCCCCAACGTGAGTGGCTTCTTCTCACGTGGGTATTTGTGTTATATTCCAAAGTAGGCTTTCAGCCAAAAATAAAGTACATATCCATATTTGGACTTTGCCATTTAATTAGCCTTTGTCCTCAATTAACCTTTGTCCTCAAATCTTCTAAGGTTTGCGCAATTTTTCTAATGCAATAATCTAACTTGTGCACATATGCACATTACAAAATAAATCAACTAATGCTCGTACGCACACTGTACAATAAATTGACGCGTGCACACACACACATCACACTGATGTCAAAATAATATCAAATGCCATAGTACAGCCACAAAACATTGTGAATATAATCTGTCCACACGCCACGACTCAATCCACCATCCGTGCGACACCTAAATCGGTACCCTCGCACTGTGTAACACCTAAATCGGTACCCTTGCACATCTCATCACCTAAACTCATAAACATAAACCACGTCAGTAGTAACAATCAATTGACATCACATCAATCAATCTTAACATGTTCATGATGAGAAATGGGCATCATAAAAAATATATACAAATTTAAATGACCATGATTATTATTCAAATAACATGGGTCATAACAGTCCCCCCTGTTGGGAATCAACTGTCCTCAGTTGCGTAATCAATGAGTGGATGGCTTCATGGCACAAGTGGAGGACAAGATCATCACATCAAACAATTTCTGAAAATAAAACCAAACAAGTGAACGCATGTGAAAAGGATCTAAGTGTCCCATACCACATAGGTACCTTCCACATACAAACACTTGCTGGTGAAAGATAGAAGACATAGATACATCTGGGGTAGGCATGTAAAACCAATCTAATGTCCCATACCATAGATTAATTCCACACGACACTACCTTAAGAATAGAAGTTTGAGACGGAGTAGCTAATTCCCTCTGAAACTTTCATTCCGACATAACTTTTCTCTATCCTCAAAATTAGACTACAAGTCTTATTCCAAAAATGAATTAGGTCGAAATGGAAATTCTTATCAACTTAAGATTAAAAAATAATCACTTACATTACTGTCAATAACTTGATGAATTCTGGGGATTTGTTCTTGATCTTAATCTTGTAATTGTCTAACTAAATTCTCAGGATTTGTTTTTGATCTTAATCTTGATGAATTCTTGAGATTTATTTTTGATCTTAATCTTAATCTTGATCTTGTAATTGTCTAACTAAATTCAAAAATTATAGTCTTTGAATAGGTTTATAATTCTTGAATTTGTGAATCTTACTTGTAAACAATGAAATCTAAAGGGGATCTTAATCTTAAGCTTAATCTTAAACTTGAAATTAAAACTTGAATAATGATAGACATCTTGCGCCCTAGTTGATAGCAAGAACTTGATATACTAGTAATGAATCTTGGCTTAGATTAAAAATACTTGAATGGACGAAAATTGAGAGATTAGTCTTTAATTACAATTCTTGAATAAATCTTGAATAAATCTTTAATTAATCATAATTACAATTCTTGAATAAATCTTGTTCTTAAGGGGTTTAAATCTTGTGGTTGAATATATCTTTGACTTAGAGCAATTCTTGGTCTAGAAATAATCTTGTACTTGGATAGATCTTAAACTAGAACACTTGAAAATTTTAACAAAACTTTACTTGAATTGTGATTGGTATATAACTTAAGCTTGGTTTCTAGTCGCTTGAGAGCTATTTCTTTACTTTTCTCATCATCACTAAATTTGATGGTGAAGCAATTGATAACTTGAATCAAAGACTGGAGAAACTTGCTTGGTTCTTGAATTCTTCAAATTGGTCTTAATCTTCTATGAAATGTCTAACAATCATTTTTACTTGAATTTGGGCAACTAGATCTTAAAGATAACTTTTGCTAATCTTGTCTCGATCTTTCTAGTTAGGCCACTGTATCTAAAATTCTTTTCAGGAGCTAAGGTTTTCTAACTAGGTCTAGAAGAAAAGAATATTCAGAAAACAGATACAAAAGCAAACAAGAAATTGTATACAATAAATAATTTTTTTACACATACCTCCACCTTTGGTTAATGTGTCGAGTGCGTTAACTTCTTCGGTGTCAAGCATGTCCTTTTGTGCAATTTGGTTCTTCTTTCTAGTTGGGCAAGATTTAGCATAATGTCCCATCTTACACCTGAAACACTTGACAATAGGTAGCTTGGATACGATGTCATTGGTCAAGCTATGCATGTCAGATGCTTCCACAATTTTAACTTTCTTCTTAATATATTTGTTTATTCTAGATAGACGTCGTTCAATCTTTCTTTGAAAGTTGTCCCGATGCTCTCGCTCTTGATTCAAAAGAATATAGAGAGAATCAAGCTGTTCCTGAATAGTACGATAATGTTGCGGATATTCACCCATTTCCTGACAATTAAAAAGAATAGGAAAAAATTTAAAACAAGAGAAAAGATAGGGTTTCTTATCTCATTTGGAATGTCGAGCTAGATGTGAATCCTGCCAAGTTAGCTCAATACACAAATGCATAAATTTTTAATTTTTTAAAAAAATAATAATTCATGTACCCTTTAAAATTAGAAAACAAGCCGTAGGTTAAAGCAACATTTTAATGATATCTTCACTAACAAGCTGTTTATATTATTCGGACTTCACGAGGATTTAGAAAATAACATTACTCACAAGAATTTGACAACTCTGAAAATTTCTCTTGAGATAAGTTCTAAAAATCTGTAGAAGAAATTCAAAGTAACTATATGTACATGAGATTCTTTTCCATAAAATATGATGGGAATAGTCAAAAAATATTTTTTCCGTTTGTAAAACTTTTGATTGGTCTCATTTGTAAAGCTTTAAGCATATTGGAAAGCTTATTTGAAAGCTTTTAAAACTTAGTCAAAAGCTTTTATATATATATATATATATATATATATATATAAATCTATGAAATTTTTATGGTACTTAATAAGCTTAATAAAGTTTTAGCTAACATAAGCTTTGTAATAACAAAGCTCTCTTTTTTTTTAAAGCCTCAAAAAGCATAAAAGAATAAATCGTGGTCTGAAAAAAAATTCCTTCCCCCCTGAATTCGCAGCTCTTGCCGCCGGCCACCCACAGGGTGGAGGAGGAGAAAAACAAAAAATAAAAAAAAATCTACGCCTCCTGGGTTTTTGCGCAAACTAAAAATGTTCTCCCCTCCCTAAATTCGCAGCGATCACCGCAGCCGGCCGGATGGAGACAAAAACGTGCTGCCGCCGCCCGGGTATGAAGGAGGGAGAGAGGGGAAAGAAATCAATTTGAAAATTATATATATATATATATATTTTACTCCAAGATTTGCGCCCAGCGCAGCGCAGCGGAGGAAAAAAGAAAATAAAAATTTAAAAGTAATTCTTTTTTTTAAAAGCAACTCTTGAAGAATTCTCATCCCTCTATTATAGAAATTGAGCAAAAGGAAGGTTTAGCAATTCTGCTTATGGCTCTCCATGCTCCTCTGCTTGCTCTTTCAATCCGTACAGACAGATTAGGAAGAGGATTAGTGAAGAGGAAGGTGGTTTTATGGTTTTGGGAAACCCACTAATGGTTTTCCACCTAGTTTTATCCTTTGGGCAATAGATTGATGGGGATTGATTACCCAATGGTCAAAAACAAGCTTTATTTCATCCATACATAAACAAAAATCCCTAAACGTGTTCTTCTTCAATTTAAATTCAAGAAAATTACCAAAATCACCTCTGTTTTTGTCTCTTTCACCTCTTTTCACTGCTTTCAAGAAAATTAAATTACACCAAAGCTCTGATACCACTGCAACCGGACCTTTAATTTTCTTGAAGAGAATAATCAAAAGACTCATAAATTAAATCAAATATCAAAACAACTACTTGAATTAAATGGAAAATTAAAGCATATAACAAAACATAGAGTAAGAGAAAGAAATACATCACCATCAACATAAGGCAACACAAGAATGGGTGCAATCTTCCCCCCCCCAACGTGAGTGGCTTCTTCTCGCGTGGGTATTTGTGTTATATTCCAAAGTAGGCTTTCAGCCAAAAATAAAGTACATATCCATATTTGGACTTTGCCATTTAATTAGCCTTTGTCCTCAATTAACCTTTGTCCTCAAACCTTCTAAGGTTTGCGCAATTTTTCTAATGCAATAATCTAACTTGTGCACATATGCACATTACAAAGTAAATCAACTAATGCTCGTATGCACATTGTACAATAAATTGATGCGTGCACACACACACACATCACACTGATGTCAAAATAATATCAAATGCCATAGTACAGCCACAAAACATTGTGAATATAATCTGTCCACACGCCACGACTCAATCCACCATCCGTGCGACATTTAATTTTCTTGAAGAGAATAATCAAAAGACTCATAAATTAAATCAAATATCAAAACAACTACTTGAATTAAATGGAAAATTAAAGCATATAACAAAACATAGAGCAAGAGAAAGAAATACATCACCATCAACACAAGGCAACACAAGACTGGGTGCAATCTTCCCCCCCCAACGTGAGTGGCTTCTTCTCACGTGGGTATTTGTGTTATATTCCAAAGTAGGCTTTCAGCCAAAAATAAAGTACATATCCATATTTAGACTTTGCCATTTAATTAGCCTTTGTCCTCAATTAACCTTTGTCCTCAAACCTTCTAAGGTTTGCGTAATTTTTCTAATGCAATAATCTAACTTGTGTACATATGCACATTACAAAATAAATCAACTAATGCTCGTACGCACACTGTACAATAAATTGACGCGTGCACACACACACATCACACTGATGTCAAAATAATATCAAATGCCATAGTACAGCCATAAAACATTGTGAATATAATATGTCCACATGCCCCACGACTCAATCCACCATCCGTGCGACACCTAAATCGGTACCCTCGCACTGTGCAACACCTAAATTGGTACCCTTGCACACCTCATCACCTAAACTCATAAACATAAACCACATCAATAGTAACAATCAATTGACATCACATCAATCAATCCTAACGTGTTCATGATGAGAAATAGGCATCATAAAAAATATATACAAATTTAAATGACCATGATTATTATTCAAATAACATGGGTCATAACAGTCCCCCCTGTTGGGAATCAACTGTCCTCAGTTGCGTAATCAATGAGTGGATGGCTTCATGGCACAAGTGGAGGACAAGATCATCACATCAAACAATTTCTGAAAATAAAACCAAACAAGTGAACGCATGTGAAAAGGATCTAAGTGTCCCATACCACATAAGTACCTTCCATATACAAACACTTGCTGGTGAAAGACAGAAGACATAGATACGTCTGGGATAGGCATGTAAAACCAATCTAATGTCCCATACCATAGATTAATTCCACATGACACTACCTTAAGACTAGAAGTTTGAGACGGAGTAGCTAATTCCCTCTGAAACTTTCATTCCGGCATAACTTTTCTCTATCCTCAAAATCAGACTACAAGTCTTATTCCAAAAATGAATTAGGTCGAAATGGAAATTCTTATCAACTTAAGATTGAAAAATAATCACTTACATTACTGTCAATAACTTGATGAATTCTTGGGATTTGTTCTTGATCTTAATCTTGTAATTGTCTAACTAAATTCTTAGGATTTATTTTTGATCTTAATCTTGATGAATTCTCGAGATTTGTTTTTGATCTTAATCTTAATCTTGATCTTATAATTGTCTAACTAAATTCAAAAATTATAGTCTTTGAATAGGTTTATAATTCTTGAATTTGTGAATCTTACTTGTAAACAATGAAATCTAAAGGGGATCTTGATCTTAAGCTTAATCTTAAACTTGAAATTAGAACTTGAATAATGATAGACATCTTGCGCCCTAGTTGATAGCAAGAACTTGATATACTAGTAATGAATCTTGGCTTAGATTAAAAATACTTGAATGGACGAAAATTGAGAGATTAGTCTTTAATTAATCATAATTGCAATTCTTGAATAAATCTTGTTCTTAAGGGGTTTAAATCTTGTGGTTGAATATATCTTTGACTTAGAGCAATTCTTGGTCTAGAAATAATCTTGTACTTGGATAGATCTTAAACTAGAACACTTGAAAATTTTAACAAAACTTTACTTGAATTGGTATAAACTTCGTAATTGTGATTGGTATACAACTTAAGCTTGGTTTCTAGTCACTTGAGAGCTATTTCTTTACTTTTCTCATCATCACTAAATTTGATGGTGAAGCAATTGATAACTTGAATCAAAGACTGGAGAAACTTGCTTGGTTCTTGAATTCTTCAAATTGGTCTTAATCTTCTATGAAATGTCTAGCAATCATTTTTACTTGAATTTGGGCAACTAGATCTTAAAGATAACTTTTGCTAATCTTGTCTCGATCTTTCTAGTTAGGCCACTGTATCTAAAATTCTTTTTAGGAGCTAATGTAAGGTTCCTCCCTTTTAAAAATGGGAGAAACACTTAAGATAGTCCGCTAAGTCTTATCTTGGGAAAAATTTCCTATTCATCGACACCTTGACCCTGTAGAGATTCAAGGATACGATTCATAGGTATGACCTAGCTCTATCCCGCAGGGGGAGCGTGATTTTCTAAACATCAAATCACCCATAGGGCAATTGATCAAAAATTGGGCAACTACTAGACTTGATTTTTAGAGACAACGCTTTTTTCCTCATCTTATGCAAGGCACAGCCGCCGCTGGCCTAGTCTTCTAGAATAGAGTTGCCCAAGAACCTAACTATCTAACGTAGGGCTTTCACTTAATCTGTTGGAAAGCTACCCGACTAATCGGGTCCACCCGTCCGTAGGATGGTGCCGTCAGGGCATTCCATCCTCCCACTTTCCACCCTACTCACGCATCAATTTGTTTTCTAATTAATACTACCACACTGTTTGACATAAATAAACATATTCCTTAATTAGGGCCCTTCTTCACAAGGTTCGTTAAAACAGCCTTCTTACACAATACAATCATACCAAAGACAAGATGTAATTATATAAAAAGTTTATACATGAATCCATTTCCATACAAGCCAAACCGGCTCTCTTATTCTTATTTTGCTGATGATCTAGAATTCGGCCTTCCAGTCTCTACATGCTGGGCAAAACCCTACGGGACCATACACCTCATCGTCGGACGCTGGCAAGGACTCAAGCCAGCCTGTCGCCCTCTCAGGCTCCATCGCTCGATCCTCCCGCCCCTCAGAGGGATGTCTGCACACTAGGGTGGGCTTATTTACCGCACTAGCCTGGGCCCTCAGAACTAGGCAGCCTCATAATCTCTCGCCTCAATCGGCGATCCTTATTCTCCCAAAGGTATGAGGGATACCTTGGGCCATTCCCGGGCTTTGCTAACGACGCCGCCCGGCTACACAAGCACGGAACGGAGTTAGCGTTGAAGCCAAAAAAAATCTTGAATTCTAAAGATAACAACTTCAATGCAATTTTCTAAATATAGCATTCACAATTCATGAAGAAAACAATTTCAACGCAATTTATCGAATACAACATCACATAATTCGTAACTTCATATAATTTTTATGTCGTCATTTTTAAAGGAAAAGATACCATTCATTAATACTAATTTAAGGAAAAATCTCTTCTTTTGAAAATTAACCAAGCTAACCTGGCCACCGTTTCCTTGAGGGGCTTGAAAAGGGAGGACTGGAGCCGCATTGGGCGTATCTCCTCCCATCTCGTTGTTACGTGCCCCTCTTGAGGCAACATTTTGTCGTCTTCGAGATGAGGCCATCTTAGGCGTCGCCTTGTAGAGCTCGCTGCTGCGATCGAAACGCTTCAGTCGGATCTGAATTCCGAGCTCGTTTGCTCACCGTATGAGCAAAAGAATATGGCGCACGAACCCTTTCTTGAGTCAAAAAAACCCTTATTAAAGTCTACGCAAATGGGGGGGGGGGGGAATTTGTCAGATGTCCTTAAGGGCAAAGGCAAAAATGTGGAGAGGGCTGGGAGGGGTTGCTGCAAGCCTCTCTGTAAGTCTATTCACACGGGGGGGGGAGAAGAGTTAAGGACACTGGCTTCTAGCAAGAGGGGGATGGAGGAAAATTGGCTTATCTGAAAAGAGCCAAATGAGGGGGTGTGAGAGGGGTGGCTGCAAGGGCGGCTGTACTTGCAGCAAGTACGCTACACAGGGACGGACGACGGTACGGACGGCGGCACAACAGGGCATACGCTACACAGAAATGCGTGCCGTCTGTGGAGCACCCCGGGGGTTTATATAGCTGAGGGGTGAGGGTACGGGCGCTGCGCAAAGCAAGGACGAAAGGACGGTGTACCTTCAAAGGCTATGGATCAGTGGCCTGCATGGTCTAGGGGAAAGGTATGGTGTCGGTTGTCCGGGAAAGGAGTGGTACGCATGTACCTTATCTGGTCTGGGGCAACATGGGTGTCCACGTAAGGGTACGCGTGGACCATACAGTGGGCGGCCGTCCTTTGGTTCTTGGGTGGCCATTGTACGGGCACCCTAGTAAGTGTGTACGGATCAAATTTTTGGGGCAGGGTACCCAAATTTGGGGTGTCCACCTCGATTTGCGTGCCGGACCGCCCCGGGGGGTGAAATTTTTTTTTTGTCCAGGAGGATCTCCTGGTCGCAGGGGTTCAGACCGTTCGTCAATCGGACGTGCGGTCGTGCATTTATTAAGGTTTAAAGGTCGCCGTTTTTTAACTAAAATGATTGAAATTAGCGTATAGGCTTGATCCGGTGTCCGTTTTGGATGCTGTAAAATCCTATATTAGGGTAAAATCGCGCGCAGATTCCAAATTTGGGCTCAGAATTTGAAGATTCCAAGTAGAAATGACTCAAATAATAAAATCGTTGATATTTATACCATAAAAACTCATAATTACATGGACATTTCTTTATTAGTGAAGATGGGTACGTTACATCCTTCCCCCCTTAAAGAAATCGAGATGTCCTCATCTCGTCATGAATTGGGGATAATCCTTTAAGAGTGTAGCTTCATCTTCCCAAGTTGCATCCTCTTCAGGGTAATCTTTCCACTGAACTAGATGTTCTACAAGAGTTCTATTTCGGAGTTTCCTTTCCCTAGAATCTATGATGCTACTGGGCTGTAATTCAAGGACTCCTTGAGTAGGGATTACAACTTGTTCATCATCAAAAATATGATCGAGACTGGGGACATATGGTTTTAACAAACTTACATGAAATACATTATGGACTTTGATATGGGCTGGGAGTTGGAGTTTATAGGCACTTTTACCTAGACACTTGATAACTGTATAAGGACCACAATACCTAGGGCTGAGCTTCTTATATTTCCCAAGTGATAGAGAACTTCGTTTGGGTCGCACTCGTAGAAGAACTTTGTCTCCTTCCTTGAAGATCCTTTCAGACCTCTTGTTGTCAGCATAATGCTTTTGTCGATCTTGGGTAGCTTTAATATCCTTTTGGATAGCCTTGGTTTGTTCCTCCATCTCTTCGAGCATTTTCTTGGATGCCTCAACTCTTATGGTCGGATCAGAGAAATTTAAAGGAGACAAGCATTCTTGCCCATAGAGTGCTTTGAATGGTGACATTCCTATGCTTTGATGATAAGACGCATTGTAGGCAAATTCTACCAGAGGAAGGTATTGAATCCACCTTCTGGGTTCCCGTCCACAGTATGCTCTGAGAATGTCTTCAATTACTTGATTGACTCTCTCAGTTTGGCCATCGGTTTCTGGATGATAAGCTGTGCTAAAGCAAAGTTGAGTTCCCAGAGCTTGAAATAAAGATTGCCAGAATTTTGAGGTGAAGTCAGAATCCCGATCACTTACTATCCTTTTTGGGAGACCATGAAGTTTGAGGACTTCCTTGATGAATATTCGAGCAACATCAGAAGCTTTGAAGGTCTTCTTTGCTGGTATAAGGTGAGCTACTTTGGTAAGTAAGTCCACTACTACTAGAATGGAGTCATATCCTCCTTGAACAGTGGGGAGACTTGTGACAAAATCCATACTAATGCACTCCCACTTCATTTGGGGAATATCTAAGGGTTGAAGTTTTCCAGGCATCTTGACCCTTTCAGCTTTGATCCTTTGGCATGAGAGACATTGCTTCAAGTACCGAAGCACATCATTTTTCAAGCCTGCCCAATGAAAGCTCCTTCTTACCGCATTTAATGTTTTTGCATAACCTGGGTGTCCTGCACAGCAGGGCTATCATGAGCTTCATGGAAGATTAGTTTCTTTAAAGCAGGATCCTTAGGGATACATAGCCTGTGATTGAAGTAGAGGCTTCCTTCATGAGTGGAGTATCCCTTGATTAGATTCTTCTCTTTCTCTGAATGTCCCCCTTCTTCTACTAACTTTATCATCCTCTGATAATCTGGGTCATGAGATGAGACTTCTTCCACCTTGACCAGTATGGGATTATTTGGCATTGAAATTGCATTCAAGAAAGATTTGCGGCTAAGTGCATCAGCTACCACATTATCTTTCCCAGGGCGGAATTTGATGTCGAAATCATATTCTTGTAGAATTTCAATCCATCTCCTTTGCCGCATGTTGAGGTTAGGCTGGGTGAAGATCCACTTTAGAATTTTGTGGTCAGTTACAAGCTGGAATTTGCCTCCCAAGAGATAATGTCTCCATAATTTGAGGCAATGAACAACTGCTAAGAGTTCCAAATCATGGGTGGCATAGTTTGCTTCATATTGCTTCAGCTTGCGGGAAGTATAAGCGACTGGTCTTCCTTCTTGGCCTAAGACACCACCAAGTGCTAGACTACTACCATCGGTAACCACTTCAAATTCCTTGGAGAAATCAGGAAGCTTTAAGACTGGGGCAGAAGTAATAATGACTTTCAGCTGATCAAAGCTGTTTTGATGGATTGGCAGCCACACTATTTTGCAATCCTTCTTAAGAAGATCTATCAAGGGTGCAGCTACCAAGGCATAATCTTTGATAAAAATCCTATACCAACCCGTGATTCCCAAGAACCCACGAACTTCATGAACTGATTTAGGGGGTGGCCATTCTAGAATATCCTTGACCTTGGCGGGGTCTACTGAGATGCCATCCTTGGAGACGATGAATCCAAGATACTCAATTTGATGAGTAAAGAAGGTACATTTGCTCTTCTTGGCATAGAGTTTGTGTCCAGGCGCAGCAATTGCAGAACTCTACGCACATGCTCCTCATGCTCTTCCATTGATTTGGAGTAGATTAAGATGTCATCAAAGAAAACAAGCACAAACTCATCCAAGTACAGGCGGAATATATCTTGCATTAGGCGGTTGAAGGTTGCAGGAGCATTGGTTAACCCGAATGACATTACAGTAAACTCATAGTGGCCATAACGGGTATTGAAGGCTGTTTTGGGTATATCTGCTTCCTTGACTTTGATCTGATAGTATCCAGACCTCAAATCTATTTTTGAGAAGACTTTGGCCCCATGAAGCTTGTCAAGAAGTTCGTCGATGCGAGGGATAGGATACTTATTCTTGACAGTGACTTGATTTAGCCCTCGATAATCTATGCAGAGGCGGAGAGTCCCGTTCTTCTTTTTTTGGAAAAGAACAGGTGCTCCCCACGGAGAGCTACTGGGGCGTACAAATCCTTGTTCAAAGAGTTGGGAAAGTTGCTCCTTAAGTTCAATGGCTTCAAGAAGGGACATTTTATAGGGAGTTTTTGAGACGGGTTGAGCTCCAGGAATCACCTCGATTTCATGGTCGACTTCTCGAGGAGGCGGTAACCCTGTAAGCTCGTCAGGGAAGATGCCAGAGAATTCTTGGAGCCAAGAGGGTTCTGTCTCCATACTAGGTTCAATGACTTTGTTGAGTTTGACTAAGAAAACTTGCTGACCCTTTCGTGTCCCCTTGAGAAGATGTTTTGCCTTGACTACCCTAGATTTAGGTTTCCCTGTGATCCCCTGAACAGATATTACTTGGCCATGCTCATTTTCAAAAGTGATACTCCCCTGGTTACAATGACTGCTAGCTTTGTTTGCAATTAACCAATCCATCCCAAGGATTCCATCATAAATTCCTAGTGGCAAGACTCTAAAGTGACCATGAGTTTGCTCATTACCCAGCTCAAAATCAAGGTTTCCTATAGAGTGGCGAGATACAACTTCTTTCCCACTGGCTAACTCTACAATCATTCTTCTAGCTGTTTTTTGACTCAAGTTTAATTTTTGCAAGCACCTAGGAGAAAGGAATGAATGGGTACTGCCACAATCAATCAAAAGCTGAAATGGCTTACCGTGATGTGAGTGGCGGGGGTTTGGATTACACCAAATTGTTTATTCGGACCTTGGTGTTCTACTGCCGCATGGACGGTGGCACGCTCTTCTTCAGCCGTCTCCAAGGTTGGTTCTTTGCTTATGACACAGGCAGTTCTAGCAACTGCTCCTCCGCGGCCTCTGCCACGGCCACTGCCTCTCGCACCTTGGTGGGTAGGGGTTCCACAGCCTTGATTTCCTCTGTTACCTTGGGGAAATGATGTTGCCATCTTGGGACAGTTGGCTCTAAAGTGTTCCGGTTCATTGCACTCAAAACACAGAGGGCCTTCTCTGGAAGAAGCAGCATACGAGCGGGGGACAAAAGAGTTGCCTTGTCGCCCTCTGTTGTAGTAGGGGAAATTCTGTTGAGGTTTCTTGTAGGGTTGATCTTTAAGATTTGCCTCAGGGTAAGATCTCTTTTGATTCTTCGGTTTGTTAGCCTTCATTTCTTTCACAAGGGGCTTTGCTCGTATGAGAGCATCCTGTAATGTGTTTGGCCTCATTGCTTCAAGGCGGGAATATAGGGGTTCATTTAGCCCTTGGCAGAAACGAGCCACTTGCTGGGAAGTAGTCATAGCTGGGGCATACTTCCGAAGGGTAATAAATTTGGAATAATAGTCTTCCAGAGTTAAGCTGCACTGTCTAAGACTAAAAAACTCATTCATCTTTATGGATTCATGGGATGGAGGAAGATATCTTTCCTTCACTGCCTGCTTGATGTCTTCCCACGTTTGAGAATGCTCGGTGACTTCCTTGTCACGGCACCACTGTTTCCACCAGAGTTTAGCATCTCCAATGAGGCGAAACCGTGCGAGCATAGACTGATTTGCTACTCCAGTACCGGCAAGCAGAGAAATAATCGTCCATCGCCTCAATCCAGACTTCAGCATCCTTCTCAACCTTTGAACCTTCTCCTTTAAAGGAGGGAGGTTGCATTTGCTTGAGCAGGAGCTTCTTCTCCTGGGTAGTATCGATGTAAAGCGCATTGGGAAGTGGAGGGTGGTCGTCCTGGCCATCATTGTAAAAACAATTTTAAGGTTACAAGATTCATATTTGCACAACGCTTATTTTTGGAGAGTAAAACATTGAAATTATTTTATTTCCAAATATTTACAAGGACAAGTTTTATTACAAAGTTCTGAGACTATAATCAGTCTTATTTGCTATGAAGGGAAATTCCTAGGCTTGACTATGACATAAGGGTAGAGCGGTCCACATAGGTGAAATATGGGGGTTCCGCTGTAGTTTCTAAGACTCTAAAAACTGATGGTAAGGGTGGTAAACTCTGGATTGGGGTAGATCCCAACACCGCTACTCTATCAGCAGGTAAGACCTGCATCACTTTGTCATACACCCAGCGATCTTGAGGTATGCGAACCCCATCTATAGTCACCGAGGTGTCGGCCATGGGGGTACCGACGAACCAAAATAAGCGGATCATCTTCAGCTTCTCAATCCAACGAATCCGCTTAAGGTCGGTGGTGAGGTTCCCAATCTGATCTGCTCGGATGAAGAAGTATCTCGGCCCACGACTCCAAAAATCTCTACCCCATCCTCTTTGAATACGAGAGAAATGAGGGAGGGATATCTTCTCTAATATCTGCACCATGGTGTCGCGGAACTCGAAATTCGAGGAGTGACTAGCAGTCTCGAAGATGCACTGGAAAACTAGAAACTTGGAGTAGGCATCTTCCTCTTCCTACAATCATTCAAACATCAATTCAACTTATTTGTTTTAGTAGGATGTTTTTACTAATTAGCATTATGTTAGGTAAAACATTCATTGCAAAACAATCCTTAAATGACAATTCCTAGGAGCTAAGATCGGCTCTGATACCAATTGTAAGGTTCCTCCCTTTTAAAAATGGGAGAAACACTTAAGATAGTCCGCTAAGTCTTATCTTGGGAAAAATTTCCTATTCATCGACACCTTGACCCTGTAGAGATTCAAGGATACGATTTATAGGTATGACCTAGCTCTATCCCGCAGGGGGAGCGTGATTTTCTAAACATCAAATCACCCATAGGGCAATTGATCAAAAATGGGCAACTACTAGACTTGATTTCTAGAGACAACGCTTTTTTCCTCATCTTATGCAAGGCACAGCCGCTGGCCTAGTCTTCTAGAATAGAGTTGCCCAAGAACCTAACTATCTAACGTAGGGCTTTCACTTAATCTGTTGGAAAGCTACCCGACTAATCGGGTCCACCCGTCCGTAGGATGGTGCCGTCAGGGCATTCCATCCTCCCACTTTCCACCCTACTCACGCATTCCATCCTCCCACTTTCCACCCTACTCACGCATCAATTTGTTTTCTAATTAATACTACCACACTGTTTGACATAAATAAACATATTCCTTAATTAGGGCCCTTCTTCACAAGGTTCGTTAAAACAGCCTTCTTACACAATACAATCATACCAAAGACAAGATGTAATTATATAAAAAGTTTATACATGAATCCATTTCCATACAAGCCAAACCGGCTCTCTTATTCTTATTTTGCCGATGATCTAGAATTCGGCCTTCCAGCCTCTACATGCTGGGCAAAACCCTACGGGACCATACACCTCATCGTCGGACGCTGGCGAGGACTCAAGCCGGCCTGTCGCCCTCTCAGGCTCCATCGCTCGATCCTCCCGCCCCTCAGAGGGATGTCTGCACACTAGGGTGGGCTTATTTACCGCACTAGCCTGGGCCCTCAGAACTAGGCAGCCTCATAATCTCTCGCCTCAATCGGCGATCCTTATTCTCCCATACCTTGGGCCATTCCCGGGCTTTGCTAACGACGCTGCCCGGCTACACAAGCACGGAACGGAGTTAGCGTTGAAGCCAAAAAAAATCTTGAATTCTAAAGATAACAACTTCAATGCAATTTTCTAAATATAGCATTCACAATTCATGAAGAAAACAATTTCAACGCAATTTATCGAATACAACATCACATAATTCGTAACTTCATATAATTTTTATGTCGTCATTTTTAAAGGAAAAGATATCATTCATTAATACTAATTTAAGGAAAAATCTCTTCTTTTGAAAATTAACCAAGCTAACCTGGCCACCGTTTCCTTGAGGGGCTTGAAAAGGGAGGACTGGAGCCGCATTAGGCGCATCTCCTCCCATCTCGTTGTTACGTGCCCCTCTTGAGGCAACATTTTGTCATCTCTGAGATGAGGCCATCTTAGGCGTTGCCTTGTAGAACTCGCTGCTGCGATCGAAACGCTTCAGTCGGATCTGAATTCCGAGCTCGTTTGCTCACCGTATGAGCAAAAGAATATGGCGCACGAACCCTTTCTTGAGTCAAAAAACCCTTATTAAAGTCTATGCAAATGGGGGGGGGGATTTGTGAGATGTCCTTAAGGGCAAAGGCAAAAACGTGGAGAGGGCTGGGAGGGGTTGCTGCAAGCCTCTCTGTAAGTCTATTCACACCGGGGGGGGGGGGGGGGGCGAAGAGTTAAGGACACTGGCTTCTAGTAAGAGGGGGACGGAGGAAAATTGGCTTATCTGAAAAGAGCCAAATGAGGGGGTGTGAGAGGGGTGGCTGCAAGGGCGGCTGTACTTGCAGCAAGTACGCTACACAGGGACGGACGGCGGTACAGACGGCGGCACAACAGAGCATACGCTACACAGAAATGCGTGCCGTCTGTGTGGAGCACCCCGGGGGTTTATATAGCTGAGGGGTGAGGGTACGGGCGCTACGCAAAGCAAGGACGAAAGGACGGTGTACCTTCAAAGGCTATGGATCAGTGGCCTGCATGGTCTAGGGGAAAGGTATGGTGTCGGTTGTCCGGGAAAGGAGTGGTACGCATGTACCTTATCTGGTCTGGGGCAACATGGGTGTCCACGTAAGGGTACGCGTGGACCATACAGTGGGCGGCCGTCCTTTGGTTCTTGGGCGGCCATTGTACGGGCACCCTAGTAAGTGTGTACGGATCAAATTTTTGGAGCGGGGTACCCAAATTTGGGGTGCCCGCCTCGATTTGCGTGCCAGACCGCCCCGGGGGGCGAATTTTTTTTTTTTGTCCGGGAGTATCTCTTGGTCGCAGGGGTTCAGACCGTTCGTCAATCGAACGTGCGGTCATGCATTTATTAAGGTTTAAAGGTCGCCGTTTTTTATCTAAAATGATTGAAATTAGCGTATAGGCTTGATCCAGTGTCCGTTTTAGATGCTGTAAAATCCTATATTAGGGTAAAATCATGCGCAGATTCCAAATTTGGGCTCAGAATTTGAAGATTCCAAGTAGAAATGACTCAAACAATAAAATCATTGATATTTATACCATAAAAACTCATAATTACATGGACATTTCTTTATTAGTGAAGATGGGTACGTTACAGCTAAGGTTTTCTAACTAGGTCTAGAAGAAAAGAATATTCAGAAAACAGATACAAAAGCAAACAAGAAATTGTATACAATAAATAATTTTTTTTACACATACCTCCACCTTTGGTTAATGTGTCGAGTGCGTTAACTTCTTCGGTGTCAAGCATGTCCTTTTGTGCAATTTGGTTCTTCTTTCTAGTTGGGCAAGATTTAGCATAATGTCCCAACATCTTACACCTGAAACACTTGACAATAGGTAGCTTGGATACGATGTCATTGGTCAAGCTATGCATGTCAGATGCTTCCACAATTTTAACTTTCTTCTTAATATATTTGTTTATTCTAGATAGACGTCGTTCAATCTTTCTTTGAAAGTTGTCCCGATGCTCTCGCTCTTGATTCAAAAGAATATAGAGAGAATTAAGCTGTTCCTGAATAGTACGATAATGTTGCGGATATTCACCCATTTCCTGACAATTAAAAAGAATAGGAAAAAATTTAAAACAAGAGAAAAGATAGGGTTTCTTATCTCATTTGGAATGTCGAGCTAGATGTGAATCCTGCCAAGTTAGCTCAACACACCAATGCATAAATTTTTAACTTTTTTTTTTCAAAAAAATAATTCATGTACCCTTTAAAATTAGAAAACGAGCCGTAGGTTAAAGCAACATTTTAATGATATCTTCACTAACAAGCTGTTTATATTATTCGGACTTCACGAGGATTTAGAAAATAACATTACTCACAAGAATTTCACAACTCTGAAAATTTCTCTTGAGATAAGTTCTAAAAATCTGTAGAAGAAATTCAAAGTAACTATATGTACATGAGATTCTTTTCCATAACATATGATGGGAATAGTCAAAAAATATTTTTTTCATTTGTAAAACTTTTGATTGGTCTCATTTGTAAAGCTTTAAGCATATTGGAAAGCTTATTTGAAAGCTTTTAAAACTTAGTCAAAAGCTTATATATATATATATATATATATATATATATATAAATCTATGAAATTTTTATGGTACTTAATAAGCTTAATAAAGCTTTTAGCTAACATAAGCTTTGTAATAACAAAGCTCTCTTTTTTCTTTTAAGCCTCAAAAAGCATAAAAGAATAAATCGTGGTCTGAAAAAAAATTTCTTCCCCCCTGAATTCGCAGCTCTTGCCGCCGGCCACATGATGGAGAGAGGAGAAAAACAAAAAATAAAAAAAATCTACGCCTCCTGGGTTTTTGCGCAAACTGAAAATGTTCTCCCCTCCCTAAATTCGCAGCGATCACCGCAGCCGGCCGGATGGAGACAAAAACGTGCTGCCGCCCGGGTATGAAGGAGGGAGAGAGGGGAAAGAAATCAATTTGAAAATTATATATATATATATATATTTTACTCCAAGATTTGCGCCCAGCACAGCGGAGGAAAAAAGAAAATAAAAATTTAAAAGTAATTCTTTTTTTTAAAAGCAACTCTTGAAGAATTCTCATCCCTCTATTATAGAAATTGAGCAAAGGGAAGGTTTAGCAATTCTGCTTATGGCTCTCCATGCTCCTCGGCTTGCTCTTTCAATCCATTCAGACAGATTAGGAAGAGGATTAGTGCAGAGGAAGGTGGTTTTATGGTTTTGGGAAACCCACTAATGGTTTTCCACCTAGTTTTATCCTTTGGGCAATAGATTGATGGGGATTGATTACCCAATGGTCAAAAACAAGCTTTATTTCATCCATACATAAACAAAAATCCCTAAACGTGTTCTTCTTCAATTTAAATTCAAGAAAATTACCAAAATCACCTCTGTTTTTGTCTCTTTCACCTCTTTTCATTGCTTTCAAGAAAATTAAATTACACCAAAGCTCTGATACCACTGCAACCGGACCTTTAATTTTCTTGAAGAGAATAATCAAAAGACTCATAAATTAAATCAAATATCAAAACAACTACTTGAATTAAATGGAAAATTAAAGCATATAACAAAACATAGAGTAAGAGAAAGAAATACATCACCAACACAAGAATGGGTGCAATCTTCCCCCCCCCAACGTGAGTGGCTTCTTCTCGCGTGGGTATTTGTGTTATATTCCAAAGTAGGCTTTCAGCCAAAAATAAAGTACATATCCATATTTGGACTTTGCCATTTAATTAGCCTTTGTCCTCAATTAACCTTTGTCCTCAAACCTTCTAAGGTTTGTGCAATTTTTCTAATGCAATAATCTAACTTGTGCACATATGCACATTACAAAATAAATCAACTAATGCTCGTATGCACACTGTACAATAAATTGACGCGTGCACACACACACATCACACTGATGTCAAAATAATATCAAATGCCATAGTACAGCAACAAAACATTATGAATATAATCTGTCCACACACCACGACCCAATCCACCATCCGTGCAACTTTTAATTTTCTTGAAGAGAATAATCAAAAGACTCATAAATTAAATCAAATATTAAAACAACTACTTGAATTAAATGGAAAATTAAAGCATATAACAAAACATAGAGCAAGAGAAAGAAATACATCACCATCAACACAAGGCAACACAAGACTGGGTGCAATCTTCCCCCCCCAACGTGAGTGGCTTCTTCTCACGTGGGTATTTGTGTTATATTCCAAAGTAGGCTTTCAGCCAAAAATAAAGTACATATCCATATTTGGACTTTGCCATTTAATTAGCCTTTGTCCTCAATTAACCTTTGTCCTCAAACCTTCTAAGGTTTGCGTAATTTTTCTAATGCAATAATCTAACTTGTGCATATATGCACATTACAAAATAAATCAACTAATGCTCGTACGCACACTGTACAATAAATTGATGCGTGCACACACACACATCACACTGATGTCAAAATAATATCAAATGCCATAGTACAGCCACAAAACATTGTGAATATAATCTGTCCACATGCCCCACGACTCAATCCACCATCCGTGCGACACCTAAATCGGTACCCTCGCACTGTGCAACACCTAAATCGGTACCCTTGCACACCTCATCACCTAAACTCATAAACATAAACCACGTCAGTAGTAACAATCAATTGACATCACATCAGTCAATCCTAACGTGTTCATGATGAGAAATAGGCATCATAAAAAATATATACAAATTTAAATGACCATGATTATTATTCAAATAACATGGGTCATAACAGCCCCCCTGTTGGGAATCAACTGTCCTCAGTTGCGTAATCAATGAGTGGATGGCTTCATGGCACAAGTGGAGGACAAGATCATCACATCAAACAATTTCTAAAAATAAAACCAAACAAGTGAACGCATGTGAAAAGGATCTAAGTGTCCCATACCACATAGGTACCTTCCACATACAAACACTTGCTAGTGAAAGATAGAAGACATAGATACGTCTGGGGTAGGCATGTAAAACCAATCTAATGTCCCATACCATAGATTAATTCCACACGACACTACCTTAAGAATAGAAGTTTGAGACAGAGTAGCTAATTCCCTCTGAAACTCTCATTCCGACATAACTTTTCTCTATCCTCAAAATTAGACTACAAGTCTTATTCCAAAAATGAATTAGGTCGAAATGGAAATTCTTATCAACTTAAGATTGAAAAATAGTCACTTACATTACTGTCAATAACTTGATGAATTCTGGGGATTTGTTCTTGATCTTAATCTTGTAATTGTCTAACTAAATTCTCAGGATTTGTTTTTGATCTTAATCTTGATGAATTCTCGAGATTTGTTTTTGATCTTAATCTTAATCTTGATCTTGTAATTATCTAACTAAATTCAAAAATTATAGTCTTTGAATAGGTTTATAATTCTTGAATTTGTGAATCTTACTTGTAAACAATGAAATCTAAAGGGGATCTTGATCTTAAGCTTAATCTTAAACTTGAAATCAGAACTTGAATAATGATAGACATCTTGCGTCCTAGTTGATAGCAAGAACTTGATATACTAGTAATGAATCTTGGCTTAGATTAAAAATACTTGAATGGACGAAAATTGAGAGATTAGTCTTTAATTAATCATAATTGCAATTCTTGAATAAATCTTGTTCGTAAGGGGTTTAAATCTTGTTCTTAAGGGGTTTAAATCTTGTGGTTGAATATATCTTTGACTTAGAGCAATTCTTGGTCTAGAAATAATCTTGTACTTGGATAGATCTTAAACTAGAACACTTGAAAATTTTAACAAAACTTTACTTGAATTGGTATAAACTTCGTAATTGTGATTGGTATACAACTTAAGCTTGGTTTCTAGTCACTTGAGAGCTATTTCTTTACTTTTCTCATCATCACTAAATTTGATGGTGAAGCAATTGATAACTTGAATCAAAGACTGGAGAAACTTGCTTGGTTCTTGAATTCTTCAAATTGGTCTTAATCTTCTATGAAATGTCTAGCAATCATTTTTACTTGAATTTGGGCAACTAGATCTTAAAGATAACTTTTGCTAATCTTGTCTCGATCTTTCTAGTTAGGCCACTGTATCTAAAATTCTTTTCAGGAGCTAAGGTTTTCTAACTAGGTCTAGAAGAAAAGAATATTCAGAAAACAGATACAAAAGCAAACAAGAAGTATACAATAAATAAATTTTTTTTACACATACCTCCACCTTTGGTTAATGTGTCGAGTGCGTTAACTTCTTCGGTGTCAAGCATGTCCTTTTGTGCAATTTGGTTCTTCTTTCTAGTTGGGCAAGATTTAGCATAATGTCCCAACATCTTACACCTGAAACACTTGACAATAGGTAGCTTGGATATGATGTCATTGGTCAGGCCATGCATGTCAGATGCTTCCACAATTTTAACTTTCTTCTTAATATATTTGTTTATTCTAGATAGACGTCGTTCAATCTTTCTTTGAAAGTTGTCTCGATGCTCTCGCTCTTGATTCAAAAGAATATAGAGAGAATCAAGCTGTTCCTGAATAGTACGATAATGTTGCGGATATTCACCCATTTCCTGACAATTAAAAAGAATAGAAAAAAATTTAAAACAAGAGAAAAGATAGGGTTTCTTATCTCATTTGGAATGTCGTAGATGTGAATCCTGCCAAGTTAGCTCAATACACAAATGCATAAATTTTTAAATTTTTTTTCAAAAAAATAATTCATGTACCCTTTAAAATTAGAAAACGAGCCGTAGGTTAAAGCTTCATTTTAATGATATCTTCACTAACAAGCTGTTTATATTATTCGAACTTCACGAGGATTGAGAAAATAACATTACTCACAAGAATTTGACAACTCTGAAAATTTCTCTTGAGATAAGTTCTAAAAATCTGTAGAAGAAATTCAAAGTAACTATATGTACATGAGATTCTTTTCCATAAAATATGATGGGAATAGTCAAAAAATATTTTTTTCGTTTGTAAAACTTTTGATTGGTCTCATTTGTAAAGCTTTAAGCATATTGGAAAGCTTATTTTAAAGGTTTTAAAACTTAGTCAAAAGCTTATATATATATATATATATATATATATATTAAATCTATGAAATTTTTATGGTACTTAATAAGCTTAATAAAGCTTTTAGCTAACATAAGCTTTGTAATAACAAAGCTCTCTTTTTATTTTTTAAAGCCTCAAAAAGTATAAAAGAATAAATCGTGGTCTGAAAAAAAATTCCTTCTCCCCTGAATTCGCAACTCTTGCCGCCGGCCACAGGATGGAGAGAGGAGAAAAACAAAACAAAAAAAAAAATCTATGCCTCCTGGGTTTTTACGCAAACTGAAAATGTTCTCCCCTCCCTAAATTCACAACGATCGCCGCAGCCGGCCGGATGGAGACAAAAAAACGTGCTGTCGCCCGGGTATGAAGGAGGGAGAGAGGGGAAAGAAATCAATTTGAAAATTATATATATATATATATATTAGTCCAAGATTTGCGCCCAGCGTAGCGCAGCGCAGCGGAGGAAAAAAGAAAATAAAAATTTAAAAGTAATTCTTTTTTTTAAAAGCAACTCTTGAAGAATTCTCATCCCTCTATTATAGAAATTGAGCAAAGGGAAGGTTTAGCAATTCTGCTTATGGCTCTCCATGCTCCTCTGCTTGCTCTTTCAATCCGTACAGACAGATTAGGAAGAGGATTAGTGAAGAGGAAGGTGGTTTTATGGTTTTGGGAAACCCACTAATGGTTTTCCACCTAGTTTTATCCTTTGGGCAATAGATTGATGGGGATTGATTACCCAATGGTCAAAAACAAGCTTTATTTCATCCATACATAAACAAAAATCCCTAAACGTGTTCTTCTTCAATTTAAATTCAAGAAAATTACCAAAACCACCTCTGTTTTTGTCTCTTTCACCTCTTTTCACTGCTTTCAAGAAAATTAAATTACACCAAAGCTCTGATACCACTGTAACCGGACCTTTAACTTTCTTGAAGAGAATAATCAAAAGACTCATAAATCAAATCAAATATCAAAACAACTACTTGAATTCAATGGAAAATTAAAGCATATAGCAAAACATAGAGTAAGAGAAAGAAATACATCACCATCAACACAAGGCAACACAAGACTGGGTGCAATCTTCCCCCCCCAACGTGAGTGGCTTCTTCTCGCGTGGGTATTTGTGTTATATTCCAAAGTAGGCTTTCAGCCAAAAATAAAGTACATATCCATATTTAGACTTTGCCATTTAATTAGCCTTTGTCCTCAAACCTTCTAAGGTTTGCGCAATTTTTCTAATGCAATAATCTAACTTGTGCACATATGCACATTACAAAATAAATCAACTAATGCTCGTACGCACACTGTACAATAAATTGACGCGTGCACACACACACATCACACTGATGTCAAAATAATATCAAATGCCATAGTACAGCCACAAAACATTGTGAATACAATCTGTCCACACGCCACGACTCAATCCACCATCCATGCGACATTTAATTTTCTTGAAGAGAATAATCAAAAGACTCATAAATTAAATCAAATATCAAAACAACTACTTGAATTAAATGGAAAATTAAAGCATATAACAAAACATAGAGCAAGAGAAAGAAATACATCACCATCAACACAAGGCAACACAAGACTGGGTGCAATCTTCCCCCCCCCCAACATGAGTGGCTTCTTCTCACGTGGGTATTTGTGTTATATTCCAAAGTAGGCTTTCAGCCAAAAATAAAGTACATATCCATATTTGGACTTTGCCATTTAATTAGCCTTTGTCCTCAATTAACCTTTGTCCTCAAACCTTCTAAGGTTTGCGTAATTTTTCTAATGCAATAATCTAACTTGTGCACATATGCACATTACAAAATAAATCAACTAATGCTCGTACGTACACTGTACAATAAATTGACGCGTGCACACACACTCATCACACTGATGTCAAAATAATATCAAATGCCATAGTACAGCCACAAAACATTGTGAATATAATCTGTCCACATGCCCCACGACTCAATCCACCATCCGTGCGACACCTAAATCGGTACCCCGGCGCACTGTGCAACACCTAAATCGGTACCCTTGTACACCTCATCACCTAAACTCATAAACATAAACCACGTCAGTAGTAACAATCAATTGACATCACATCAATCAATCCTAACGTGTTCATTATGAGAAATAGGCATCATAAAAAATATATACAAATTTAAATGACCATGATTATTATTCAAATAACATGGGTCATAACAGTCCCCCCTGTTGGGAATCAACTGTTCTCAGTTGCGTAATCAATGAGTGGATGGCTTCATGGCACAAGTGGAGGACAAGATCATCACATCAAACAATTTCTGAAAATAAAACCAAACAAGTGAACGCATGTGAAAAGGATCTAAGTGTCCCATACCACATAGGTACCTTCCACATACAAACACTTGCTGGTGAAAGATAAAAGACATAGATACGTCTGGGGTAGGCATGTAAAACCAATCTAATGTCCCATACCATAGATTAATTCCACACGACACTACCTTAAGAATAGAAGTTTGAGATGGAGTAGCTAATTCCCTCTGAAACTTTCATTCCGACATAACTTTTCTCTATCCTCAACATCAGACTACAAGTATTATTCCAAAAATGAATTAGGTCGAAATGGAAATTCTTATCAACTTAAGATTGAAAAATAATCACTTACATTACTGTCAATAACTTGATGAATTTTGGGGATTTGTTCTTGATCTTAATCTTGTAATTGTCTAACTAAATTCTCAGGATTTGTTTTTGATCTTAATCTTGATGAATTCTCGAGATTTGTTTTTGATCTTAATCTTAATCTTGATCTTGTAATTGTCTAACTAAATTCAAAAATTATAGTCTTTGAATAGGTTTATAATTCTTGAATTTGTGAATCTTACTTGTAAACAATGAAATCTAAAGGGGATCTTGATCTTAAGCTTAATCTTAAACTTGAAATCAGAACTTGAAGAATGATAGACATCTTGCGCCCTAGTTGATAGCAAGAACTTGATATACTAGTAATGAATCTTGGCTTAGATTAAAAATACTTGAATGGACGAAAATTGAGAGATTAGTCTTTAATTAATCATAATTGCAATTCTTGAATAAATCTTGTTCTTAAGGGGTTTAAATCTTGTTCTTAAGGGGTTTAAATCTTGTGGTTGAATATATCTTTGACTTAGAGCAATTCTTGGTCTAGAAATAATCTTTTACTTGGATAGATCTTAAACTAGAACACTTGAAAATTTTAACAAAACTTTACTTGAATTGGTATAAACTTCGTAATTGTGATTGGTATACAACTTAAGCTTGGTTTCTAGTCACTTGAGAGCTATTTCTTTACTTTTCTCATCATCACTAAATTTGATGATGAAGCAATTGATAACTTGAATCAAAGACTAGAGAAACTTGCTTGGTTCTTGAATTCTTCAAATTGGTCTTAATCTTCTATGAAATGTCTAACAATCATTTTTACTTGAATTTGGGCAACTAGATCTTAAAGATAACTTTTGCTAATCTTGTCTCGATCTTTCTAGTTAGGCCACTGTATCTAAAATTCTTTTCAGGAGCTAAGGTTTTCTAACTAGGTCTAGAAGAAAAGAATATTCAGAAAACAGATACAAAAGCAAACAAGAAGTATAAAATAAATAATTTTTTTTTACACATACCTCCACCTTTGGTTAATGTGTCGAGTGCGTTAACTTCTTCGGTGTCAAGCATGTCCTTTTGTGCAATTTGGTTCTTCTTTCTAGTTGGGCAAGATTTAGCATAATGTCCCAACATCTTACACCTGAAACACTTGACAATAGGTAGCTTGGATACGATGTCATTGGTCAGGCTATGCATGTCAGATGCTTCCACAATTTTAACTTTCTTCTTAATATATTTGTTTATTCTAGATAGACGTCATTCAATCTTTCTTTGAAAGTTGTCCCGATGCTCTCGCTCTTGATTCAAAAGAATATAGAGAGAATCAAGCCGTTCCTGAATAGTACGATAATGTTGCGGATATTCACCCATTTCCTGACAATTAAAAAGAATAGAAAAAAATTTAAAACAAGAGAAAAGATAGGGTTTCTTATCTCATTTGGAATGTCGAGCTAGATGTGAATCCTGCCAAGTTAGCTCAATACACAAATGCATAAATTTTTAAATTTTTTTTTTCAAAAAAATAATTCATGTACCCTTTAAAATTAGAAAACGAGCCGTAGGTTAAAGCAACATTTTAATGATATCTTCACTAACAAGCTGTTTATATTATTCGGACTTCACGAGGATTTAGAAAATAACATTACTCACAAGAATTTGACAACTCTGAAAATTTCTCTTGAGATAAGTTCTAAAAATCTGTAGAAGAAATTCAAAGTAACTATATGTACATGAGATTCTTTTCCATAAAATATGATGGGAATAGTCAAAAAATATTTTTTTCGTTTGTAAAACTTTTGATTGGTCTCATTTGTAAAGCTTTAAGCATATTGGAAAGCTTTTAAAACTTAGTCAAAAGCTTATATATATATATATATATATATATTAAATCTATGAAATTTTTATGGTACTTAATAAGCTTAATAAAGCTTTTAGCTAACATAAGCTTTGTAATAACAAAGCTCTCTTTTTATTTTTTAAAGCCTCAAAAAGCATAAAAGAATAAATCGTGGTCTGAAAAAAAATTCCTTCCCCTCTGAATTCGCAACTCTTGCCGTCGGTCACAGGATGGAGAGAGGAGAAAAACAAAACAAAAAAAAAAAATCTACGCCTCCTGGGTTTTTGCGCAAACTGAAAATGTTCTCCCCTCCCTAAATTCGCAGCGATCGCCGCAGCCGGCCGGATGGAGACAAAAACGTGCTGCCGCCCGATATGAAGGAGGGAGAGAGGGGAAAGAAATCAATTTGAAAATTATATATATATATATATATATTAATCCAAGATTTGCGCCCAGCGCAGCGCAGCGCAGCGGAGGAAAAAAGAAAATAAAAATTTAAAAGTAATTCTTTTTTTTTAAAGCAACTCTTGAAGAATTCTCATCCCTCTATTATAGAAATTGAGCAAAGGGAAGGTTTAGCAATTCTGCTTATGGCTCTCCATGCTCCTCTGCTTGCTCTTTCAATCCGTACAGACAGATTAGGAAGAGGATTAGTGAAGAGGAAGGTGGTTTTATGGTTTTGGGAAACCCACTAATGGTTTTCCACCTAGTTTTATCCTTTGGGCAATAGATTGATGGGTGATTACCCAATGGTCAAAAACAAGCTTTATTTCATCCATACATAAACAAAAATCCCTAAACGTGTTCTTCTTCAATTTAAATTCAAGAAAATTACCAAAATCACCTCTGTTTTTGTCTCTTTCACCTCTTTTCACTGCTTTCAAGAAAATTAAATTACACCAAAGCTCTGATACCACTGCAACCGGACCTTTAATTTTCTTGAAGAGAATAATCAAAAGACTCATAAATCAAATCAAATATCAAAACAACTACTTGAATTAAATGGAAAATTAAAGCATATAACAAAACATAGAGTAAGAGAAAGAAATATATCACCATCAACACAAGGCAACACAAGACTGGGTGCAATCTTCCCCCCCCAACGTGAGTGGCTTCTTCTCGCGTGGGTATTTGTGTTATATTCCAAAGTAGGCTTTCAGCCAAAAATAAAGTACATATCCATATTTGGACTTTGCCATTTAATTAGTCTTTGTCCTTAATTAACCTTTGTCCTCAAACCTTCTAAGGTTTGCGTAATTTTTCTAATGCAATAATCTAACTTGTGCACATATGCACATTACAAAATAAATCAACTAATGCTCGTACGCACACTGTACAATAAATTGACGCGTGCACACACACACATCACACTGATGTCAAAATAATATCAAATGCCATAGTACAACCACAAAACATTGTGAATATAATCTATCCACACGCCACGACTCAATCCACCATCCGTGCGACATTTAATTTTCTTGAAGAGAATAATCAAAAGACTCATAAATTAAATCAAATATCAAAACAACTACTTGAATTAAATGGAAAATTAAAGCATATAACAAAACATAGAGCAAGAGAAAGAAATACATCACCATCAACACAAGGCAACACAAGACTGGGTGCAATCTTCCCCCCCCAACGTGAGTGGCTTCTTCTTACGTGGGTATTTGTGTTATATTCCAAAGTAGGCTTTCAGCCAAAAATAAAGTACATATCCATATTTCGACTTTGCCATTTAATTAGCCTTTGTCCTCAATTAACCTTTGTCCTCAAACCTTCTAAGGTTTGCGTAATTTTTCTAATGCAATAATCTAACTTGTGCACATATGCACATTACAAAATAAATCAACTAATGCTCGTACGCACACTGTACAATAAATTGACGCGTGCACACACACACATCACACTGATGTCAAAATAATATCAAATGCCATAGTACAGCCACAAAACATTGTGAATATAATCTGTCCACATGCCCCACGACTCAATCCACCATCCGTGCGACACCTAAATTGGTACCCTCGCACTGTGCAACACCTAAATCGGTACCCTTGCACACCTCATCACCTAAACTCATAAACATAAACCACGTCAGTAGTAACAATCAATTGACATCACATCAATCAATCCTAACGTGTTCATGATGAGAAATAGGCATCATAAAAAATATATACAAATTTAAATGACCATGATTATTATTCAAATAACATGGGTCATAACAGTCCCCCCTGTTGGGAATCAACTGTCCTCAGTTGCGTAATCAATGAGTGGATGGCTTCATGGCACAAGTGGAGGACAAGATCATCACATTAAACAATTTTTTGAAAATAAAACCAAACAAGTGGACGCATGTGAAAAGGATCTAAGTGTCCCATACCACATAGGTACCTTCCACATACAAACACTTGCTGGTGAAAGATAGAAGACATAGATACGTTTGGGGTAGGCATGTAAAACCAATCTAATTTCCCATACCATAGATTAATTCCACACGACACTACCTTAAGAATAGAAGTTTGAGACGGAGTAGCTAATTCCCTTTGAAACTTTCATTCCGACATAACTTTTCTCTATCCTCAAAATTAGACTACAAGTCTTATTCCAAAAATGAATTAGGTCAAAATGAAAATTCTTATCAACTTAAGATTGAAAAATAATCACTTACATTACTGTCAATAACTTGATGAATTCTGGGGATTTGTTCTTGATCTTAATCTTGTAATTGTCTAACTAAATTCTCAGGATTTGTTTTTGATCTTAATCTTGATGAATTCTCGAGATTTGTTTTTGATCTTAATCTTAATCTTGATCTTGTAATTGTCTAACTAAATTCAAAGAAAAGAATATTCAGAAAACAGATACAAAAGCAAACAAGAAGTATACAATAAATAATTTTTTTTAACACATACCTCCACCTTTGGTTAATGTGTCGAGTGCGTTAACTTTTTCGGTGTCAAGCATGTCCTTTTGTGCAATTTGGTTCTTCTTTCTAGTTGGGCAAGATTTAGCATAATGTCCCAACATCTTACACCTGAAACACTTGACAATAGGTAGCTTGGATACGTTGTCATTGGTCAGGCTATGCATGTCAGATGCTTCCACAATTTTAACTTTCTTCTTAATATATTTGTTTATTCTAGATAGACGTCGTTCAATCTTTCTTTGAAAGTTGTCCCGATGCTCTCGCTCTTGATTGTAAGAAAGCATTATGGGCCCAAGGCCATGGACAACTAGTAAGTAGGTGTGAACTCTTGGGTGGAGTATAAATACCAATGTAAATGGGATTATGGCTCATTCATGATAATGTTATCTGTTCCAAGAATCAATGGTGAGCTTCTCCCATGAGATGCTAAGTGGTGACTCCTTCATGAGCCACTCCCTTGGTGAGGGACTAACCCACTCCTGTTACTTTCTTTCATTGGTATCAGAGCATGGCTTTTGATCCATGATTTTAATTTTTCTTTTCTTCTTCTCATTTTGTGAAATTTCTGCTTCATTTGATTCATGGGGGAAGGGGATATGGCTAAGGTAGAGTTTGTGGTTCAAATCTGAGCACATGGACCTAATTTTTTTTGAATGAGTGGACCAAATTGGGGAAAATTCACTAATCTTGATTAGCAATTGTTAATCAAAAATGTTTTTCTGTTTGGGAGCTTTCTTGCAAACCCTAGCCATGGAATCTCAACATGAGCAAAGGGCATTGAGTCTCCAAGTCAATTGGGAGTGAAAGCAACTTTTCAAAGCACACCAAAGAGCACCAGAAGAGGGGCGGCCAACTGCAGCAGCCCGCCTCAGAAAACGTGATTTTTCAAGCTTACAAAGAGCTTGGCTTACTAAGCCAAGCTCCCCATTGAAGCTTGGGTATGTTCTCTCATGTATGTAGCAATGTTTTATGAAGTATTTCACCTATTTTCCATGAGCAATGGGGCTCCCAATGTGGCTGAAAATCACTACCAAAGCTGCCCACATTTTTCACCAAAGTGACCCTAATCTTCATCTCCTTCAACAAATTCAAGCATTAAGGCTTCCCGGGTGACATTGGTGAGTTGCTCCATCACTTCCTTACAATTTTGAAGCATTCTTTCAAGCTATGGAGTGAATTAGGGTTTTATTACACATAAAACCTTAATTTTCAGAAATTAGACTTTAATCATGGCCATTCATGCTCTTCTTTATGCATTATGAATGCTTGAATGCTACACAGAGCCATTCAATGCTATGTCTTGCATATTGGCATAAGTGAGCATAGCTTTTGGCACATTTGGGGGATTGAATACATACTTCACATGATTTGGATGTTGTTGATGTATGTGGAAATGTATTGACATTGCCATGAGTGGATGTGATGAAGGAAGCACTATGAACCATGTATTATGATATGAATGAGCATGAGTCATGCTATAAATCAATTGTAAGTCAACTCTACTCATTCATTTGAGCTTGTAACCACATTCCACTCACGATTGTACCCCACTTTATTCCTAGAATCTAGCATGAAGTAAGGGTACCTTGGCATTTGGAGGAGAGGCCAAGGGGAGAATGTCTTGAATCTTCCTTGCCGTTAGTGCCGGGTAACGCGGTAAGGAAGAGGATTAGGTACTTGGTGGTAAAGAAATGGCCTCAACCTTCACCTTGGATGTAAACTTGGTGAAGGGGTGAGAAGTGCTTGGCCGGGAGATCGGCAAGCATCGACGCGCTTCATCGACCACTTCATTCGACTTGAGCAAACAAGCAAATCCTCTACATCGACTTCTTATGCAAAAGGACAAAATTGATGCCATAAGGTCACATGCTCAGATGGAAAAATGATTGAGGATTGATTTGCTTACAGTGGTCAAATGCATAAGGATTTTAATACTTGATTGAGATGCTTTGATTTGATTGAGATTTGGTGCAAAAAGAGGGGAGACTATGGCAAAATTTTTACAAAATTTGCCTACTTGCAGCCAAGACAAATCCTTGAATTTCTAAGGTTTTTCAAAAGCTTTTCAAATCTATCCTGAAAGCCCTTCAATCTACCCGAAAACCTCTTTCAAACAAGCTAAAGATCACTCAAATCGGAGTAGTATTGAGCGGTCAAAGTCAAGAGTTGACTTTCAGCTAGAATAGTTGACTGGTCAAAGGCTGTTGACTTTTTCAAATATGTTTTTGGGGATCCTTACTCGTCTCGTCAAGAGCTTCACATCGATATAAAGATCACCCAAATCGGATAAGAATTGAGCGATTAACATCAAGAGTTGACTTTCAGCCGGTACAGTTGACTGGTCAAAGGCTGTTGACTTTTTCAGATCTATTTTTGGGGATTCTTATTCGTCTCGTTGAGAGCTTCACGTCGATATAAAGATCACCCAAATCAGATACCGTTTGAATAGAGAAAAAAAAATCAAGTAAGTGGTCTTTGCAAGGAGGGATCAATTACGCGCATGGAAATGACTAGAGGAGGTCAAAACAAGGGAGCCCAGAATGAAAATGATCAAAGACAACCGGAAGCAATGATGGCAACGAGCTCATCAACGAGGAATGAAGAAAGTTCAACCATAAAAGCATCATCTCCAGATGAATCTCAGCCAGTAGAAATGCCTCAATCTTTGAGAACTACTCCGCTAACAGTGGACATGATGTTAATGGCTATGGAGAGTATGTTTCAAAGGATTGAAAATAACCAAACAAATCGGCAACAACAATTTGGTGAACACCTCATGGAACGGTTCGACAAGCGACACCACTACCTGGATGACGTGATGCAAAGAGGGTTAAAAGACTTGGAGAAATCCATTAGTGAATTGGCTCCTCTCAAGCTCAACCAAGAAGCCGATATGAATGCAATGGATGGTGTACATTATGATGCCAAACATGATGGAAAGCCTTCTATGCCAGAAGAGAACAAAGTAAGACAAATGATGCCACCTCAAATGATGCCACATTCTTCTTACATGGACAAGGGCAAGAGACCTATGGGTGATGCTTCTTATGAGAGATCAAATGCTAGTATTCCAAGAACTTCATCCTTTATGCAAGATGCAAGAAGAGGGTATGAACAGAAGGGATTTAAAGATGCAGGTGATTGGCAATTGGAAGATGAGCAAATGCATAGACACTTGGGTGAAGGAAGAGTATTTGATGATCCAAGAGCACGGCAGAGGGGTTCAAGAATGCATGGTGATTTTGACAATGCTGTGAAGGACAAAATCATATTTAATAAGTTCAAAGGAGAATCAAATTCTATCGAAGACTTTGAAGAGTGGGCAAACAAGATGGATCTATACTTCGAAATCAGCCCAAGGAGCGAGATTGCCAAAGTCTACTTCGCCTCACTTCATCTTGAAGGTTTTGCTCACACTTGGTGGAGGAGGAAGCAATCTCATGGTTATGTCATCACTACTTGGGAAGAATTCAAGAATGACATGGCAGAAGAGTTTACTTCTCGCATGCAAAGGGACAATCACATTGTGGAATGGGACAAGCTAGAGCAAATCACTATCGTGAAGGAATATTCTCACAAGTTTCTAAAGCTTCTATTATACTTGGACGACTTTGATGAGCATTATCTTGTTGTCAAGTATATAAGGGGCTTGAAAGCTCCTATTGGTGGTGATGTCAAGTCTCATGAACCCGCCACTTTGAAGAAGGCAATGATGCTTGCAGAAATTCATGAAGAGAAGTACTTGACAAAGTGGGCTAGCAAAGGGAATATCAAAGGGGAAGTGATCACAAGGACTGAAATGGGTTCTCATGCAAACACAAGACCTAATCTTCCAAGATTTCCTACCGTGTATGGTAGAGGGTCTAATAGACTTCCATTTAAACCACCATTTATGTCCAACAAAGCTATATACAATGAGTCCAAGCCAGCAAATGGGGGTTCAAAAAGCAAGGTTATCAAGGAGGACCGTTTGCATGAAATGAGGCTCAAAGGTCTATGTTTCAAATGTGGAGAAAAATGGAACAAGGATCACTTCAAAGTATGCAAATCCAAGGATATTTCCATAAGCTACATTATCACTGAGGACAATGCTAATCATGAGGAGGAGGAATTCCTTGAATGCAATGATGCCTTAGGATGGGGAGATCCTCATGAGGGTGGAGGTTCTCATGATGATGGTTTTGATGAAGAAAATCCTGAGTTTCCTTTTGATCCGGGTGGGAAACTAAAGTTTGCTCATGACAAAATGGATGATGGGATGCCTCTATGCGTGTGGAATGAAAACAATAGTGCACATACTACCTTGTGTACAATCTCTCATGATGCTTATGCAGGAAGTAAGAGTGCCAACACATTGAGATTGAAGATCAAGGTGAATGGAAGAATAGCATATGCACTCATTGATACTGGAAGCACGCATAGTTTTGTCAATAAAAGGTCTTTGAACACTCTCAAAATGCAACCAACTTCTTTACCAAACAAGCACATGGTGCAAGTGGCCAATGGTGATTCAATGGGTTGCAATATGAAGTGTCAAAGTACAGAATTGGAGTTGTCCAAGAACTACTCTTGCAAAGTTGATCTTTTGGTGATTCAGTTGGGACCAATTGACATAGTACTTGGATGTGATTGGCTGTCCACTTTGAACTCTTTTACCATGAACTTACAGAAAAGTTTCATGAGTTTTGTGCATCATGGAGGGGTTATTACATTGAATGGAATGCAAGGGTCCAAGCTCTTCATGATCAATGCTACTCAAATGAAGAAAGAGTTCAAGAAAGAGGGCTATGTTTATGTACTACAGCTTTGCAAAGAGGAAGATAATAGCAAAAAGGATTGCATCGAAAATGTGGACATGGTTAAGCTACTCAAGGATTATGAAGATGTGTTTACCATGCCAAAATCAATGCCGCCAAAGAGGAGTGTTGATCACACTATTGATTTGGAACCAAATGCCAAACCAATCAACAAGCCTCCCTATCGTTTGTCAAAGGTTGAAAAGGAAGAGGTGGCAAAGCAAGTCAAAGAACTCATTGACATGGGATGGGTTGAACCAAGTCAATCTCCTTTTGCTTCTCCGGTGCTACTTGTGAAGAAAAAGGATGGTACTTTCCGCATGTGCATTGATTACCGTGATTTGAATAAGATCACCATCAAAAATCGATTTCCAATACCAAGGGTGGATGATCTTTTGGATGAGTTGAAGGGTGCCACATGCTTTTCAAAGATTGATTTGCGTTTCGGATACCATCAAATAAGGATGAAAAGTGGTGATGAGTTCAAAACAGCATTTCGTACAGAAAGGGGTCTTTACCAATTCATGGTTATGCCGTTTGGATTATGCAATGCACCGGCAACTTTTCAAGCATTGATGAACAAAGTGCTTCAACCTTTCCTCTACAAGTTTGTATTGGTCTTTTTCGACGACATACTTATCTATAGCAAAGATGATGAAGTGCATTTGAAGCACGTGAAAGAGGTTTTGGAGGTCTTGAGGCAAAACAAGTTGTATGTTAAGGAGACAAAATGTACCTTCATGGCACATGAGGTGGAATATTTAGGTCACATTGTGAGCAAGGATGGCATTTGTGTGGATCCAAAGAAAGTGGAATGTATTAGGAATTGGCCGGTTCCTTCAAACACTACTCAATTGAGGGGATTTTTGGGGTTATCTTCATTCTATAGGCGCTTTATTGCCCACTATGCAGAAATTGCAGCCCCAATGACGGACAAATTGAAGAAGGAAACCTTCTTTTGGGATGCCATTGCCAACAAAAGCTTTGAAGATATGAAGAAGATGCTCACATCAACACCTATTTTGGTATGTCCAGACTTCACCAAACCTTTCACAATAAGGGCGGATGCAAGTGGAAGAGGGATTGGTGCGGTACTTTACCAAGACCATGGAGTCATTGCTTATGAAAGTAGAAAGCTGAATGACAAAGAAAGAGAACTCCATGTGTATGAGCAAGAGATGATTGCTATACTCCATGCTATCAAGAAATGGCACCATTACTTATATGGGAGTCATTTTTATATGAGAAGTGATCATAGGGTGCTGAAGTATTTCCTCACACAACCCAATTTGTCTCCTAAGCAAAGAAGGTGGGTAGCAACACTACAAAACTATGATTTTGAAATCACATACACAAAGGGCAAAGAAAATGTGGTTGCCGATTCCTTGTCTCGTATGTGGGCCTACTCATTGTATGCTATTTCTGAGGTGCATAAAGATTGGATCATGGAGATACAAGAAGAGTACTTGTTTGATGAAGAAACCTCACAAATAGTGCAGAAATTACAGCAAGGTGTATGTGAAGAGTTACCCCATTATGAGCTGAAAAATGGTCTCCTCTACTACAAAGGAAAAGTCTACTTGATTCCTACTTCATCATTTATCAAGAAGATCATGGAAGAGATGCATTGTACTCCTATGGCTGGTCATTTGGGTGTCTACAAAACCTTTGATGCAATAAGGAAAAGTTTCTTTTGGAAGGGGATGTGGAAGAGCATTCATGCTTATGTAAGTGGGTGCCGGTCATGTCAATTGAACAAGGATCCTACACATAAACCGAGAGGTTTGCTTCAGCCATTGCCCATTCCCGAAGGCAAATGGAGTCATATATCAATGGATTTCATTACTAACCTTCCGCGCACAAAGAAAGGGTGGGACAGCTTGTATGTTGTGGTGGATAGATTGACCAAAGTGGCCCATTTCATTCCTTACAAGGTCACATATTCAGCCCAAAATGTTGCCAAGCAATTTGTTGATGGGGTTTTCAAGTTGCATGGTATGCCGTCACAAATTGTGAGTGATCGTGATGTCAAATTCATGAGCACTTTTTGGAGAACATTGTTTGAATATATGGGAACTAAGCTTACTCCAAGCACCGCCTATCATCCCGAAACCGATGGTCAAACAGAAAGAGTAAACAAATGGGTGGAAACATATCTATGCCACTATTGTCATGATACTCAAAGCACATGGGATGATTGGTTACCTTTGGCTGAGTTTGCTTACAACTCAACATATCATGTGAGCATTGGCATGTCACCCTTTGAGGCTTTATATGGTTACAAGGTCAATTTGCCTATGTTGGTGGGTACATATGAAACTTCTAACCATAATGCCAAGGAGGAAGCTGAAAGGATGCAAGCTTTGTTGCAACAATGCAAAAGTAATTTGAAGGTTGCACAAGAGAAAATGAGACAATATGCCAATGTTCATCGAAGACCATTGGAATTCAAAGTGGGAGATTGGGTTCTTTTGAGAATACCAAAGTCAAGATATGCGTCTTTGAAGGGAAGCACCAACACCAAGCTAGCTCATCGCTATTATGGTCCTTATCAAGTGATACGAAGAGTTGGGGAGGTTGCATATCAACTCTTACTTCCATCTACAACAAAGATTCATGATGTGTTTCATGTCTCTCACTTGAAAGGATATGTGGGTATGATCGATCAAATGGTTGATGAGTTACCTCCAATGAATGAAGAGGGAATGATTGAATACATTCCAGAAGCTATCTTGGGTACAAGGAAAAAGGTACTTCGCACTCGTACCTTGGTGGAGTATCTTGTTCAATGGAAAGGTTTACCTAAGGAAGAAGCTTCATGGCAACCTATTTCAGCATTGGAGGGATATGAAGCATTGATAGAGCAATATGGGTTGGTGTAAATTCAGCCACATGGAACATTCTTCTCCGAATTTGGGGTATTCATTTGAGGTTTCGAGGACGAAACCATTGGGGAAGGGATGGTTTGTAAGAAAGCATTATGGGCCCAAGGCCATGGACAACTAGTAAGTAGGTGTGAACTCTTGGGTGGAGTATAAATACCAATGTAAATGGGATTATGGCTCATTCATGATAATGTTATCTGTTCCAAGAATCAATGGTGAGCTTCTCCCATGAGATGCTAAGTGGTGACTCCTTCATGAGCCACTCCCTTGGTGAGGGACTAACCCACTCCTGTTACTTTCTTTCATTGATTCAAAAGAATATAGAGAGAATCAAGCTGTTCCTGAATAGTACGATAATGTTGCGGATATTCACCCATTTCCTGACAATTAAAAAGAATAGAAAAAAATTTAAAACAAGAGAAAAGATAGGGTTTCTTATCTCATTTGGAATGTCGAGCTAGATGTGAATCCTGCCAAGTTAGCTCAATACACAAATGCATAAATTTTTAAATTTTTTTTTTCAAAAAAATAATTCATGTACCCTTCAAAATTAGAAAACGAGCCGTAGGTTAAAGCAACATTTTAATGATATCTTCACTAACAAGCTGTTTATATTATTCGGACTTCACGAGGATTTAGAAAATAACATTACTCACAAGAATTTGACAACTCTGAAAATTTCTCTTGAGATAAGTTCTAAAAATCTGTAGAAGAAATTCAAAGTAACTATATGTACATGAGATTCTTTTCCATAAAATATGATGGGAATAGTCAAAAAAATATTTTTTTTGTTTGTAAAACTTTTGATTGGTCTCATTTGTAAAGCTTTAAGCATATTGGAAAGCTTTAACCATATTGGAAAGCTTATTTGAAAGCTTTTAAAACTTAGTCAAAAGCTTTTATATATATATATATATATATATATTAAATCTATGAAATTTTTATGGTACTTAATAAGCTTAATAAAGCTTTTAGCTAACATAAGCTTTGTAATAACAAAGCTCTCTTTTTATTTTTTAAAGCCTCAAAAAGCATAAAAGAATAAATCGTGGTCTGAAAAAAAATTCCTTCCCCCCTGAATTCGCAACTCTTGCCGCCGCCGGCCACAGGATGGAGAGAGGAGAAAAACAAAAAATAAAAAAAAATCTACGCCTCTTGGATTTTTGCGCAAACTGAAAATGTTCTCCCCTCCCTAAATTCGCAGCGATCGCCGCAGACGGCCGGATGGAGACAAAAACGTGCTGTCGCTCGGGTATGAAGGAGGGAGAGAGGGGAAAGAAATCAATTTGAAAATTATATATATATATATATATATTTTACTCCAAGATTTGCACCCAGTGCAGCGCAGCGCAGTGCAGCGCAGCAGAGGAAAAAAGAAAATAAAAATTTAAAAGTAATTCTTTTTTTTTAAAGCAACTCTTGAAGAATTCTCATCCCTCTATTATAGAAATTGAGCAAAGGGAAGGTTTAGCAATTCTGCTTATGGCTCTCCATGCTCCTCTGCTTGCTCTTTCAATCCGTATAGACAGATTAGGAAGAGGATTAGTGAAGAGGAAGGTGGTTTTATGGTTTTGAGAAACCCACTAATGGTTTTCCACCTAGTTTTATCCTTTGGGCAATAGATTGATGGGGATTGATTACCCAATGGTCAAAAACAAGCTTTATTTCATCCATACATAAACAAAAATCCCTAAACGTGTTCTTCTTCAATTTAAATTCAAGAAAATTACCAAAATCACCTCTATTTTTGTCTCTTTCACCTCTTTTCACTGCTTTCAAGAAAATTAAATTACACCAAAGCTCTGATACCACTGCAACCGGACCTTTAATTTTCTTGAAGAGAATAATCAAAAGACTCATAAATCAAATCAAATATCAAAACAACTACTTGAATTAAATGGAAAATTAAAGCATATAACAAAACATAGAGTAAGAGAAAGAAATACATCACCATCAACACAAGGCAACACAAGACTGGGTGCAATCTTCCCCCCCCAACGTGAGTGGCTTCTTCTCGCGTGGGTATTTGTGTTATATTCCAAAGTAGGCTTTCAGCCAAAAATAAAGTACATATCCATATTTGGACTTTGCCATTTAATTAGCCTTTGTCCTCAATTAACCTTTGTCCTCAAACCTTCTAAGGTTTGCGCAATTTTTCTAATGCAATAATCTAACTTGTGCACATATGCACATTACAAAATAAATCAACTAATGCTCGTACGCACACTGTACAATAAATTGGCGCGTGCACACACACACATCACACTGATGTCAAAATAATATCAAATGCCATAGTACAGCCACAAAACATTGTGAATATAATCTGTCCACACGCCACGACTCAATCCACCATCCGTGCAACATTTAAGTTTCTTGAAGAGAATAATCAAAAGACTCATAAATTAAATCAAATATCAAAACAACTACTTGAATTAAATGGAAAATTAAAGCATATAACAAAACATAGAGCAAGAGAAAGAAATACATCACCATCAACACAAGGCAACACAAGACTGGGTGCAATCTTCCCCCCCCAACGTGAGTGGCTTCTTCTCACGTGGGTATTTGTGTTATATTCCAAAGTAGGCTTTCAGCCAAAAATAAAGTACATATCCATATTTGGACTTTGCCATTTGTCCTCAATTAACCTTTGTCCTCAAACCTTCTAAGGTTTGCGTAATTTTTCTAATGCAATAATCTAACTTGTGCACATATGCACATTACAAAATAAATCAACTAATGCTCGTACGCACACTGTACAATAAATTGACGTGTGCACACACACACATCACACTGATGTCAAAATAATATCAAATGCCATAGTACAGCCACAAAACATTGTGAATATAATCTGTCCACATGCCCCACGACTCAATCCACCATCCGTGCGACACCTAAATCGGTACCCTCGCACTATGCAACACCTAAATCGGTACCCTTGCACACCTCATCACCTAAACTCATAAGCATAAACCACGTCAGTAGTAACAATCAATTGACATCACATCAATCAATCCTAACGTGTTCATGATGAGAAATAGGCATCATAAAAAATATATACAAATTTAAATGACCATGATTATTATTCAAATAACATGGGTCATAACAGTCCCCCCTGTTGGGAATCAACTGTCCTCAGTTGCGTAATCAATGAGTGGATGGCTTCATGGCACAAGTGGAGGACAAGATCATCACATCAAACAATTTCTGAAAATAAAACCAAACAAGTGAACGCATGTGAAAAGGATCTAAGTGTCCCGTACCACATAGGTACCTTCCACATACAAACACTTGCTGGTGAAAGATAGAAGACATAGATACGTTTGGGGTAGGCATGTAAAACCAATCTAATGTCCCATACCATAGATTAATTCCACACGACACTACCTTAAGAATAGAAGTTTGAGACGGAGTAGCTAATTCCCTCTGAAACTTTCATTCCGACATAACTTTTCTCTATCCTCAAAATTAGACTACAAGTCTTATTCCAAAAATGAATTAGGTCGAAATGGAAATTCTTATCAACTTAAGATTGAAAAATAATCACTTACATTACTATCAATAACTTGATGAATTCTGGGGATTTGTTCTTGATCTTAATCTTGTAATTGTCTAACTAAATTCTCAGGATTTGTTTTTGATCTTAATCTTGATGAATTCTCGAGATTTGTTTTTGATCTTAATCTTAATCTTGATCTTGTAATTGTCTAACTAAATTCAAAAATTATAGTCTTTGAATAGGTTTATAATTCTTGAATTTGTGAATCTTACTTGTAAACAATGAAATCTAAAGGGGATCTTGATCTTAAGCTTAATCTTAAACTTGAAATCAGAACTTGAATAATGATAGACATCTTGCGTCCTAGTTGATAGCAAGAACTTGATATACTAGTAATGAATCTTGCCTTAGATTAAAAATACTTGAAAGGACGAAAATTGAGATATTAGTCTTTAATTAATCATAATTGCAATTCTTGAATAAATCTTGTTCTTAAGGGGTTTAAATCTTGTGGTTGAATATATCTTTGACTTAGAGCAATTCTTGGTCTAGAAATAATCTTGTACTTGGATAGATCTTAAACTAGAACACTTGAAAATTTTAACAAAACTTTACTTGAATTGGTATAAACTTCGTAATTGTGATTGGTATACAACTTAAGTTTGGTTTCTAGTCACTTGAGAGCTATTTCTTTACTTTTCTCATCATCACTAAATTTGATGGTGAAGCAATTGATAACTTGAATCAAAGACTGGAGAAACTTGCTTGGTTCTTGAATTCTTCAAATTGGTCTTAATCTTCTATGAAATGTCTAGCAATCATTTTTACTTGAATTTGGGCAACTAGATCTTAAAGATAACTTTTGCTAATCTTGTCTCGATCTTTCTAGTTAGGCCACTGTATCTAAAATTCTTTTCAGGTGCTAAGGTTTTCTAACTAGGTCTAGAAGAAAAGAATATTCAGAAAACAGATACAAAAGCAAACAAGAAGTATACAATAAATAAATTTTTTTTACACATACCTCCACCTTTGGTTAATGTGTCGAGTGCGTTAACTTCTTCGGTGTGCGTTAACTTCTTCTTGGTTAATGTGTCGAGTGCGTTAACTTCTTCAGTGTTAAGCATGTCCTTTTGTGCAATTTGGTTCTTCTTTCTAGTTGGGCAAGATTTAGCATAATGTCCCAATATCTTACACCTGAAACACTTGACAATATGTAGCTTGGATACGATGTCATTGGTCAGGCTATGCATGTCAGATGCTTCCACAATTTTAACTTTCTTCTTAATATATTTGTTTATTCTAGATAGACGTCGTTCAATCTTTCTTTGAAAGTTGTCCCGATGCTCTCGCTCTTGATTCAAAAGAATATAGAGAGAATCAAGCTGTTCCTGAATAGTACGATAATGTTGCGGATATTCACCCATTTCCTGACAATTAAAAAGAATAGAAAAAAATTTAAAACAAGAGAAAAGATAGGGTTTCTTATCTCATTTGGAATGTCGAGCTACATGTGAATCTTGCCAAGTTAGCTCAATACACAAATGCATAAATTTTTAATTTTTTTTTTCAAAAAAATAATTCATGTACCCTTTAAAATTAGAAAACGAGCCGTAGGTTAAAGCAACATTTTAATGATATCTTCACTAACAAGCTGTTTATATTATTCGGACTTCACGAGGATTTAGAAAATAACATTACTCACAAGAATTTGACAACTCTGAAAATTTCTCTTGAGATAAGTTCTAAAAATCTGTAGAAGAAATTCAAAGTAACTATATGTACATGAGATTCTTTTCCATAAAATATGATGGAAAATATTTTTTTCGTTTGTAAAACTTTTGATTGGTCTCATTTGTAAAGCTTTAAGCATATTGGAAAGCTTATTTGAAAGCTTTTAAAACTTAGTCAAAAGCTTTTATATATATATATATATATATATATATATATATATATATATATATATATATATATATATATAAAATCTATGAAATTTTTATGGTACTTAATAAGCTTAATAAAGCTTTTAGCTAACATAAGCTTTGTAATAACAAAGCTCTCTTTTTTTTTAAAGCCTCAAAAAGCGTAAAAGAATAAATCGTGGTCTGAAAAAAATGCCTTCCCCCCTGAATTCGCAGCTCTTGCGCCGGCCACAGGATGGAGAGAGGAGAAAAACAAAAAATAAAAAAAAATCTATGCCTCCTGGGTTTTTGCGCAAACTGAAAATGTTCTCCCCTCCCTAAATTCGCAGCGATCGCCGCAGCCGGCCGGATGGAGACAAAAACGTGCTGCCGCCCGGGTATGAAGGAGGGAGAGAGGGGAAAGAAATCAATTTGAAAATTATATATATATATATATATATATATATATATATTACTCCAAGATTTGCGCCCAGCGCAGCGCAGCGCAGAGGAGGAAAAAAGAAAATAAAAATTTAAAAGTAATTCTTTTTTTTAAAAGCAACTCTTGAAGAATTCTCATCCCTCTATTATAGAAATTGAGCAAAGGGAAGGTTTAGCAATTCTGCTTATGGCTCTCCATGCTCCTCTGCTTGCTCTTTCAATCCGTACAGACAGATTAGGAAGAGGATTAGTGAAGAGGAAGGTGGTTTTATGGTTTTGGGAAACCCACTAATTGTTTTCCACCTAGTTTTATCCTTTGGACAATAGATTGATGGGGATTGATTACCCAATTGCAACCGGAATCTTATTCTAGGAATTGATTGTGGAAAAGTAGAGAATTAATTCAATCATAAAAACCATTGCTTGTAAGCTTCAACTAAATCAAATCAATTGAATAATTAAACACTTAAACAAAAATACTTAGCTCCAAAAAGACCATATTGGGTGCAATCTTCCCCCCTCTTATGCGTGGCCTCTCCCCACACAAGAGTATTTCTTTATTAGCTTTCTTTTTCACCAAAATTAGGCCATAGCTCCCAAAATACAAGATGTGCTTTTTAGAGAGCACGGCACTCTTCTTTAACAAAAATAGAGTGTCAAATTGGGACTAGGGTAAAGCCATAGGCTTTAATAAATTCCACATAAATAAATGTATCTTTCCTAAAGTTCAAAATGGAAAAATCATTTGATAAGGCTACAAGCTACTATGCTTGCCAAAAATGAAATGTGATAATCCAAGACATTTCTTCCAAAGTAAACTCTTCAATTCCCATAGTCTTCATCACCTGAAAATATAAGCCCAATTAATTATTAAATTAATCCCACAAATATTAAACAGGCACAAATCATCACCAACTCATGACTACCAGGCGTAAGTACCCCAGGAATCACCCTGCCATACAATCCTAACTGAAATAATCATAGGTGGCCTCAAACATACGTCATATACCGCACGTATTAATATTTATAGTGGTATCACCCACGATATTAACCTAGCCGGCATGACGCAAGAGTAATCTAGGCGTCCCCAAATTACTCAAGAGGGGATAAATAATATTTTTCTAGAGGACTTAAAATATATTCTCATGACATCCCTCTTGCTTGAGTTTGCAATTGTCCTCAATTGCGGATTTGCTGGGTTTGAAAAGAATGAAGAATTTCAGGGTAAACTCGGAAAAATTTCTCAGGCATCCATTTAGCATCTTCTTGTGGATGATTCTTAAAAGTCAAAAGATACTTGAAGTATTGATTACCTATCCTTGTTGTTGTTATCTCTTGGTCAATGATTGCATCAGGAACTAATACTTCTTCCTCTCCTTCAATAAGAGGTGGTTCCTCATATGTTGGGTGAGTAGGAAGTGTTCCTCGAAAAGGTTTCAAGAGATGGATATGAAAAGAATTGTGGATATTCCAATTAGATGGAAGCTCTAGTCTATAGGCCACATCATTAATCTTTTGAAGGATTTTAAATGGCCCATAATATCTAGGCGCTAGCTTCACTGTGCAGGGAATTTTTCCACACTCTTTAACAGACGCTTTTCAATTCTCAAAAGTACATAATCACCTTCTTGAAATGAAAAATCTTTGCGCTTCCTATTTGCTTGAGATGTATACTTCTCTTGAGCTCTTGCAATACAATCACGCACTTCAGATAGAATGCGATCAAAGTCTCTAACATATTGGTCGGCTGCTTCAATCTTATGAGAGAGTCTAGTAGCCGGAATAGGCAATGCTCTTCCATAGATAATCTCAAATGGTGCTCGACCAGTAGCAGTATGAGGAGTATTATTATAAGCAAATTGGAGTAGGTGTATGTACTTATCCCATGCACTAGGTTGCTGGGAAACATAGGCTCTAAGCATATCTAAGATAGTGCTATTTGTAACTTCGGTTTGTCCATTCGATTTCGGATGGAATGCCGTAGAAAAATCTAACTTAGTGCCCAAGTTTGAGAAAAGAGCAACCCAAAAGTGACTACAAAATTTAGAATCTCTATCAGAAACTATCACTTTGGGTAGACCATGATGAACAAAAATTTGCTTAACAAATATGTTCGCGGCTTGCTGAGAAGTTAGTGTCTTTTTACATGGAATGAAATAGGCTTGCTTACTAAATCTGTCCACTATTGTCCAAATCATGTCATGGTGACTGGAAGTAGTAGGAAAGCCAGTAATAAAGTCCATAGACACTTGTTCCCATGGTCTATCTGGAATAGGTAGAGGCATAAGCAATCCTAAAGCTTTGCCTTTGTAGCTTTTAATTGTTTGGCAAATGTTACATTCAGCTACAAATTTAGCTACATCATTCTTCAAATGAGGCCAATAGAATTCTCGAGAAACTACTTGAAGTGTTGCGGAAACTCCTCTATGTCCCACAAATGGTGGTTGGTGCATCTCTTCCAAGACAAGCTGTCTGTAAGGTTGAGTAACACACAATCTTTTCTCAAAGAAAAGATAGCCATCATTATGAGAATAACTTCCTTGAGGTGTCCAATTGTTTTCACGCAATTTGATCCATATTTGAGAAAAATCTGGATCAACTTCATAAGTTTCTTTCATGAGTACAAATGGTTCACTTTCAATTATGGAAATGTTGTTGATATTTGGTCTTCGACTCAAAGCATCGGCAACAACATTTTCTTTTCCAGGTTGATATTGAATCATAGGTTGGAAACTTTGAATGAAAGCTGCCCATTTGATATGCCTATCTGAAATAAGAGGTTGCGTAAGCAAATGCCTAATGCTTTGTTGGTCTGTCTTGATAAGAAATTCAGAGCCCATTAGGTAATGCTTCCAGATTTTCAAGGCATGCACTACTGCTACTAATTCCTTATCGTAAGTGCTATAATTTTGCTCTGCAGGCTTAAGCTTTCTACTTTGATAAGCAATAGGATGGTTGTCTTGCATAAGAACAGCTCCAAATCCTTTGCCACTAGCATCAGTCACTACTATAAAGAATGGTCTTTGAAAATCAGGCAGTGTAAGAACTGGTGCTTGTGTTAAAGCATTCTTGACTGTTGCAAAAGATTTATCTTGCTTATCAGTCCAATTGAAATTTGTAGCTTTCTTAAGGAGTTCAGTCAAAGGATGAGCAATACAAGCAAAATTCTTGACGAACTTCCTATAATAACTACATAAGCCAAGAAAAGATCTAAGATTCTAGGCGTAGGCCAAGAAGCAATACACTCAATTTTCTTAGGATCTACACGAATCCCTTCGGCCGACACTATATGACCTAAGTATTCATTCTCCTCTTGAAAGAAAGAACTCTTTTCAGGATTGACATACAATTCATTTTCTCTTAAAAGATTGAACACTTGTTCCAAGTGTTGTTCATGCTCTTGTCGATCCTTGCTGAAAACAAGAATGTCATCAAAGAACACTATAACAAAACTTTGAAACTTAAGGAATATGCGATTCATCATACGGCTGAAAGTAGCTGGAGCATTGGTCAAACCAAATGGCATAACCAAAAACTCATAATGACCAGTTTGGGTTCTAAAAGCTGTCTTGAAAATGTCAGATTGAGTCATACGAACTTGATGATACCCAGACTTTAGGTCAATCTTGCTAAAGACCTTTGATCCTCTAAGCTTATCAAGAAGATCATCTACCCTAGGAATAGGATATCTGTTCTTGACAGTAATCTTATTCAATGCACGATAGTCTACACACATTCGGTAAGTTCCGTTCTTCTTCTTAACAAGAAGTACTGGAGCTCCAAAAGGTGAACTACTAGGTCGAATAAGGCCTCTCTCTAGCAAGTCTTCTATTTGGCTTTGGATTTCTCTTTGCTCTAAATTGTTGACTCTATAGGGAGCTTTACAAGGCGGGGAATTTCCAGGCAATAAGTCAATACTATGATCCTCAGGCCTAGACTTAGGTAATCCTGGAGGCAGATCTTCCATGAAACAGTCACTAAATTTGGAGATAAAAGAATCAAACTTTGGACTTTTGGATGTGTCAAACTCAGTATCAAGCTGGTTAACCCATACCATATAAGTCTTATTTCTTTTTCTTAGAGCTCTCTTTGCTTGAGTGTGACTCAACAAAGGACTCATTTCTCCTTTGACTTGACACTGGAGGATAATATTTTCATTGTCCTTCCTTAGAGAAATGCTATGAGTGTCATAGTCTATAATAGGATTGTATTTGTGTCTCCAAGGCATACCCAAAATTATATCTACCCCTTGTAAAGGTGCAACTAAGAAATCCCTCTTTTCTGTTAAAGGTTTGATGCATAAATCCAAATCTTTCACCTCTTGCATGCAATTATACTTTGTTCCAGTAAATGCTGCTTTGACTTTATAGTGCGTAGGTAAAGAATGAAGATTTAGTGCTCTAAGTACCTTTTCAGAAATGAAATCATGTGTACTACCATCATCATGCAAAATAAGAACTTCATGTCCATTTATCGTTCCTTTTATTTTAAGCAAAGAATGAACATGAGGTTTACCTTCTTGTTTTGAGTAATCTGGATCGGAATTACCCTCTTGCTTGAATGATTTTTCTTCATTATCGTCTTCTTCAATCATGTTGACTCGAGCTGCTGCTGCTGGTGTTGAATTCTTGGTACGCTCCGGACAATTCGGTGCTATGTGACCTTCTTTGTGGCACTTGAAACATTTGATAGGAGATGTCTTCGGTTTGCCACCATTGACTTTCTTATTGGTACTCATGTTGCCTTTAGCTTCGTCCTTGCCTTTGTCATAACCTGGTTTATACATCTTCTTTGAAGCATAAAAAGATTTAGTAAATGGTTTAGAAGAAGTACCCTCATGTGCTTTAATCTCTTTAGGAAAACCATTTTTACGTTCTGAATTAGTTGCCAAAGATATTGCAGAAGATAGTGAATGAGGTCGAAACATATTCACATCAACCCTAATGGTAGATCTAAGGCCCGATATGAACTTCCTTTTTTGATCCTTCTCGCTGACTCTATCCACAACCTGCACCTGTAATAAAGTATTCCAGAACTTTTCTACATACTGTGACATAGTTTCCTTTTCCAATTGATGCAAGGTGTCCCATTGGTGCCTAACTTTGGACTTGAATTGTGAGGGTAAAAAGTGCTTTTTAACCAGCCGTTGAAATCTTTTCCAAGAATATGGCTTGTCACGACCTTGCTTTATTACACTCCACCATAAAGCTGCACTGTCTACCAAATGATTGGCTGCACATTTAATCTTATCACTCTCTGAAAATTTTTCTCCAGAAAAATAGTCATCTAGTTGACTAAGCCAAGCTAAAATGACCCTAGCATCCTTCTTTCCATCATAATTTTGAAATGTGAAAGCTTTCCGACTAATCTTAGATTCTTTTTGTGACCTTTGTGCTTGCAATGTAGCATTTACAGCCCTTTGAATAGTGTCATCTTTGTCATCAAAAGATAGCGAAGAGTCACGCTTGTGTCTACGATTCGAGAGCTGTCTCTCCAATTCAATACGCTTCTCTCTTTCTTCTACAATTTGATGTTGTAAAGAAAGGAGTTGCTCTTGAATTGATGGCGAGATAGGCAAATCTGCCATAGTGCTTGTGCAAATGATGTAGATAAATAAAATTTTACTTTATTTGATGTAAATAAATAAAGCAAAAAATGAGTACTTATCTTGTCTTTCTCCCACAATTTGATCTTGGTTGAAGCTGAACAAGACGTTGTTCAATGGCTGAATTGAATTCTCGTCACCTCAAACAAATCCCGAACGATTCCGCGTGATTCAAGAGTCTTGGGCTAGTCGAATTGTTGATGAAATAATTTTTCTACACTTTGAAACCTGCTGAAACAGTCCTGTAAACCTTGCCCAAACTCTGTAATATTTTTCTGAAATTTTCAAAATTTTTCAGAAGCGATTTCGGAATTTTCTGGCCTTTTCTAGGCAATTTTGAAGCTTTTTAAAACCTGTAAATCACTTTTCTGCACCCAAAAATTTTCAGAATTAGAAACCTTTGAATTTCTCTTCAAATTTGAAAATAGGGAAAAGTAGAGGTTCAAAAAGTGATGTGACTTGCATGGGGATTGGGAAAAGTAAGAGATTAAGATTAGAGAGAGATTAGCTTATGGAGATTAGGCTTGGATTTTTTTTTTTCTTCTCCACTCCACGCCGTTTTTGCACCGGCAGGCTGCCGCTGTGCGCTTGCTCTTGGATTTTCTTTTGGAGAATTTAATTAATGGCTTTTACATGCTTAATCTGCTCCGTCCATTATAGGTTTGTTCATCCTTGAAGCTTTCTGATTTCTGAGAGATACCCGTGAGGTTTTTGGCTATGAGGATTTCATCCATACGGTCAGATTTTGATTTCACTGAGTGTTTGGAAAAACCGCTTTTTGATAGAGAGGGATCGTTTTGCAGGGTGGTGAGTGGGTTTGAGAGTAGATCTAGTTTTGAATCTTTGATCTTTGGGTAAAGACCTGCAAACACCCTTCTGTCCACTGGATAAATTCCTGCACTTTCTTGATTTTTGAGAAGTTGAAGCCCTTTCCTACCTTCTCCACAAATCTCCTAGCCCAAGCTCTGATACCACTGCAACCGGAATCTTATTCTAGGAATTGATTGTGGAAAAGTAGAGAATTAATTCAATCATAAAAACCATTGCTTATAAGCTTCAACTAAATCAAATCAATTGAATAATTAAACACTTAAACAAAAATACTTAGCTCCAAAAAGACCATATTGGGTGCAATCTTCCCCCCTCTTGTGCGTGGCCTCTCCCCACACAAGAGTATTTCTTTATTACCTTTCTTTTTCACCAAAATTAGGCCATAGCCCCCAAAATACAAGATGTGCTTTTTAGAGAGCACGGCACTCTTCTTTAACAAAAATAGAGTGTCAAATTGGGACTAGGGTAAAGCCATAGGCTTTAATAAATTCCACATAAATAAATGTATCTTTCCTAAAGTTCAAAATGGAAAAATCATTTGATAAGGCTACAAGCTACTATGCTTGCCAAAAATGAAATGTGATGATCCAAGACATTTCTTCCAAAGTAAACTCTTCAATTCCCATAGCTTCATCACTTGAAAATATAAGCTCAATTAATTATTAAATTAATCCCACAAATATTAAACAGGCACAAATCATCACCAACTCATGACTACCAGGCGTAAGTACCCCAGGAATCACCCTGCCATACAAACCTAACTGAAATAATCATAGGTGGCCTCAAACATACGTCATATACCGCACGTATTAATATTTATAGTGGTATCACCCACGATATTAACCTAGCCGGCATGACGCAAGAGTAATCTAGGCGTCCCCAAATTACTCAAGAGGGGATAAATAATATTTTTCTAGAGGACTTAAAATATATTCTCATGACACCAATGGTCAAAAACAAGCTTTATTTCATCCATACATAAACAAAAATCCCTAAACGTGTTCTTCTTCAATTTAAATTCAAGAAAATTACCAAAATCACCTCTATTTTTGTTTCTTTCACCTCTTTTCACTGCTTTCAAGAAAATTAAATTACACCAAAGCTCTGATACCACTGCAACCGGACCTTTAATTTTCTTGAAGAGAATAATCAAAAGACTCATAAATTAAATCAAATATCAAAACAACTACTTGAATTAAATGGAAAATTAAAGCATATAACAAAACATAGAGTAAGAGAAAGAAATACATCACCATCAACACAAGGCAACACAAGACTGGGTGCAATCTTCCCCCCCCCCCCCAACGTGAGTGGCTTCTTCTCGCGTGGGTATTTGTGTTATATTCCAAAGTAGGCTTTCAGCCAAAAATAAAGTACATATCCATATTTGGACTTTGCCATTTAATTAGCCTTTGTCCTCAATTAACCTTTGCCATTTAATTAGCCTTTGTCCTCAATTAACCTTTGTCCTCAAACCTTCTAAGGTTTGCGCAATTTTTATAATGCAATAATCTAACTTGTGCACATATGCACATTACAAAATAAATCAACTAATGCTCGTACACACACTGTACAATAAATTGACGCGTGCACACACACACATCACACTGATGTCAAAATAATATCAAATGCCATAATACAGCCACAAAACATTGTGAATATAATCTGTCCACATGCGCCACGACTCAATCCACCATCCGTGCGACACCTAAATCGGTACCCTCGCACTGTGCAACACCTAAATCGGTACCCTTGCACACCTCATCACCTAAACTCATAAACATAAACCACGTCAGTAGTAGTAACAATCAATTGACATCACATCAATCAATCCTAACGTGTTCATGATGAGAAATAGGCATCATAAAAAATATATACAAATTTAAATGACCATGATTATTATTCAAATAACATGGGTCATAACAAGCACACATTAAGAAAATCTAGTATTTGTAATTGTGTGTTTGATAGAATACCACCTTCCATATCGGTTTGGATTCCATGTCGGTTGCAACTTCTTCATCTCTAATTTCTTTAAGGGGCTAGATATCATATCCAAGGGCCTCTGTTAAACAACATTATTTCATTGACTACTTTTTCCCTTTCCTGAATCCTAGAGGGAGAGGTGATAGGGCTAGTGAGCCACCTAAATGATGGATTTCTTAAAGCACTAAGATGATGGGAACACACACTCACAAGTTGAGAATGTGTGTTCCCACGGGTATGTGCATGGCTAGTGAGTTAAGAACGTGCATGGCTAGGTCCTAGTTAGATTTGGGAACCATGGACAGGTCTTGAGAACATGCATGGCTAAATGTATGTGGACTTGTGAATGTGCGTTGACAAGTGAGAACATGCATTCCCACTTTGGCACGTGCATATATAATTCTGACAGATCTACCACTTGCAGTGGTGGTGGAAGTCTAGGTCATGTGATGGTCAATTTTCAAATCCATTTTATTATTATGGTCATTTATGGAAAGAATATTATATGATTTTTCCTTAATGAGAATATTGTGTAGATATTTCTTGTGAGACTTAGGAATGTGATTGTGATCTAACATTATGGACTATGTTGAGTAAAGATTATGAGTTCGGGACAACCAAGGTGGACATTGGATGAGATTATCTAGCCAAGCACATGTGTGCTAAATATTTGATTTTGTATGATTTGGCCTATTATACATATGTTGGGCAATGTTTATTTTTTATGAGATGCTTTAAAAGCATTGGACTAAGGTTCAATTTTGTAAAAAACCAATTTTGGAAAAGCTATGCTATTTATGGCTCCAAGGACTAAATTTATGAATATGATTTAAATACCGCGTATGGGAGTAGAGCCACACACATCGGGGAGGAGATTGCACCCAATCTTGTGTTCTTTTATTTTTATGTTTTTTTTAATGCTATGATAATGATGGTTTATTTCTTCTATTATTCAATTTGTGAAATATGCTAATCTCTATGTACCATGGTCTTGTAAAAGTGGTATCAGAGAATGGCAAATTCAAGTATTGAATTTGGGTCATGGAGAGTTGAAGAAAAATCAAGAAATTGATTTTTACTCAAAGGTTAGTGGCTTGGAGAAAATTTGAAAGCTTTTTAACAAATTCAAAATACTTGCACGGGAAGAGCAAAATCTGTAGCAAGGGTACAAGGACTTTGGACAAAGACAAAATTCATTCAAAAGTCCAGGAGATAAAGAAGAGAAAATGTGGAAGACCCTTGGGCAAAGATTCAATGGTTTATGGGAAATTTTTGGGTCCTCAGATCAAGATTTGGATCAAGGGTTGAGGGCTAAAGCCACCTTTATGCATAAAACCACTTTTTTTAAAGAAAAACCACCCTTCTTCTCCCAAAACCACCTTCATCAATTCTAATTCTCTCCATTATCCATCTTTATGGATGGAATCAGGTCATTGAGGAGATTACTAGTCTATTTTCAAAATTGCTAAGCTCTCTATCTACTCTATTTATATATTGGAGGGCTCACAAGTATCTGCAAATCCACATTTTTTTAAAGTAGCCTTATGGGTAGTTTTACCCTTGTTTATGCTTAAGTTTAGGCTTATCTTAAGCTTAAATAAGCCTAGGTTAAGCCTTGGCTACCTACCCAAGCTATAAGCTGTAATAAATGGCTTCTTTTTAAAGCTTTACCACTAAGCTTTCAACCTTTCCAAAATTCAAGCTTCAAAACCATGCTTTCCCAAGTGAAATAAAGGCTACAAAATCCCCTGAAATTTCAGATTCTGCACCAAATAACAGAGAGGTTCAAAAAAAATTTTCTTGGTCAAAGATAGAGATAGAGGGAATTTCCATGCCATAAATTTTTCTTCATCCACAACTTTCCAATTTTTGAATTTTGGTACAAAAACAAGTGTTCGGGGCTTCTCTCCGAATTGTTGACATCAAGGCAACATTGGGTTATCATTCTTGTTGTTCGTTGGATGCTATCGACTTCGAGTGCTTCAACAAGACTTCTTTCAAAATACACGGGAGTTAGATAAGCTTGCTACCTTTTCTATTTTATTTTTGCATTTCTATATTATTTTACTTGCTTTTTTCTTTCTTTCTACAATGGCAATTTATCCACAACCACCTACTATCCAAGATCAAGTAAACGCACGTCAAGCTCAGTTGTCGAGTGAGAAGAGGCAAAGAGAAGACTTTGAACGAAAATTTACTCGCAAGAAGCGAAGATGTGCATATTTTGAATCTGATTCTTTGGATTCCGACGAGAACCCTATTCAAAGGACTATGTGAGCTACTCTCAAAGCTCAAGAGTCTCGAAAGGGACACAAGATTAGCAGAAAGGCCTTTACTTTTCAAGATTATGATGGCAAAAAGAATGCACACGTCATACTTGCATGGTTGAGCTAGCTTGATGATTATTTTTCTGGAGAAAAATTTTATGAGAAAGATAAGGTTAAATGTACTACTAATCATTTGGTAAGCAGTGCAACTCTTTGGTGGAATGTTATTAGACAGGGAAAACGCAAACCAAAGTCATGGAAAGACTTCCATAAGCTGATCAAGAAGGATTTCTTACCTCCGTCATATAAGAGTAAAGCTAGACAACAACGGGATATTTTTAGACAGCACGAAAAGGAGAACATATTAGCGCATATATTGACAGATTTTGGCAAACTTTATTGCAACTTCAAGCTATCGAGAAAGTGCATGAAAAAGAGCAAAGGAGAAATTCATAGCAGGTTTCAGGCCAGTTATTAGAGCAGAAGTGAACATGTTTCATCCTCGTTCTCTTAGCAATGTCATCTCTCTAGCAACAAATTGGGAGAAGAAAAATGGATTTTTGAGGACAAGCTGCAATTTGCAAACAGGTCCCACCAATCCATCCATCCTTGGGAAATGAGGCGCATTGCATTTTGCCAAGTATGCTGTCATGAGAATATATTTTAAGTCCTCTAGAAAAATATTATTTATCCCCTCTTGAGTAATTTGGGGATGCCTAGATTACTCTTGCGTCATGCCGGCTAGGTTAATATCGTGGGTGATACCACTATAAATATTAATACGTGCGGTATATGACGTATGTTTGAGGCCACCTATGATTATTTCAGTTAGGTTTGTATGGCAGGGTGATTCCTGGGGTACTTACGCCTGATAGTCATGAGTTGGTGATGATTTGTGCCTGTTTAATATTTGTGGGATTAATTTAATAATTAATTGGGCTTATATTTTCAGGTGATGAAGACTATGGGAATTGAAGAGTTTACTTTGGAAGAAATGTCTTGGATCATCACATTTCATTTTTGGCAAGCATAGTAGCTTGTAATCTTATTAAATGATTTTTCCATTTTGAACTTTAGGAAAGATACATTTATTTTTGTGGAATTTATTAAAGCCTATGGCTTTACCCTAGTCCCAATTTGACACTCTATTTTTGTTAAAGAAGAGTGCCGTGCTCTCTAAAAAGCATATCTTGTATTTTGGGGGCTATGGCCTAATTTTGGTGAAAAGGAAAGCTAATAAAGAAATACGCTTGTGTGGGGAGAGGCCACGCACAAGAGGGGGGAAGATTGCACCCAATATGGTCTTTTTGGAGCTAAGTATTTTTGTTTAAGTGTTTAATTTTTCAATTGATTTGATTTAGTTGAAGCTTACAAGCAATGGTTTTTATGATTGAATTAATTCTCTACTTTCCACAATCAATTCCTAGAATAAGATTCCGGTTGCATATGCAGCCTTCACACACATGTTTGATATGCACTTTAAGTGATGGAAAGTCACGCACCATGTCATGCCTTTTGAGGTGAATTAAACTATTGAAAATCAAATGACCAAACCGAGCATGCCACAACTTTGTATCGGTCTTTAATGCACTCCCATCATAAACATCCAATTTATATAAGCCAGGGCATAATGTACCAGTAATAATAATAATATCTTCTTTACAAGACGATCATGCACTATGCATCTATCATCCCCACAAACTGAATAGCTTGCTTGTGTAATCGTGCCAAAACCAAAATGAGATTTTTCTTAATGCTAGGTATATACAAAACATCCTTCAATTTATATAAGCCACGGCATAATGTACCAGTAATAATAATAATATCTTCTTTACAAGACGATCATGCACTATGCATCTATCATCCCCACAAACTGAATAGCTTGCTTGTGTAATCGTGCCAAAACCAAAACGAGATTTTTCTTAATGCTAGGTATATACAAAACATCCTTCATTGCAACAAGCATAATTTGACCAATGCCTTTGATGGCGTATAAATCATTGTTGACATACACGATAATGCCCTAGGTGCATCCCGTAAAAAGAGATAAACAACTCTCTACATGAAGTAATATGCTTAGAAGCACCACTATCAAAGTACCAATGCTTTATATGCCATCAAATACATTGGTCAAATTCCACTTGCTGTAGTGAAATGAGGTTTTTCTTAATGCTAGGTGTATACAAAACATCCTTGACTGCAACAACAAGTGGAATTTGACCAATGCCTTTGACAGCATATAAAGATAGTTCCCCAGGTGTATCCCATATAAAGAGATAAACAACCCTCTACATAAAGTAATGTGCTTAGAAGCACCACTATCAAAGTACCAAGCATGTTTGAATTTTGCCAGTGGCATGCATTCTGTGTGCTTTAAAGGACCATAAATGCCCAATCACATTAAGCTATGCTCACTAACTCATCCTTCACAGCACACCCAACATGCTATCTGTGAGACTAGCATGTTGTTTTGCTTCTTTTTCTTTTTGGCATTCTTCGATGAGGTGTTTGGGCTTCCACAATAGTTACATTGCTTTTAATGCATTTTTGGCATTCTTCGATGAGGTGTTCAAGATTCCACAATAGTTACATTACTTTCAATGCATTTTTGGATTCTTTGATGAGGTGTCCGGGCTTCCACAATAGTTACATTGCTTTCAATGCATTTTAAGCATTCTTCGATGAGGTGTTTGGGCTTCCACAATAGTTTCTTCTTGTTCTCATCTTGGGTTGAGGCTGAGTCAGTGGGGCGAAGCAGCCTTGCCCTTAGGCTTGGTGTGACTGATAGCTTTCCTAACTTGCCCTTACCTTTATGTGAGGTAACAAAAGCATGATCTCCATAATCATGCATGACCGGTTTACCTAAACTAGGATTGTTCCTCCTAGAGCAATAAGGACACCAATTGATCAAAGGAGTACAAGAGTACAAGTTGGCACCAAACAAAGGGTAGTAGAAAAGTTCTTTAAGGAATCTGACAACCCACCAAGAAATGTGGACACAAGCGAACTATCACGAATGATCTCATCTATGTTTTCTTGATGTTCCTTGAGGTTGTGATGTAAGCATCAACTGAATCACCCTCTATCATGTGCTATGTCTCTAACTTCTTTCTTAAATAAGCCTTACACGCCTCATTTCACACTTGATACCACAAAGCAAGTATATCCCATGCCTATTTGGCCAAAGGACATGACCTTATGTGGAGGATGATGTGCCTCTTGCATGATAGGGCAATCAATGCATAAGTCTATGCATCCCACTTGTCTTACTCGTGTGGGGGAGGTGCAAGAGGAACTAAAGTGCACAATGCACTTAAAGCATTAGAAATCTCATAAGGTGCTCTTGAAAGAGGAAGCACTTCTAAACCTGATACATAAAGCATCAAGTTTAAATGGTGCTCTTGAAAGAGACTACCAATGCACTAAAGCATTGGTTGTCTCAAACAGTGCTCTTGAAAGAGGATGCACTTTTGAACTCAATACATAGACCCAAAGAAGTTTTTTCACTAATACATGTCACATCATGTATGACCACATATGATAGCTGGTGCCATCCAACTTATCCTCTACTGTAAGCATGCCAAACAAATCACTACTTCCTACCATTATGTTATCCTAAACACTGCTACCATTATGTTATCCTAAACAACTACACTGCTGCAAATGCACCAACAAAATATGGACAAGAGCAAAGGAAAAAGAGCGAGTATCGACTAGAAAATTTGCTCAGGTTTTGATGGACGGTAGCGGTCATAGATGAATAGGCAACAAATGTATGAACGATCAAGCCTTCCCATCAAGGAGATAAAAAGTGCCCATGTGTAAGATCCTATTCACACCAAAACGACCACGAGGTATACACAACATGTGTAACAATACCCTTTGCTTTCTGAGTTGTATCCCACAAAAATGCATTTTACCGCCTTATCATCTAGCTTATTGCATTGTTTCTCAAGCACAAAAGCATAAGCAAGACAACCAAAAACACGCAAATGAGCTACATATTGCTTCTTGCCATTCCAAGCTTCATTAGAGGTAATTGTTTACAAGGCCATAGTGGGGAATTTATTCCTCCAACCAAAAAACATGAGACAAATCTTGGCGTTCAACCATGCAACTTGCCATCTTTGTGAGAGATCTATTCTTCCTCTTAGCCACACCATTTTGCTCGTGTGTAAGGTATTGTGCATTAATGTTTTATGCCTCTTTCAGCCATATATGCATGAAACTCCTTTGACATAAAGTCTCCCCCCCCCTCAATCTATACGAAGGGTGACAAAGTGTCTAAAGCATGTAAAGGCCTTTGACTTTGCCTTCAAACCGATAAACCCAGAGTAGTCTCACAAAGCAGAGTTATCCCTCGATCGATGGTATCCTCACAGGACCACATACATCACTATATATAAGTTATAATTTTAGGATAGCCCTTATTGATCCATCTTTTGAGAATGATGCCCGTTACATCTTGCCTAAAATGTACCCCTTACATACATGTTTGATCTAAGGAGCCTCAAGCTTTAGCAACTTTTAACACTATTTCTTGCCTTTTAAGGCACAACAAACCACTTAAATTCAAGTGACCAAAGCAGGCATACCATAGCTCTACATCACTCACTTGTGGCAGTAACTAAACAAGCATTATATGCTAATCTCTCATACTTGTCCACTTGTAAAGCCCTTAGCTTAGAGTACCAGATACCACAGTGATGTCTCCATTACTCTGATCATGAACTATACACCTATCATCAACAAATCTGAACACTAGGCCTACCCTAGCAATGGCAGAGACCGACAATAAATTCTTTTAAATGCTTGGAATAAACAAGACACAAGACTTGAAAGAGTGATTGTCCCACCATATGTGGTAGTGAGTATAACCTTACCAACTCCTTTCACTGGATATGATGTAGGAAGGAAGCAAAGATAGAGAGAAGCACAACACATAAAGTGGATTGATAAGAATGAGTAAAGTACAAATGAAGTGATATGATAACTCATGCATAATAGCATGTATACATGCTGGGGGGGGCGGGGGAACCTCCTAAGGAATAGAAAAGTGTCCCAACCCATTATTAGCTTATGTCCACACATCACTACTATATAGATGGCTACAATTTATTGAGAAAAATGCCTTTTATAAACACAAATGTCAGCACATCAAAATGCAACAAAGGAAATAAAATCCAAGCTCATGCTCACTGCTGCTCAACCTACCAACTTCACAGTAAAATATAGCAAATTTTACAAAGTGGACAAAACTTAGACATTGGCTACATACCACACCTTCAATATGTCTAGAACAAAACTTAGACGTTGGCTACATACCACACGCTCAATATGTCTAGAACCAAAAAAAAAAGGCATGGATATAATAATTGTTAATTAACAAGATGTATAATTAGGCACATGTATGATTAAATATGGATATAATAATTGATGATTAACCACATATAATTATTGATGAGTAACCACATATAATAATTGATGATTAACCACCTATAATTATTGATGAGTAACTAAATGTATAATTAAATATGTATGTCTCTCTCTTGGAGGCCCTAGATATATATAAAGAACTATTACTTATCTTTCTTTTTTAGAAGAGTCCACCACAAGGCAAGCATCTTTGTGCTGGCTGCATGCTCTCGTTGTCCGCCCGTCTCTCTGTGTGGCAACTCTCCATACTAGTCAAGGGTGCTGGCTTGCCCAATCGGATGGCTGAGATCTCATCTTCTGCCGAATCGGAGCGTGCTGGGCGCATCAAGTCCAGCAAACTCTTCTTTCCCATCTCTCAGGACAAGGCAAGGCTTGCTTTTCAAGAAATTCTCAATTAATCGCTTTTGTTTAATTATTCTGTATCTCCTTGGCAATTTTATTTTATTTTTTCTCTTGATTCAGGTCCCGTTGATATACTCTGCTTCCTACAACATAGCCTTCCTGGGTCTCGAAAAATTGTAAGTATTTTTTTTTAAAAAAATCGCATTTCAATTGTTGGGAACTGAAAATGTTGCGATTTTGAGCAATTTGAGAGTTATTTTTGGATAAATTTTCTGAATTTTTTCCATCAAGAAGTGAAGTCACCATGCCTTCGTTCCTTAGCTGGAGTGATTGATTCTTGTTATGAAAAAAGGCCTTCCAAATAAATATTGTAATAAGCAATTTTTTGATTCATTTTTATCAAATATATTTAATACTTAATCACAATAGTCTAATGGACAAGCCCAACCATTATATGTTAATGGAAATAATTGTTGTCTAATTGCCATTGCCAAGGTTTATCCACATTTTTTTATCAGTTTTTTGTATTTGAAAGCCTCTCTATATATGTTTTTTCATCTTATTATAATAGTTTCTTTTTGGGGAACTGATGTAGGCATCCCTTTGATTCCTCCAAATGGGGCCGCATTAAGGATTTGCTCGTGAAGAATGGTGGCTTGCATCACAAGCAAATTGTGGAGCCTAATGCTGCCACCGAAGAAGATCTCCTCGTGGTATATCCGACATTTCTAGGCTCGTACAAACTGTGATTAAGTTGAGATATAACTAGTTAGGTTGGTCTTAATTTTATCCATTTCATCAAGGAGTAGTAGGATAGGGCAGCTGGATATTGGTTGAAATTGTTGCTGCAAGGTGCCATATCAGGATTTTCCATACCCCTTCCAAAGCAAAAAATCAGCGAAAACAAAATTCATCAAGATTAGTCGTAATTAAACGAGATGGCTTGCTGCCTCTAGGTGCCAAAATGTGATTGGATTGCAATGATAGTTGCACTTTACAAGAGAACGTAAGATAGAACTTCTACTGCTGAATGCTCACAACAATGGCAAATATCTATGTACCCACTTACTGGCAAGAAAGAGTGCTGGTAACAGATGTTTGTTGAGGAAAGGGTTGTTTTTGGAGGAGCGGATGCTTGAGAATCATTGCGAGGTGGAGCCTTTCTAAATTGTCCCCACCGCGTAGCCAGCTGTTTCAGCCAGCAGTTAGCCGGCTGTTTTAGCCCGCACTTAGCCAGCTGTTGCAGCCAGTTACAGCCAACCAAACACTGCAAACAGCTGGTAGCTACCTGTAACCAGCTGACCAGCATATATGGAGAGCCAGGTTGAAATTGCCGTGTGGCAGTGAACCTGCTGCCCACACTCTTGGGCATACTTTCTAGGGCATTTTGGGTCCCCTCAAGTTGCTCACAGGCTGCTCTATGCTGCCTACAAAGCTCCATCAGCTTCTCCCTGTGTTACTGGGCCAATTGGGGTGTGCCTTTTCCCGTGTCACATCCTGCTGCTCGGTCACCCGTGTGTTCATGCTATCTTCCCTTCGGGTTCAGTCTGACTAAGGTGTGTGTCCATATGTACACACACATCCACACATAGCACAAACAACTAGCAGACTTACTACTGTAATCATGGCTGGAATCCACATGGTAACCACACCTCTCCTAGCCCATGTTTACAGGAGCTCCATTACCAGGAAGAGCCATATTGAGCAGCAGTATGTCTAGGATCCTAGTTTCATACTAGACCCCACACCCAGGCAGTTTGTGTGTGTCCGTGTGTCACTCTCAAAAAAAGAGAATCTATTTGTTAACTCTTTTGCCATTAGATAACTCTTCCGCCATTAAATAACTCTTTCTTTTGGTTCTAGGTGCATACAAAAGAGTATTTACGGAGCTTGAAGTGGAGTGCTAAAGTTGCTTACATCATTGAGGTAAGGTTTGCAACTAGGGAAAAGGTGAAGCTTATGCCATAAGGGCATGTAATCTTGCTTATGTGCTGTGTTTTTGACTTGATGCAATGTAATGTGGACTACTGGGACACTTAATGCGCGCTCGCGTGCGCGCACACACACACACACACACACATGCCTACATGCAAACACAACAATGGACAAAACAATAAGGATAGGATTTCAATATTTTGCAAATGCGTTTGTTTCTCTCTCTACTACACAAATTTGAGCTAGGTGCTTATACAGGGGGCTTTTTTTTTCCGAGAAAAGATCCTTTCATTAGTTATGTAAAAAACGCCCGTAGGGCTACAAAAGAGATCTCTCCTGCTCCTAACAGAGAAAAGAGCAGTGAATACATCATGGCAGCCCGGGAGACTCTCCCTAGGTGCTGCAAAATACAAGCATCAGACTAAAGGACTGAGCGGCTAAATCATACAATGGGGGGGGGAAAGAGCCAAACAGGTGGCCTGTAGTGCCAACGGGGGGATCCCGTGTGTAGGGTGTAGAACGGGCCGCAGCGCCAAGTGGTATGAAAGGCCTGGCGCCGTAAGATCGCCTCATCCGAGTCTCCCCGGATGCGGTCGTACTGTCCTCGCAGGGTGTGGATCAACTCCTGCCAAATCCCCCGAACAGTCTCTGCTGGTGGCTCCAATCTCCCCTCAAAGGCCGTGAAGCACCGGGCCCTCCAGGTGAACCAGATGGTGAGGCTGCTGAGGAGCTCCCATCGTAAATCCCTCTCCTGTGTCCAGCTGGCGGACGAGAAATCCGGTGCCGGAACCAGGCGAGGCTGGCCCCTAATAAATCTGATGGCCTGACTGCCCTGCTCCATCTCATAGCCCATAGCAGGCCCTGACGAAGTCGACCAAGCAGCGGCACCCCACGTAAACATACCCTCTGGAGAGAGGAGGGCCAGAATACGCAGCATCCGCAGCCAAATCTGCTGTGCCTGAGGGCAGTCCCAAAGGCAATGTCTCTGTGTCTCCATAGGGTGGCCGCATCGGACGCAGGCCGCCGGAAGACCGCTATAAACAAGCCAAGTGCCAACTGCTGAGCCCCTGTGGGCGACCAGCCACTGAAAAGCCGAGATCCTGCGGGCCTGTCGACTAGCCCATAGCCGAGCCCAGAAATCCTCCAGGAACTCCTGTGATAGTCCCTGCAATCGCCAATGCCCCGTTGCCGCTGGAGAAACCGTCCTCCTCGCCGTCAAGATATGCCGTCCCAACCTAACAGTATACTGGAAAAATGTGATCTCTGTGGCCTCAAGGGATGCATAAGGATCATGCCACTCGTACTCTCCGGGGTCCCACTGCAGCCGGGCCAAGGGGCGCGCTGCATATGCCCATATGCGCCAATCCGGGAGCACGTCAGCAGGGTCGGGGTCAATATGCCACTTCCGAGAAGCGGCAGCCACTACCCGAATCCTCTGAAAGGTGCACTCTGCAACCAAAGGCGACTCCACCTCCACTCTCTGGAGTTTGCCCTCATCCTGAATCTCATAATAGAGGCATCTGCCATCCTCAGTGCTAGCTTTGACAGCAATCAGGATCTCCAACTGTGTAAAGGCTCCCATCCACCGTGGGGCCACTGGCTCGAGAGGTGTGAACCACTCCTTTGAAAGTGCATCCTGAATATCATCCCTCATAATCAATCCCCCTCTGAAATGACTCAGCCTCTCCACCTGGGTCTCCTCTGGTAGATTGCAGAAAGCCTGCCAGTCTCCAAAACTACGAGCTGGGCCTGCCGCTAAAGGTCCCCAGGCTAGACGAGGCCGAGAACCCAGCATATGACCCTGCTCTGTACGAACCGCTGGGCTCCAGATGAGCGGCTGCCTGGCCCGCTCCTCAACACAAGAAGGAGGCCGCTGAGAGAGCCCCGGTCTCAGCAGCTCCCAAGCTCTCAGGATACTCAAAGCAAATCTGTCCTCCCATCCTCTACTGAGGCCTGTCCTCCTCATCTCTATGAAGATCCAGCGAATCTCTGGTGCCCAAGTACCCCCTGCAGGAGGCGCCCGGGCCTGCAGTCGCTGCAAGAGGAGCTCTTTCCAAGGCTCAGCGCCTGGAAGCAACCCCCGAACAATAAGCTTCCCCAATAAGGCTCTACTCTGATCGACTGGATCTATAATGCCCAAACCGCCCTGAGCCAGCGGAAGTGTAATAACTGCCCATGCAACCTTTGCCCGAGCTGGCTGACCGTCCCGCCCAGACCACAGAAAGTTCCTGATCAGCCTCTGTACCTGGCTGATGCAAGAGCTCGAGAAAATCCAGCAAGACGTAATGTACCACATAGTCGCTAACAGCACCTGATTTGCCACCACCACCCTCCCAGCCAAGGATAGTCGAGCTGTACTCCAATACAATAGCTTCTTCCGAATGCTCAGAAGAAGCGGGGCAATCTGCTGCTCAGGTGACAAATCGAGGCCAATCTGGCATCCCAAATACCGCACTGCTGTGCCGGGAGGAATCCATCTAAAACCGGGGTCCGGACTCCATGCCGGAGTGGGAGCACTACTGATCCAAAAGGCCACTGTCTTGCGCCAATTGATCAATGCTCCCGAAGGTGCACTAAAAACCTGGAGCGACTGCTCTGCCCGAATAAGATTGGCCTCTTGGCCATGCAAAAATAAGCCCGTGTCATCTGCAAACTCAGCATCAAGCAAATCCTCCCCCCGGACTGGGAGCTGAAGTCCTCTCAAACCAACCTCCTCTGCCGACAAATACATACTCATAGCCTCCGCAAAGAAGAGAAAAAGGACAGGGGCGAGAGGACACCCCTGACGGACTGATCTGGTCAGCTCAAAACTCGGCCCCCGACCTCCTGCAATCAGCACCTGGCTGCGAGCTGTGGAATACAAAGCTGCCACCCCTCTGATCCATCCTGGCTCAAAGCCCAGGCGTAGCATAGTGCCCTCTAAGAATCCCCAATCAACTCTATCGTATGCCTTCTCAAAATCGAGAAGCATCACGACCAAGTCCTCGCCAAGAAACCTAGCTCGGGCCGTCGCCTCCCAGAAAGTAAAGATGTTGTCAAGGATACTGCGCTCCTTGACAAATCCTGTCTGAGTAGCATGAATCAACTCCCCCAGGAAGGGCTGGATCCTCAAACTCAAGGCCTTTGCCAAGACCTTGTAGACAGTATTGAGGATCGTAATAGGCCTCCAATGCCGAATATCATCTGATACTCCCTCCTCCTTGGGGATAAGATAGATCAAGCCCTCTGAAAAGCTCTGCGGCATCACCCCAGTGTCCAAAACATGCTGAAAGCCCCTGCGGAGGCCTGGCCCCAAAAGGTCCCAATAGCGCATAAAAAAGGCCGGCGTCAGTCCGTCCTCCCCTGGGCAACTATGTCGCGGCAGGACCCTCAAGGCCTCGGCAAGCTCAGTCTCTGACAGAGGCGCACCTAAAACTGTGCGCATATGGTCTGTGACCCTCCTCTGCACATGGGCCCACACAGTCTGTCTGCATACATCTCGATCCTCAGTGGCTGGCTCCGCTGAAAGCAAGTCACTATAAAAAGCAGTGGCAATGTCTCTGATCTCCCCGAGCTCAGTAGCTATCGATCCATCCGGTCTACCAAGCTGGCGAACCCCTGCTCGCGCATGACGGGGTCCAGTGATCTCAAAAAACTCCCCAGTCACTGTATCACCAAGCTGCGTCCACTGAGAGGCCTGACGACGATAGTAAAACTCATGTCTCTGCTCCTCTGCCTCTCTAACCTCCTGGCGGGCCTGGCTCAGCTGGGACGCCACCCACTCACATGCTGGCTGCTGCTCCTGAAGGCGCTGTAGCGAAGCAAGGCTGCGTCTCAGCCGTTGCTCCCGCTCTCGAATCTCTCCCAGTCGTGTCAAAGCTGCAGCGTGCAGAAAAGAGCTAAGATCAATGAGTCCCTGGGCACACTGGCCCGCTGCATCCTGGTCAGAGCACTGACTATCATGCCAGATCCTCTCAATGTCCTCAGTGAGACTGGGGTCTGCAAGTACCCGCTCTGGGATCCTCAACTGCAAGCTGGGCTCCCGTGTCCCCTCCTCCAAAGTCAATATAACTGGCGCATGATCTGAAAATGAGGTGCCAGCAAGAATGCCGACGGAGCCCCCTCGCTCCCCCAACCAATCGCCCACATAAAAGCGATCAATCCGAGATAGATTAGTCCCTCCCTGCCGGCGATCCGACCGAGAGAAACTAAGATTGTCCTGAGACCGGGAGAAAGCCCCATGCTGCCATGCATCAGTGATCCTCAGTGACATGCAAAACCGGTCCCAAGCTGCAAGCTCCGTGCCGTGCACTGTAACATGACTGCCTCCCACCCTATCTGCCGGGTCCTCAAGCATGTTGAAGTCTCCCCCAACACACCAATGTGCGGCCTCTGGCAATGCATCTGTAACCTGAGTCCAGAACTCTGCTCTGGCACTAGCATGATTGGGCGCATAGATGTTGAGCACACCCAATAGCTCATCATGCATCCGCAGAATGACATACTGTGCTCTACCAGGCACAATGATCCCTCGATCCACAATGGCCTGCCGCCATGCATCTGCAATAACCATGCATACTCCTCCCTGTCCACCCAAAGGACCAAACCCTGCAGACCAGAAAGTGTCCCATCTACCAGGCATCACCGAACCATATCTCCGGATCCTGCTCTCACCCAAGTGGTGCTCCTGCATCATCAGAATGTCAATGCTGCCACCAACCAGGCATCTCTGTAGCTCCTGCCTCAAGCAGCCTCGATAGCGTATAAAGTGTGCTCCGCCAAGGCCCTGTACATTCCATGAGATGATCCTCATGGATGTCCTACTGAGGTGGATGCTGTCTCAGCCGTGCGGCGAGCCTTCGCAAGCGGCTTGGATGGAGAGTAGTCCCCATCCGAACGGCTGCGAGTCTGCCCACCCGGTGTACTGCAAGAATCCCGGATCAGGCGCCAGTGGCTGTGACCCATGGCGACTGCCTCCTGCTCTGACATAGTAACCTCGTGTATACTCACATATCCTGGGTCGCGTGCCAAATCTGCAACTATGCGCACGACCAAATGCCGAATCCCGGATGAATCCACACTCCCGGGATCCAAGAAAAAATGAGCCAACTCCCAAAGTCGGCCTATCACATCTGTAACCTCCAAATCGCTCATGTGATGAGAAAACTCAACTGCCTGAGTCTTCAACGTGCTGAGAGCGAGCTCTAGAGTCCACTCCCGGTCACAAGGTCCACAAAGAGGGAACGAGAAGGCCACCGCTGAGTCTAGTGCCTCCTCCCCGCGGGCCGGAGGTATCACTACATGCACTCGGATGGGTGCTGGCTCATGGGGGCCCTCGGCTCCAAAAAGCCGTGTAAAGGTATAATCAAACGCCTCCGAGCGCTGACGAATGCCGAGGCGACTCAGCCGACTGCGGATAGATGAAATCCGTGAGGCCCTAATCGGCATAGGTCTCCTCTGTGATGCTCGAGCGAGGTCAGTGCTCAGCGCCCTCCGGACTGCAGGTGAGCGCCAGGGAACTGCCTGGACCTCCCGGGAAGGCGAGGCGGGCGGAGGGGGAGGAGGGGGAGGCGAGGGAGGAGGAGAGGGAGCCGCTGCCGAGACCGGAGCGGGGGCGGGAGGAGGCGATGGTGGACGCGAGGCGGTGGGAGGGGGTGGGTGTGGGGGAGGTGAAGGAGGGGGAGCTGGCATCTCCTGGTCCTCGGTCGCTGCAGGGGTCTCCTCCTGAAGGGGAGCAAATCTGTTCCTCACGGGAACCCAGTGAGGCTGAGACTGTGGCTACTGCTGCAGCGGTATCTGGGCGTGCTGCTGTGGCTGTCTCCCTCGACGGCGCCCCTGTCCAGGCTGCCACTCCGAGGTCTCTGAGGCCTGAGCAGGTGTCCCTGAGGCTGCCTGCCGAGCCGAATCTGTGGGCGGGCCATCCGTGGCCTGCTGCTGTGGTGAGGGCCGAGGTCTCCTGCGAGGGCAGGCCTTGGCCAAATGACCGACCTGCCTGCAAATGAAGCACTGGTTCGGGAGCCCCGAGAACTCCACTCTCTGATCTATCCACCCCCCCCCTATCCTAGGTAGCTGAATGACCTTAGGAAGGGAGGAGATGTCAGATACCAACACTCTGACCGAAGGTAGCCCAGCTGCTCTGGCCACCACTGAAGCTGCTGAGGGGCCCGTCTCAAGAACCGAGCCCACCAATGCTCCGAGCCTGGAGAGGAGCGGAAGATACTCCCGGCGGAGACCAGGGAAACAAACTGTAATATGGAAGAGGCGCTCTCCCTGCTCCGCCGCTGCTGGGTCAAATCCATGTTGCCAAGGCCTGAAGAAAGCCCGAGCACCCCTGATATCCAGAGGACTCATGGCAAGGACCTTGGCAGCGCTCTGGGCGGCCTCGAACTCGATCTGATAATGTCCCCGGCCCAAGAGCTGTACATCCAGGATCTTGCCCACATCTGCAAGAAGGCGGGCCTGAAGAAGATCCCTGATCTCCCCTCTGCTGGGGCGAGTGCCGACTATACGGCAGATGGTGGAGTGAGCCTGAAGGCGCTCCACCTCTGCGGTGAGGCTCGCTTCCTCTTCCGGCGAAAGAGAAAGCCTGATGGGGATGACCTCGGGGGCGGGCGAGGGGGCTGCAGAAGAGTCCCTCTGAGGCGAGGCGGGAGGAGTCTCCATCAGAGTCTGAAGCTCAAGCGAAGGCGAGGCGAAAGCGGAAAACCTGCAAGAAGCGGGCTGCACACCAAGAGGCGGAAGGACGGATGACGATGAGGAAAAAAACAAAAACCCCTAAGGGGGGAAAACAGCACGACAGAGGAGGGAGGGGGGGGGCGAAAATCGGAGGAGAGGCCCAGAGGGGGGGGGCGGTGACAACGCGAGAAGGAAGGGGGCGGGGCGCTGCTGAAGGGCGGCGGGCGTGAAGAAGCGAAGAGGCGGGGGGGGGCGAACTGGCGGCAGCGGGGAGGGAGGGCGAACAGGCGGCAACGGGGAGGGAGGGCGAAATGGCGAAGAGGGGGGGGAGGCGCAGCAGCGAGGAAGGAGGGGGGGGCGGCGCAACAGCGAGGAAGGGGGGGGGGGGCGCAGCGGCGAGCAGAGGGGACAAGCGGGGGGCGGAAGGAGAGAAGGGACGCGAGGAGGGGGGGGGGGAGCGAAGGCGCGCAGAGCAGGGGGAGTCGGGAGCTTCAGCGAGCGAAAAGTCCACGTTTTTTCTAGGAACCATGCATTTAGGCGCTTATACAGGGGGCTTAAAACAAGAGCTTTCAGATATTTAGATCAGTTTGACAAAGTTGCTCCCTTTCCACCTTTCTACTTTTATGCAGCAGAGGTCATGAGACACCTCTTTAGAGAAGAAATATTTGCTGAGTTGGTCCAAAATGTTGTCCTTGAGAACATAGCAGCATAGAGATCCTTATGCCTCAAAATTCATGCTGTATTTAACTTGTCAAGAGATCTTCTCAATCATAAATTAGTGGAGGAAATCTCCATCCAATTAATATAATACATGCTGATTCTGGAAATTACAAAAAAGTGGGGGGAACAAACACACGCGCCGTGTGAAAATCTGAAAATAATGGCGAGGAAAAACTTACCTCTATTCTGTGTACAAGAGGAGAGTTGCGAAATCTGTCTCCTAGCGCTTTTGTCGCACGCTTGAACAAAGGAGTCAACACCTAGCTTTTTTTAACACATATTGCTTTTGACTTTTTTTTAAAGCAGTGCCTCCCTTCTAGAACCCCAAAAATGGCAAATCAAAGGTTTCTTAAAAAAACAGCACACATGCTTTTGGTTTAAGTTCTTTTAGGAAAAAATTTCAAAAATAGCGAGTTGCTTTTCTCTGTCTTTTTGGCGACCTGTGCAAGCACAGCACATCAGCATGCTGTCCATACCCGCATGCACTTGGGCACATCAGATGCTGCTCTGACCGCTCTCTCTGCTTGCTGCCCTGGGCCCACTCTTCCCGACTCTTTGTTGTGCATCCATTGGTACTCTCTTGGAAACCAGGCATGTCATGCTTTTTGCCACATGATACCCATCTTGATTAGTACAAACCCCTTAAGAGGGTGGAGGCTAGCTCACCTCCCAACTGTAGGTTCTATGCTTCGAACACCTCAAGCGAGGAGCTAAGGTTTGACTCCTAGAGATCCATGCTAGTCTGCCCCATAGAGGCCTTTGGCATGCCGATCTATGCTCCACCACATGCATGGCCGGAGTCTTGGTGGAACTATGACCAGTAGTGAGGTTATGACAATCCCATGTTTCGCTTATATAGTGCCCACTGCTGCTATAAATAACCATCATGTTATAAATAGCAAGTACACATTGATTTACTAATAATAACCTTAGCCACCTGTATTAGCCTGCTTTCTCCTAATGCCAGGGCTTCCTAACCTTGCCGGATTAGGCCACTAATCCCGAGGATTAGCACTAGGTACGCAACATTGACTGGTTGTGACTGCCACATGTTCCCGGAATACACGAAAGTGTGTCACTCGCACTACTATACTTGCCGTAGAGCATTGTCTTGTGCTGCCATGAGGAAGTAATTGGTGATGTTTAACAGACATTTTGGAACACATTTCAAATCCCCAGGAGCAATCTGTTACATGTAGAGATTTAACTTGAACTTTTGAATTTTAAAGCTTTGAGCTTCTAGCTAGTAATTGCTATCTAAAAACATGATGGATTTTTTTAATGGTTTATGTTTGATCTAAGGGTGTGTGATATGATAAACAATTTGTCACTCTTTGGAACAAACGTTTGAGAGTCTTCTGTAGCAGATGGTACTGACCTGCTGCGCCCTTTCACAGGTGCCTCCTGTTGCAGTGCTGCCCAACTTTATTGTGCAACGAAAAGTTCTTCAACCTTTCTGCAAGCAGGTTTTGTATAAAATGGTCTCAGAACTCCCATCATTTCTTTAGTTTATTGATCTTACTGTCACATGCATTAAAAGGGTATTTACTAAAGCCCCTTATCTTGGTCCTATGAATTGGAGTACAAATTTTTGGCTTGCCATGTGAAACGGCAGGACATAGCAGTATTCTGATGGCAGATTTGTAAGGGATAAATCATCATCTTTCAAAATTGAGTTTCTGAATATTGTCTTAGAACTTTTCATCTCTCTCTCTCTCTCTCTCTCTCTCTCTCTCTCTCTCTCTCAATTTTTTTGTAAAATATAAAAATGAAGATAATTTCAAATATCTAATACTTTGAACAAACAATTATTTTATGCAATATAAATAATTTCAAATTGTAGAATCAACAATATTAATACAACACAGTACAAAATTTATATTGTGAAGTAGCTCGGTGTAAAAGAACTTGAATGACGTGGTTAAATTTATGAACACTTACTATATGTAATTTATCCTTCCAAATTAATATTTAAACAACTTTTTACCAAAATCACATAAAAATGCCATTCATGTAAATACATTTCTTTAAATATTTCTTATAAAAACGTATTAAGAAAACCCCTTTTGTTGAACTGAGGTTCTATCTTAAATATTTGCTAACTAAGTCCCCACTACCATAACTGGTCAGTCTTTATCCCACAGTCTATTTTGTGCGTGCATGCATGTGGGTGTATTGAGTCGCTACCTAATTGGTTGACCAGTTGGCCCTCCTGGTAATGTGCGGTTATCGGACTACCCAGGCCATGTTCAGTGTGGGCATGCCAATGGCTGCCATGCAACCCTACCGAGGCCTGCAAACTTACTTTCATTGCTCCATTTCCTCTCTGTTTGCACATACAACCTACACAACGTATGCTTTTATCATTATGTTTTCAACCTTCTTGAATATGGAAATTTTACCTTACACATTTAGTTAGTATTTGCATCAGTCACACCTGGCTTGAATTGCATGAAAAGTTCCTTGTTACTGTAAAATTAGTACTGTATGTTAATGCAATAACATGCTATGAAAGCATGCATGATGACAGGTAGGTGGGACAGTACTTGCTGCCAAGCTCGCAATGGAGAGAGGCTGGGCTATCAATTTGGGAGGAGGGTTTCACCATTGCTCAGCAAAGGAAGGAGGTGGCTTTTGTGCTTATGCAGATATCACACTATGTCTGCAGTTTGCCTTTTGCGAATTATCCATATCAAGGTATATATTTCTATTCATAATTATTAAATATGCTGTATTTAAAAAAATGATCAGGTCATTTTTGAAAATTGATCAAATCTCAAAGAATGGTGTATGATTAAGATCCTTATAACTTTGTTTTTACTTTTGATGAATTGTATTCTTCTTGAGAAGCATGCCAGAATGTGTTGAATTAATTTTCTCAAAGTTTTTGCATTGGGACCTTACAGGGCAATGATTATCGACCTTGATGCACATCAGGGGAACGGCCATGAGAGAGACTTTGCTGGGGATAGTGAGCCTCTCATCTTAAGAGGGCCAGTTCAAATTTTCCTAGCTTGTGTGGAGGGTTTAGCACAATAATACTGACAATGAGTTACACAAAGCCATCCCAAGCGCACACCCCCCCCCACCCCCTCTCCTTGTTCCAACCCAACACATACAAATATAAGCTTCTGTCATTATATGTTTTTTTTTTTTGTGCAGAAAGGGTTTACATACTAGATGTGTACAATTATGAGATTTATCCCCGGGTAATATATTTTTTATAAATTGTTTGTTTCCATCTAAAAACATTTACTTTTTGTTCTTATGGTGTTTGTGGCACCTGCCATATGACTGTGACTAGGACTCGGAAGCAAAGAAGTGGATCAATCAGCAGGTTGAGCTGCCGGTAAGAGATTGCAAAAGAGGACTTTTTTAGACTGGTAGGTAGGTATAAGCTTGTGCTCACAGGTATTTTGCCCAATCTACACAAGTCTAATATGGTTAGAATTTGTGGAAATGCTAGAGTGGGACAACCACCGAGCTCTATTTGCAACGGCTGCAAAAAGAACTGGAGGTATATTTAGCACATTTCAATTCTAAATTTTTAGCCAAGACACTAAGGACTGCAATTGGCATTGTAAGGTAATGAAAAACTTCCGAATTGGTTGAAATTGTTTGCCAAATTGCTGATTTTATGCAAAGTTGTAATCAGAATACTTGTCATGTTTCTCACTGGACATTCTCAAAATTGCATCACTTTTTTCAAAGAACATCTTGAAGCAGGGGTGCTTTTCACATTTGAAGCATATCTCCAAAACCCCATATCAGAATGGGTTGTGAGGGCACACCTTATGGCATAATACATACATGCATAAGTGCTTACATATGTGAGGCACAGCTTATGGCATAATACATACATGCATAAGTACTTACATACATATTTCCATCTATATTCATTCATACATTGGTGCGTACGCATACATACATGCATACATGCATAGATACCTAGATACATGCATACACACATAGAGACGTATGCACATACATACATGTATATGTACATAGGTACGTATATAGCTACATCCCGACAAGCCTAGGGTTAGGGTTAGGGCTAGGGACGTGGAGACGTGGAGGGTTCACACGTGGGCTAAGGGCGCTAGCAAGATGAGGTCTAGATTGGCTAAGAGCTTATAATTATTATCCTAGAGCTAATAATGGCTGAAAGCTTATAAATAAAGCAAGGGCCAATAATAGCGAGGTTATTGCCATATAAGTGACCTTGGGCACTTATGAGTTATTGCGGTATCCATGCCGTAGACAAGAGGGCTACGAGGGGCATGCAAGGCCTTATGGCTATGGAGCTGCAAGGTGGGTGGTTTGGCCTAGTGGTATGGGACGCTAGATTTGGGCCATCATTTAGCAAGCAAGCTCTCCGCAATCAGACCTCAGGCTCGAGGGTGAGTCCAGAGGATTCTACATTGGGTGATGAGTCGCTAGCCACAATCTATAGTAGTCAAGCGATACGTACAATGTCGGGTCTATGAAACCTCGTTAGGGTTTCAATTCTAGGTCAAATGATCCATTGTCCTTCAGGATCTCTATTAATGGGATTGCATGGACTTTTGGTAACCTTAAGTTCATTTTAATTTGGTGGGGTGAAAAGTAGTTGGAAGCCATATGTTGTTTTAGGTTGTTCGAGGACATGGGACATAACGCAGAAATTGATAGGGAGTTTTATGCTTGCCCTAAAAGTAGACATGAGTAACTATTGATTGTGTGAAAATATGATCACCGTTTAGTCTTAGATGAGGATTACACATGGGATGTCACATGCACGGTCGTGCCATGGCTAATCCTCAGCATGAACGATGGAATCCCTGATCTAAGTCAATGTTTAGGTCATCATTAGCAGTAGGAGCATTACCATCAGTAGTAGCACCATCAGTATCAAATCAGTAGCATCATCATCATCATCATCATCATCATCAACATCATCATCATCATCATCAGCAGTAGCAGCAGAACCATCAGCACCATCATCATCTTCGCATGTACAGACAACCATGTCACCTTTTTGTACAATATTGAATATAGAAAAACCTTGACACCAACTGTCTCTCTTCTTCTCTCTCCTCTGCCTTAACCATGTTTAAATCAGCATCTTGTTCTTAATTAGGTTTAGGGCTATTGATCAGTACAGCAAGGCTTCCTCGCATGCAACAAGAAATTTTGTGGTTGGAATATTGTACTGGAAGTACATGGCACTAGGGCTTGTTTGTGCATTAAGTGGACTGGTGTTTGCAGACAACTAATGCAAGATGCCATTTGATATGATAGTTGAGTTGTGTTGTGGGTCTATGCTAGGGTGGTTATGGTAGAGCTTGTTGCAATTTAAGACTGGATGATTCAGCTCTTGGATGAGAGTTGGATTGACAATAAGCAATTGGATCTTTGTACTAGGGTTTACAAGAGGAGTCTTACAGTGGCCTAGGTGTCACGATTGTGACGTGTTTATATATCAGATTCTCTCTTCATTGCTGATTACTGTTGCAGATACAAAGAGTTACCAGCCAAAGGGAACCCCTACCCTCGACTGGTTGCGACTCTTCGTCAAAGGATGTACCTCTTCATCGAATAGCCACATCTCTTCGACGAATGGTTGTATCCCTTAGTGAATGGTTGTGCCTCTACATCGACTGGACACATCCCTTAGCCTAAAAGTTGTACCCTTTCGTCTAAGGTCATGTAAGGACATGCCTCTTCAAATGTGTCTCTTCATCTCCTATATAAGAGACCTATTGTACTCAGTTTAATAACAACAAGTCAATTCAATCTTGTCTCAAGTGTTCTCCTGAAGGTTCTTGTTCTAAGTTAATTACTTAAGTAGTAATTAGTACACAATATGCAGGATTAACAACATAATCCTCACAGTGGTATCAGAGCAAATTTTTTCCTACCCGTGGGTTGTGAAGCCCTCACCCTCTCCGCGGCACTCCCTCATCCACCTCTCCTTTCGGTGTTGTATGGAAGAAGCAGAGCGATGGTGGACTTGGCGTGAATCCTTGCTTGTAGTAATGTAAACAAGTACACAAGGTCTCACACCCATATACACGTATTGTGTGTATAGCAGAGAGGGACCCCCTGCAGTATTTCCGGAATGCCCTCCCTCCCTGCTGCCGGTGGCGTTCGCAACATGGCAGGAACTGCCCCCTTCGCTGCTGACTATGGAGCCCCCCTCTCTTCGCCTTGGGTGCTGCCAACGGGCGCTCTTGCTTGCTGAGCGTGGCTGCCGGTTGTGAGCGCCTTACTATATGCTGAGCGTGGCTGAGCGTCACCTCCACTCCTACTCTGTGTGCTACTATATGCAGTGACTGCTGGTTCAACACTGTTCGCAGCGACCCATTCGGCGATCAGCCTTCGAAGCGTCACCTCCACGCGGCGATTCAGCTTTCGAAGCGTCACCTCCACTCGGCGACGGCCTTCGAAGCGTCAACCTTCAAAAAAAAAAACACCAATACACAACATTAATAAGTGTACTGCCACGTGGAATCTTTAAAAAAAAAAAACCCAAACAAAAAAACCACCACCCGGCTGTCAGGATGTCGCCTAGTTCTTACTCGCCTCCTTCTCTCCAGCGAATAAGCGCCCTTCTTCCTGGCTGTTCGTGGGTTTTCCTGGCTTTGCCCACACCACATATCTTGTGTGCTCTCGCCCCCTACGTGCATGCGTCATGGACAACTTCCCGGAGGAACCCGACATGCACATCTCTTACCTGAGTTACATCGACGAGATCCCCGAGGCTGTTCTTCCCGAATACAGCCCTCCTCGTGCCCTCACTCCGGATTCAGTGCCACTACCCGCCGATGTTGGGTGGATTCCAAGTTTTTCAGCCTCTCCTATCCCAGCATCCCCGGCCTCTCAGGTGTACCGCATTCATGTCAGCAGCCCGCATGTGACCGAACCCGACACTTGGGCGATTTGGACTATCTTCCTCACCTGCGAGCCACTGCATCTTACTCATTTCGAGTATTTTTTATCACAGTACCTGCAGTTGGCACACTTTCTTCTAGAGTGCAGTGTGGATGGCTTACGCAATGTCTCCTCCACGTGCCCTCCTGTGACATTTTACTGCGAGATCTTCGTCCCCGACTATACTCCATTATCTCCAGTACCCAGTTCTTTGGAGGAAGCCAATGCAGTAACTTCGGAGGACGATCCCGACGAAGTGGAAGATCCCGACTTCGCGTACGAGGACCTTATTACTGCCTCTCCAGCAGCTGTTCCTTCCATTCTCCATTTCGGGTGGACCTTTCCTGCTTCACCACAGTACTCTCTCTGAGTGCTTCAGATGTCGACGTCGCACGACAACGTGCCACCCGCCGATCCTCAGATGGAAGCCTTGCTGATAACTACTCTCCAACAACAGATGGAGGACTTGCAAAAGGCATTTTTCGACGGAATGGCATCAATGAGATCCCAGATGGACGACATGCAGCAGCGGCACCAACATCAGCGCGAGGGATCCAGGAAGTCCCAGCGAGCGCATCGTTCGCATTCTCCACAGTCATCATCATCATCCTCGGTGGGCCAGCAGGACGATCCCTTACCTCCTCCCGATCCGACTGCCGAGGTAGACAATGCTGAACTTAAACTTTTATATAAATTAATGACCACAGCACAAACACGAAAGATGGACATCAAGTTACCCGAGCCCTACAATGGCCGCCGTGATAAGCGGTTAATCGATCATTGGCTCTACAAAATGAAGGTTTACTTCTCGAATACTGAATTGCCCGAGAACAAAAAAGTAGCATTGGCCAGTACCCTTTTGAAGGATACCGCCTTCCTCTGGTGGCGACGCAGGATTGCAGATGGCAAGTCTACTCCAACGTGCGATAAATTCCGGCGTGCTCTTCGCAAGGCTTTTGAGCCTGCAAATGCGAATTTTCATGCCAGGTCTTCTCTCCGCCGCCTGAGTCAAACTGGCTCCGTGGCCGCGTACATCTCAGAGTTTCAAAAATTGGCTCTGGAGATAGAGACACTCAGCCCCTCTGACCAGCTTCACAGCTTCATTGACGGGCTTGAACCCACAATCCAAGACGAAGTCCATAAGTATAATCCTGCCACCCTGGATGAAGCAATCTCGTATGTCGAGCGCATCAGTGATTACCGGCGTCCTCCCAGGAACTTTTCCTCCGGCGCCCGTTCCTTCCAGCGGAATCGATCCAATGGGACTAGCCAACCCCAGCGTCCTAATTCTGGACAACCGAACTCTCGGCGACCATATTCTGGACAACAGTCCTTCCGGCCGCGATTTTCCGGGCAAACTTCCGCGTCAAATGCAGGATCCTCTCAGACCGAATCCTCTGGCAGCAGCAGAAACCGAGATCGGTCTCGACAGGACCGTCGCAACAATGATCGGCGCAATTTCAAGCGAGAACCCTCTTCAGGACAGCAAACCTCTTCATCGACTGCCCCTTCATCCCAACCTAGTCGCCCAGGCCTCTGCACAATTTGTTCTGGCGATCACCGGTGGTATGAATGCCCTCAGCGTCCTAAACCCTCCAACACTCGGCGCAATTCTCAGGTGGACAGTTGTCACCATGCTGATCATGACCCGCCTCCTGTGAAAGACAAGAACAAACAGATGGCTTGTTCTGTTCGCGTTTCAGAGTTTGTCAGTACCCTGATGCTTAATGGCCAAAGTACCAACCCTGCTCCAGTGAATCTGTCCAAACAGGTCCTTAGTCTTCTTGGCTTCATTGGCGACCATCCCATCAATGTGCTGGTGGACAGTGGCTGTTCCACTAATTTTGTGGGCACTTCTTTGGTTCATAAGCTTCGCCTACAGACCCGACATTTTGTGGATGCTTTTCAAGTGGAGCTTGCTGATGGTTCCTTCCTTAATTGTAACCAAAAGGTGCAACAGCTCCAGTTCCAGATTCAAGATTACCAGGATCACCTTAATTTTTCAGTGATGCCGTTGTCACATTATGACATGATATTGGGACAATCTTGGCTGTATCGATATGATCCGGTGATTAGCTTTCGTTCCCATTCAATTCAATTATATCATAATGGTCGAGAGCTGGAACTTCATGGCCTTTTCAGTGCCAAACCCATCACCATTGTTTCTGCCCTGCAAGTCAAACGTCTCGTTCGCAAACGTGACAGTGCAACATCCTTGGTCATGTTACGGGAGATTGAAGCAGAAACCAGTGAGCAATCTCAAGCCTCGTCATCAACTACTGCTTACTTGGAGCAACCCTTCTTCAGGCCTTTTCAGGATTTGTTTCCGAATGATCTTCCGACGACATTGCCTCCTCGTCGTCTTGTGGATCACCCGATTGATCTTATCCCAGGTCAACCTCCTCCAACCCGAGCTCCATACCGTGTTTCTTACTCTGAATCTCAGGAGATACAAAAGCAATTACAGGAGTTGCTGGACAAAGGTCACATCCGTCCCAGCAAAAGTCCTTTCGGAGCCCCGGTTTTACTTGTCAAGAAGAAGGATGGATCAATGCGGCTTTGCATTGATTACCGAGCTCTCAACAAGCTGACAATCAAGAACAAATTTCCTTTACCTCGCATCGATGAATTGTTCGACCAACTACTTGGTGCTAAGGTGTTTTCCAAGATTGATTTAAAGTCCGGCTATCATCAAATTCGTATCCGTAATGGTGATGAATACAAGACAGCCTTTCGGACAAAATATGGCCATTATGAATTCTTGGTCATACCTTTTGGGTTAACCAATGCCCCGGCCACTTTCATGACCCTGATGAATGAAATTTTTGGGCCATACTTGGATAAGTTCGTGATCGTTTACCTGGATGATATTCTGGTTTTTAGCCGATCTATGGTCGATCACAAAGAGCATTTACAGATAGTCTTTGAAGTACTACGCAACAATGTGCTGTACATCAACAAAAAGAAGAGCGAATTTTTCAAAAACCATGTGGAATATCTTGGTCACATCATTTCTGCTAATGGGATTGCAGTAGATCCTAAGAAGATTCAGGCGATTGTGGATTGGCCTTTGTCCCTCACCATTTCAGATGTTCGATCTTTCTTGGGACTTGCTAACTTCTATCACAACAAGGTGCATAGATTTTCGGAGATTGCTGCCCCTTTGACAGAACTGACAAAGCTGGACAAACTTCAGTGGTCTTCAGAAGCTGAGCAATCCTTCAATGATCTCAAGCATGCCTTGACGACAACCCCGGTCTTGGCCATTGCAGATCCCACTCAGCCCTTTGATGTAATGACAGATGCCTCCGATCGTGCTTCTGGTGGAGTTTTGATGCAGAATGATCGTGTCATTGCTTTTGACAGCAGAAAGTTTTCAGCCATTCAAAGCAGGTATCCTGTGTATGATAAGGAGTTTTTGGCAATCGTGCATGCTTATCGAACATGGAGACATTATCTTCTTGGAGCAGATTCAGTTGTACGTACAGATCATCAATCTCTGACGTATATTTTCACTCAACCTGTTATGAACTCTCGACAAGGCAGATGGGTGGAATTCTTGGCTAATTTCCACATGATTATTCAGTATGTTCCTGGTCTTCAGAATGTGGTTGCAGATGCCTTAAGTCGCATGCCTCGAGCCATTAATTTTGCCATCACAGATGTGCAAATGGAAATCCCTGCTTGTTTCAAAAATGAATATTTGACGGATAGAGATTTTGGAGATGCGTTCCGTGCTCTCAAATCTTCTAATCCCAGTCCTGCAGAAATGAACATGTTTGCAGCCTATATTATCATAGATGAGTTGCTGTTCTTCTCTGACCGCATTTGTGTACCTCACAATACTTCATTGCGAAAGATTCTTATTCAAGAACATCATGAAGTCCCTTATGCTGCTCACCCTGGTATCAACAAGACATATCGACTTTTGTCTGCTACATACTTCTGGCCTCAGATGCAGCAAGATGTTATCAAATTTGTCAAAGCTTGTCATTCATGTCAAACAATGAAAGCCTCTCGACAACTTCCTCAAGGGTTACTTCAACCATTGCCAGTTCCCAATGAGAGATGGGAAAGTATCAGTATGGATTTTATCACCACCTTGCCTCGTTCATCCAAAGGCAATGCTCAAATTCTTGTGGTGGTTGATCGATTTTCCAAAATGGCACATTTCATTCCTTGCAAGAAAGCTGCTTCAGCCCCAGACGTAGCGTCATTATTCGTGCAACATGTCTTCAAATTGCATGGTTTACCAAAGACCATCATTTCTGACAGAGATCCAAAGTTCACTGGACATTTTTGGACGTCTTTGTTCAAATCTCTTGGCACGAATTTGTTATTCAGTTCAGCCTATCATCCTCAAACAGATGGACAGACTGAAAGAGTCAATCAGATTTTGGAAGAAATGATTCGACATTACATTCAATTCCGTCTGGCATCATGGGAAGATTATTTACCACTCGTGGAATTTGCTTATAATAATTCCCATCATTCAGCAATTGGATTAACTCCATTTCAAGCCGCATATGGACATACTCCTCTTGTGCCTACAAACTTTGTTTTGCAACACAAAGTGGCGTTGGCAGATCAGTTGGTTCAGGAGATGCAAGATGTGCTTGTACAAGTTCGAGATAAATTGGTCCATGTGCAACAAAAATATCAAAAACAGGCCAACAAGCATCGTCGACATGCAGAATTTCAAGGAGGAGACTTGGTCTTATTATATGTAGCACCTCACCGCTACAAAACAGTGAAGTAGTTTTTCCAAAGTTACGACCTCGCTTCTATGGGCCTTTCAAGATTCTTGCCTGTTCCAGACTTATCTTCTTATGTACCAGAAATTGAAGATGACCATATTATCCTTGTTCCAGAAGTAATACTTGACGTAAGACAGAAGGAAACAAGAAGAAAGTTGACTACATAATTTCTTGTGAAGTGGATGGACTTGGATGAGTCTGATTCCACTTGGCAAACAGATGAAGAAATGCAGCAGTACCCTAACCTTCTTCAGGAGTTCTTCGACAAACGGATGTCTATCATTTGACACATGGGTTTTATTTTAAATGGGAGGGAATGTCACGATTGTGACGTGTTTATATATCAGATTCTCTCTTCATTGCTGATTACTGTTGCAGATACAAAGAGTTACCAGCCAAAGGGAACCCCTACCCTCGACTGGTTGCGACTCTTCGTCAAAGGATGTACCTCTTCATCGAATAGCCACATCTCTTCGACGAATGGTTGTATCCCTTAGTGAATGGTTGTGCCTCTACATCGACTGGACACATCCCTTAGCCTAAAAGTTGTACCCTTTCGTCTAAGGTCATGTCCCTTCATCAAAGGACATGCCTCTTCAAATGTGTCTCTTCATCTCCTATATAAGAGACCTATTGTACTCAGTTTAATAACAACAAGTCAATTCAATCTTGTCTCAAGTGTTCTCCTGAAGGTTCTTGTTCTAAGTTAATTACTTAAGTAGTAATTAGTACACAATATGCAGGATTAACAACATAATCCTCACACTAGGTAAGAGGTAGTAGACTTGAGTAGATGCTATGGTTCGCTTACATAGGCTTGTCTCCTTATGTATTCACAAGGACATCATTGAATAGGAGGAGGGAAGTAGGTTACGTCCCGATAGGCCTAGGGTTAGGGCTCGACATGTAGACTAACCTAGGTTAGGGTTCGGGCTTAGTTGGGGCATTGGTTCATGGAGGGTTCACACATGGGCTAAGGACACTAGGAGGATGAGGTCTTGATCGGCTAAGAGCTTATAACTAATATCCTAGGGCTAATGCTGACTAAAAGCTTATAAATAAAGAATGAAAGCTTATAAATAAATAAAGTAAGGGCCAATAATAGCGAAGTTATTGTTATATAAGTGACCTTGGGAGCACTTATGAATTATTGAGATATCCACACGGTAGACAGACACGGTAGACAGACAGGAGGGCTACTAGGGGCATGCAAGACCTCATGGCCATGGAGTTGTAAGGTGGGTGATTCAGCCTAGTGGTATGGGATGCTAGGTTGAGGTTATCAATACCAAGCAGGCTCTTGGCAATCAGACCTCACGCTCGGGGGTGACTCTGGAGGACCCTACGGTTGGGTGGTGAGTCGCTAGCCACAATCTATCATGGTCATGCGGCGGTTAGGATGTCAGGTCTATGAAACCTCATTGGGGTTTCGGTTCTAGGTCAGATGATCCTTGGACGTGGTCTATGGAGACCTTACACATAGACATAGACTTAGAGACAGAGAGAGGTACATAACATTTGTGCATGTATTTATGGGCACACGTGCGCACCCGCACCCATTTGAGTACTCCCTTGATGCTTTTATTTGAATAGGCACTTACTAGGAGGTTTAAGTTGATTTCTTTGTTTTTTATTTTAATAATGAAGTTCTTTAAATTTTGACGATGCTTATCCTGTACAAAATAGGTTGCTCAAAGTGCATTTCAACCACAGTTGATAATCTACAATGCCGGAACAGATATTCTTGCTGGGGATCCACTTGGGGGAATGCTTGTAAGTTTGTGAAGTTTCCTTTGTACAGGGGAGTATCTTATCCATGCTTAATTTGGGCTTCCATCTTCAATGTCAAGGGCTGTTTTTTGGTATGATATCTATTTTGAAAGAATTTGCACATGCTTATTGAAAAGTATAACTAGATGCAAAGAACACTCTTTGTAGGTATCGCCGGAGGGTGTCAAACAACGTGATGAAATGGTTTTCCGATTTGCCAAAGAGCAAAATATCGCGATTGTAATGCTGACGTCAGGTTTGCTTGCCACTGCTTTTCTTCTCCTTTTGTGTCTGAAACTCTTAAGGGTATGAGTCTTGATATACGCTGTCCTTTCCTTATATAGAAATGGATTGGTTTCAGTAGGTGGAGTTCAGCTTGTCCCATTTACATTAATCGGGATTGCTGCACTTAGCCCACTGAGGGTCCAGCTTGTCCCATTTACATTAATCAGGATTGCTGATCTGAACCCTACTATTTGCTTTATGTTTGGAATGACATGGTTTCATTTTGTCGGCATGCACATGTGCATAGAAAGATTGTTTGTACTCAATTTCCGTTCATACCACTAAACATTCTCTTTGAAATAATCATGTTAGTAGCTCCTAATAGTTGATATGTGGTGAACCGTGGAAGACGTCCATAATTCCCCTTTGGGCATTTTTGTGGTCTCCCCTCAGTGGTGGATATGGCTTCATGAATCTTGGGTCTATGAGATATGTGGACCTCCAAGATGCCCCGAGACAAGTCCCCCGCAGGTGTCTAGATGCAGCTTATTGTGTGGAGGTGGTTATGAGGACTCCCTAAGGTGGGGATCCCTTGAGGCGAGTCCTTGTCTCTCTGGCTTTCTAGCTTAGCGTTTCCCATGGTGAAAAGAGATTGGATGAGTGGTTGCTCATGTCCTTTGATCTCTTTGGCCCCTCATGAATTTTCTCATGTCTTTGCACCTCATGCAAGATACTCAATGACTCAGCAAAGTGGATCAAATCTCTCCCTAAATAGTCAGTGGCAGCGACCCCTGATCAGGTAAGTATGCTGGTCATCAAAGGACTGGATGCTCCTGGTCCCCTATCTCCCACATATAACATATCGTGCATACTCGTAGTTCTCAATGTTCTCCAATGGGCGCCACCTGCTGTAAGGTCTCCACATGCCACGCCCAAGGATCGTTTGACCTAGAACCATAACTCTAATGAGGATGGTCTGCCCCGACCCTTGGAAATCCTGAGCATCTCCAAGTGTCATGGTATTTGCATAAATCTATATGCCATCACTGTGAGAAAGTGATCTTGCTATAACTGGGTTGCATGGTATGTTTTCATGACAACCAGACCTCATCATTGGTGAGATGGCATCCGTCACATGGCCTTCATGAAATTCTGGAGTCTGCTCCCTCACAGGTTTGCAAGAGAGCTCAGACTTCTGCAGGACGTCACTCATGCTTGATCTGGACTCTCAGATAGAACCCTCAACAGGTCTGGTAGCACGCCTGCTAGTTGGTTTGAGGTCTCTCTTGTGACTGTTTGGCCATCCTTTGATTGGTATCTGCATAGAAGTCATCGAAAGGATATCAGCATGTCAAGTCTAAAGGGGATATCGAAGCTTTGTGCTTGTTCGTGGGGCTTTAGGGTGACAGCAGGCCATTCCACGGCAGCTGGACTCGATCTAGCAGATTTGCTTGCTAATCCTAACACCATCACTAGGTACTGTTTTTTCAGGTGCCAGATTTGGCAGCATTCCTGTTAGGGAATGCAATGATGGAGTTGATGGTTTGAGCTTTGTGAATAGACTCTTATGGAGTTAAAAAATTGCATGTGGGTTTGTCTTTATTTGCAAGCAGGTGGTTATATGAAAACAAGTGCGGGAGCCATAGCAGACTCGATTATTAATCTCTCGACAAAGAGGTACATCTCTTTGGGGTCTGCATCTGCCCAGGGGTGAAACATAGATAGCATTGTGTTTGATGCAGCAAATAAATTGGGCTCATGGCCCCCCCAGAAATTTCCAATGTAAATACTAAAGAAAGTAGAAAAATTACACGTGCACATCTACATCATTCTGTTGTACTATTTTCTGATATGTATCAATATAATGATTGCTGCACTTCATCACCATTGTTTCGTCTGCGTTGCAACTCTTACTTCCACTTATTCATGCTCGTGGGTTTCCACTTTGAGGCTAGGCCATGCAAAACATTTCCCTTTGTTAAATTTGATTACTTGTGCTACTTAACAGAGCCAAAAGACATAGTGGATTTTAAATCAAATCTCATATATGGAAATATAAGTTAACTAAAGTACACAAAATCATGCATGATTGAAGACCATTCTCAGCTCATGAATCCGAGCTACGGTTTGAGAGTTACTGGCAAACCAAAAAAATTTAGCGATATCATGTCTCTAGAACTAGCAACTAGGTCCCCAAGCTCATAATGATACGTTTTCTGTACAGTACCCATTTATGCAATCAAAATGAGATTTTAAAAATTTTATAACTTTAGAAAATAGTGAGAGCGGTTGTTTTTCATCCAGTTATATTTTTGGACTTTGCATGATAGACATGCAAATGATGATGATTTTCTTGAAGTTTTTTATATAAAGAGAGTTTTTAGACAAATAGTGACCATGATGTGTTGTGTTTCTTGTGATCCTTTTCACCGAAAAAACTAATCTATGCAATAAATTTTTAATGAGAAAAGTATCATTTTAACACCTTTGCCACACACCCTTTCTTAGAAAAATAATATATATCATATTAAGTATATTGGAAGAATGGATGCTCAAATCACATATCCCTTTTGAAGGATTATTCCAAATGTGCCTACATGATGTTTACAATAGTTTCTTTTAAGAAAGAAGTGTCTTTTTATAGCTTTAAAACAAGTGAACCGAGCTTGAAGGTTTTGGGTTGAAAAATGTAGCCTCTAGCGAAGAATAAATAATGAATCGATTAAAGAGATTAGTTTGCTTGATAATACAAGTCAATTAGCATTCAATAATTTATTGATGGCACTAATATTTTATTGCTTAATTATATTTAATTCATAATTCATATCTAAAACTATTTGATTTTTAAAAAATTAAGGCATCTTGATCTTGTGGTAGTTAGATTAAAATGGGAGTAAAGATCTAATATTAGAGATGTGGACTTACTTGACATCTTTAATCTTACAAAAAGGATGGCTATTAAGAGCCTTTAAAATCTAGGTGAAGATAGTGGAGTGTTCTTTCAATCAAGAATGTTTATATCTTCAAGATATTTCATTGTCCTATTTGGAAAAACCACCTCCTCTCTACCATTTTATTTCATGAAGTCTTTTTGAAGACAATATCCTCATGAAATTCATATGGACTTTCTGGATTTGCATCAAAAACCTCACCACTTGGAGAAGGTCCCTCTTAAGAGGATGCAATAATCCTTTTAATGTTTTAGTGTAGTTCTTATTGTTGGAAAGATTGATGTGTCCTTGGGTCAAATTAAACAGAAGCCTACTTACTTTAATAAAAGAGGTAGAGTACATAAAATTTTAAAGAAAATATATGGAAATCTTGCAAGTAGATCCAAGCTCAATTTAATCTATCTCAATGTGACAGACCATTAATTCATAGTAGAATCCAATATTTCTCAAAGGGAGTCCTTTCTCTCTTAAAGTCTACAAGTGGATCTACCAAAACAGACTTCTCTCCATCTCCCCTCTCTCGAAAAATCTAGGGCTTAAAATTTAGATCCAAAAGAGAGAGACGAGTTTCAAAACATCTAAGTAAAAGCAATTCTAGAGAAAAAAAATAAAGCTATAGCCTTCTTTGGCTAATTCTTCATCATGTTGTGTGGACAAGGCTTAATGAATCACTCCATGGGAATTGAAGAAAGCATTTATACAGATAAATGGAAACTATTTAACAACTTTTTTTCACTTGCCCTTCCAATAAAAGTATTTGGGACTTTGTGTATAAACTAATTCAACCTATTTATGTCTATAGGTTGTCTTGAAATGAAGTGATAGTGAGAGAGCATCAATCACCTAAAACATTATAAGAGCAAAAGCAATATGGACTATATGGTTACTAAAAATAAAAGATTGTTTTAGAATCTTAGAATTTATCCTTTTCTTCCAATTAGAATCTCTTGTTTTTAATAAGTGTGAATCATCTTCAAAGTAAAGAGTCTGAAATAAACAAGAACTTGAAGTTGCTGTGGAACAGAGCCTTAGAAGAACTCGGCTCCTTATGTGATTTAGTGGTAAACATAATGAAAGAAATACAAGAAACTGCTACCAATAAACTCCATGACTTGCACCACTATCAAAACAACATGTTAGCTACATTTCCTCTTTTCCATTTATGCTCACTACTCTTTGGTGAATAACAAGATAGATTAGCTTTTATGTAGTCTTGATGCTTATGTGCTTCTACTTTTTTTTAAAAAACAATAAGGTGATGGCTCTCTATCCACACTCTTTTTGTTGGCATGTCCGCGCATGAAATACCAGATTTCGCGTGACTGCTGCTAATGCGCTCTGACATCAAAAGGCTCGGAAGAGTACTCAAGAGACAGGCGTAGACTTGGTTCCACACGAGTAGAAACAGGTTTGCAATTTATGATTTGGAACCGTTCTAAGAGCTGCTGAATGTATCTTCTCCAAGATAACATGAAGCCCCCCTAATTGGTATAAAATGGATACCCAAATAGTAATGCAATCGTCCCATGTCGGAAACATCAAATGAGGAGCCCAAAGCCTACCAGGCACAAAGCCAACCCATGTTGAGCTCAGACAATTAGGCTATCCCCCCTGTTGGCAAGTTTTCTTTACTTTTACTTTGCATTCTTCTCTTTGTTTTCATTTTGTACAAGCTCACTTAGAGATGGTGATAATCTTGAGGGAAGCTATTTGAATGTGCAAGCTCACACCATCTCTCTTCTACCAAGAGTAGTACCTTTCTAAAAGGAATAATGGTCTAAATCTTGACGGCAATGCGATGATGTTACTGCAAGTTGATGCATAAATGTATATGTGTACTTGGATGCTACATACAACACATACATAAAATGTATGAGTACTTGGACATAGTATAAACATATAGTTGGTGGAGATTGTCACATGTGTAGCTTTTATAGAGATGATTTCTCTTAACCAAAGCACCAGGTAGGCATAGTTAACTGAATACTGGTTTGGTTTGGAACATAGAGCCATGATTACGGTTAGTTTATCATTGAGCCCCAAAGCAAAGCCAAATGTATCAATTGTATGCTATAAAAAACTACAGAAATCCAATAGCCCACCAAATGAGCCTGCAGCAGGATTATTTATTAGGGTTAAACTTCCCATTGCATGATAATCAACCTGCCATTAGGGTAAAAAGCCTGCTATGTTGAATCAAAAGTTCAAACATAATACTCGTATTGTTTGCCATCATTGAGTAGAGTTACCCTTCCAGTTTGCTATTTTAATGATCTTAATCTATGACATAAGAAGAAACCTGATACATCTTCAGAAGCTCGGAAGCTTCACTAAACCACGCACGCGGTTTTGCAAAGGATTTGGATCTCCTTTTCTACCTTGGCCTCCATGCATTGAATGGTCTGTATGCGGTGCAAGTAGAAGAAGCAATGGTAAAGAGGGAAGGGATAGAACTTTGAAAAGTATGGGTAAAATTTTGTTTTGTTTTGTTTTTGAGTTTTCTTTTGGTAAAATTTTGTTTTGTTTTGTTTATGTGTCTTTTGGTTGGTGTGCAAGAGAGAGGGGAGAGGTACTGAAATTAGAATGACACCTCTATCCACTATGGGAGTGGATGGAGATGGGTGGGTAGATTCAAATCAAACCCCCAACACCTCTAAATTACATCTCCATCCACTATGGGACTGGGTAGATTCAAACCCAACACCTCCACTTTGGGAGGCGCGGATGTTATCCACGGTTACAATCCGAGAGGTAGAAGTTGAGAGGATAAATCATGCTACCGCTAATTTATATTGTGAAAATACATCTTCATTAGCCACTCAACATGCATTCAAGAAAGGCATGTAGGTTAACACATGGTAGAAAGGCATGTAGGTTGTACCCACCATGTGTCAAAAACCCAAAAACAAAAAAAAATCCAATGTAGGTAACCAACTCCTAACAATAGTTATTGTAAGTTAAGAGAGAGTCTACGTGTTCCTTTAGTTAGTAATCAAGGGGAATTTTTCATATATAGGTACACACATTAAAAACGTGTTTAGTGGGATAAGTTACAATATACTGCCAGTGACATTTTATAGTAATATGTCTATTGAAAATTTGAGGGTTCAATACTCGTTACTAAGTATTCAAAAGATTTTAGTACAAGTGGGTGTGTGTGTGTGTGTGTGTGTGTGTGTGTGTGTGTGCGCGTGCGCACACACGCATGTGCACGGGAGAGAGAGAGAGAGAGAGAGAGAGAGAGAGAGAGAGAGAGAGAGGTTGGGAAAGGGGCAGAGTGAACACATGGGAGTGCAAGGAACGGATTCTAAAGGTTAAGAAGTCGCCTCAACAAAGAGAGAGAGAGAGAGAGAGAGAGAGAGAGAGAGAGAGAGAGAGAGAGAGAGAGAGAGAGAGAGAAGTTGGGAGGGAACATAGGAAAGATAGGAGAGTGCAAGAAATCAATTTTAAAGGTAAAAAATTCACGTTAAAGATGAGAGAGACACAAAGAGAAGTTACAAGTGGAAGAAAGTGAGAAAGTATGTGATCCATTTCCCATCATCATTTTTAAGTAAAAATTTATTTACAAAATATGATGCTAAAATTTCTTTACTTTAAAAAGGGAGGCTAAAAAAAGGGATTCTTGATACGTTTAAATTTTCATTTACAATGAATGGTTTTTAATTCTAATCTTGCATTTGAATTGGAACGTTGAACAAACTATAGGTGTGATAAGTGGTGTGATACTCATTTGGTTTAATTGGGGATGCCTACTTAGATTGTGTGTATACCATGCTAGTTAACAGGTATCATGGGTGATGTCATAGTAAATACTTGTGAAACTAATATTCTTGGTATTTATTCTTGTTGCACCATGCTAATGATTAGGAAGATTGCACCCAATGCTAGCGGGTCACTCATGTTTGGAGATCGTACTCCAATGCTTGTCTTGTGATTTTTCTCGTCTTGTGTTAATTTCAAGCTTGATCCATGGCTATGCCTAGGGTGATTTTCACCCTAGGCATAAAAAATCACCCATGGATCAAGCTTGAAATTAACACAAGAAAAGCATTGGGTATAATCTCTCCCGCAAGGTGACTGTCTCCATCTCCCTCACATGGTATTTAAATATTATATTACCCAATGTAATACTTGGAGCCGATAATAACTTGAACATCTAAAATTGGGTCTTAATATATAAACTTTAACCACATTCTTAGCAATTGCATTGAAGCTTTGCACACACACACACACACAAAAATGTGTCCGTGCACATGTGAATTACATATTCGACAGCCGACCAATATGTACAAAGCCAAAATGGGACATGGAATTCGCCAATCCTCAGCTAAATCTCTATCAATAACTTCCATCTTGCTCACATTTTCTCATCAAGACCTTCCAAGTGCATTACTTCTAATAATTAATTGAAATGCCCCTTTTCAGCGCCTAATTGTCTTGCCTCCGCCACTTGCTGCCTGTGCAGCGCTGCATACCTATCGTTTGCCACCTCCTCCCTTTCCTCTTGTTCATAGAACCTTCATTTCTTTCTATTATCTTTTGGGTGCAACTATGTGTGTGTGTGTGTGTGCCCCCATCTTCTAACCCTTCCTATGCCATCTATACAAACTCACAAGGGGAAGAATGTCAATCGTTCCCAGCTTGCAAGTCTGGATAAAGGAAATAAAGCAAAAGTTACCTCCAGACTCCCAAAAAAACAATAGCTCTTAGACAGAGACCTCTGGTCTCTCGTAACTGGATAGAGGGAGCTTCCACTTTTGCTTCGCCTACCCCTGTGCCTAACACTTTAGGCAATATTACAGGAGTAGGAAGGATGTGGGTTGCGATTGTGAGAAGTGATTACACATGATGCAGAGAATTCCATGCACAGAAATATGGTTGATGTTCAAAATGTAGAATGTCCTTTACATGGTGACTTGACCAGTTAGGTTGCCATGCAAGTTGAGCTGTAGCCTGTGCATTACTCATGTTGTAAATATGTCTATACTAATCAGGTGTTTTACTTACAATATACAAGATCTCTTTGATGTAAATAAATGGAGGCTACTTTGGTCATAAATACTATGCATCCTCATGTGGTTTGTTTGCAAGACCATAATCAGCATAGATTTGTTGGAAGACAAGGAGGCTTCTATTATAGGTATATATTTTATCATATTTTTTATGAATTAATAATCGTATAAAAATATGTTTAATTTATTTTGTGCAGGATTCAACTGAGCACAAGATTAATATATGTGCAAATGTGCACAAAGTCATTTTATGTAACAAGGCCCACTAGCAATTATATTTGGGCAAAGGTTTTTATATGTACAAACCTTAGGGATTTTGATATGATTAAAAATATGTAAAGCAATACCCCAAAAGTGGGAAAAGCAAGCCCAATTCGTACTCTCATCTATTCTTAGCTCCATGGGCTATTTTTATGAATAAAATCCTCTAAATACTCATATCGTGGAAGTGGAGCTACACGGCATGGGGAGGGAGATTGCACCCAATCTTGTCTTAATGGTGATGTTATTTTATTTTCTTTGCTTTGTGTTATGCTATGATATTTGATTTCAATTTAATTCAAGTATTTGTTTTAATTTTGATATATTTCATGAGTTTTTAATTATTTCTTCAAGAAGTACAAAAGGGTCCCGTGATAATGGTATCGAGCTTTGGTTTAATTCAATCTTCTTGACTGGGGTCAAAGACTTGAGCTTTGGTTTAATTCAATCTTCTTGAAGGCGGTCAAAGGCTTGTGGACAAAGAGGTGAAAGAGAAAAGCACATGTGATTTTAGTTTTAAAAAATTGAATTTTAATTGTAGAAGAACACTTTTATGGATTCATGTTTATGTATGGTTGAAAGAAGACTTGTTTATGTATGGATAACCAATCTCTATCAATCTATTGTCCAAAGCCTAAAGCAAGGTTAGAAAACCATTAGTGGTTTTCCAAAACCACTAAACCACCTTCCTCAACACTAATCCTCTTCATAATCTGTCCGTACGGATTGAATCAGCAAGGAGAGGAGCATGGAGAACCATAGCCAGATTGTTAAACTGTTGCAACTACAAGAATTCCATCATGGACGGTTGAGGACTGTCAGTTTTAATTCCTTCTCCCAATTTATCTTTTAGCATTTTTTTTTCTTCCTCCAGGCGCAAATCTTTTTTTTTACCAAGCTGTGGGCAACAAACTTGAAATATAAATATATAAATTTCTATTTTTTTTCTCCACCATTTCCTCTTCGCTGATGCGGGCGAAGCGCACAAAATTGAAATTCTGTTTTCTTTTCTTTCCGTTTCCTCCTCCCCAAAACGCGCACAGCGCGAATTTACAGCATAGAGGTGCCTGCCTTAATTAATGCTTAAGGTTTAATTATATATATATATATATATATATGCTTCATCTAGCCGATTTCTCGAAAGCCTTAATTTAGGCTTTAATTACATCTTAATGCTATATATATATATATATATATATATATATATATATATAGAGAGAGAACCACATGTCCCTTTTGTATTCCAACCTTAAATATAAGGGTTTCTTAAATATAAGGGTTTAGTTGAAGCCATGTAAAAAAGCCTTATATTATAAAACTTATAATATAAGCCTATATAGCAAAGCTTATAAGCTTTATATATTGATTGCTATAATTAAGGACTTTTGTAATCAACCAAGATAAACAAATACTTTCAAGATTCTTCTACCATTGCTTTTTAGAGATTAAATTAAGGATTTCAAGCACTACAAGCAACATTAGACGTTCAAAAGTTTTGTCAAGGTTTGCTTTTTTTTACAGATTTCATCAAGGGTTGTTAATTATCACTCACAAGTCAACCTGGAGGACAACAACTTCTCTTCGACATACAAGCTTCCAACTTTTACGAATTACGGATGAAAGCTAACTAATAACTACACCCTCTAAATTTTATAGATTAACAATTGAAGTTATGAATTGAAACTAACGTACATATTAGTATATGTAGAATCTCCAATGATTTACCAATTAAGTATTCGCTTTATGTAATTTGATTACTTGCGTAAAATGAAAGTGTTAGTTGTCGATTTGTTTTCTTCTAACTCAAGTAATTAAAATAAAAGTGTTAGTTGTCGATTTGTAAGTTCCTCTATTTTCCATAATTAAAATATCACATATACTTACGATATTTGTGACCTTTTAATTATGTATTTTGTAGCAAAGTTGCTCGACACTTGCAAGTAAGTTGCTATCCTTCATAGCTTAGTAAATAAATTTTTCAATATTTCTATGTAAGTTTTATCTTTCAGACAGTGACAAATACCTTCCAAGTAAGTTTCTCATCCCTATTCGTACAATAATGATCATGCTTAAATAAGTATGCATAGAATTTCAATTCATACTACTCGAAGTTCTATTTCTTATAACGTCGTAAATTGATATAACCCTAGTTACGTTTGAAAGAATAGTTATATTTCAATCCGTTCGCATTGTTTCTCATCTTTCTCAATGTAGAACATCATTGCAATCGGATATATATATATATATATATATATATATATATATATATATGTATGTATATGTATATATATATAAGGTACGATTCTCTTACGCTTAACTCAACCTTATAATTGCTAAATTTCATGTTTATTATTCAAGTTAATTTCAACTTCAAAAGTAAATTAATCTTTCATCATCGAGACTTGTTCACTTAATCAAATGGTTAGAATCACTACTAGTCATTCGTGTTTTATCAAGTTTATCCGTTTTTCATTTATAATCTCACATCCCCTCAAACAACCTTTCCAACTCAAGGTTAGCATTTTCCTATCCTTATATCCATAACCAATTTAACTTTTATTTTTATAATGATAAGTTTCTCATAAGATTCTGATTAATAACTTTATATATATACCCTGTCCATAGAAGTAATAACGATTCATGTCTATTTTGAGTGTAAATATTGTTTTTGACATATTATTTCAATTACACCACGACAATGGAGGTATGTATACGTGTATATTCAGTTTCTTTTATACAACTTTTTCATAAGAATTTCTATAATATTTTTCCAACCTAAGAATCTAACCATAGATTTAACATTAAGGTTATTTCAAGTCCAGTAACTTAAATAAAATTTCTAGATAGAGAAAATTTGTGTCGGAATTTAAGTTTCAGAGGGAACTTGCCACTTCGCCTCAATTTTCTATTCTGAAGGAAGTGATGTATGGAATTCATCTGGTGGTATGGAACATCATATTGGTTTCATATACTTACTCCAGACACATTTACGTCTTCTATGTTCTACCATTCTATGTGTGTATGTATAACGTGCATATGTGTTATGGGTCACTTAGACTCGTCTTACATACATTCATTTGATTGGTTCACTGCATATGCATTTTGTGTAGATCTAGTCTTCCACACCAATCATGAAGCCATCCTCTCATGCGTTTATGCCACACTATATATGGGATGCCCGTATATGGTATGCTTTTAGACCTCCACTGTTTGTTTCAATTGGTTCGTATTATGTAGGGGTGATTCTCGAGATACTTATGCCTGACAAACATGTGTGTGGCTGCCTCCATTGTTTATTTTAGTTGGTTCGTATGGAGGGGTGATTCCTAGGGTACATACGCCTGTGGTGGTAAACATGTGTGTGGCTGTTATTTGATTATTTATGGATTGTTTATATCTCAAGAAAACGTTGGGATTAATTGATGTGTTTAATTAATTGTTTAACTAACGTGGATAGCGTCTGAGTATAGCAATGCGAAGTGCGAGGGTACCGATTGAGGTGTCACACTATACGAGGGTACCAATTGAGGTGTCGTATAGCTGGTGGATTGTGAGGTGGTGTGAAGATGATGATCGTTTTTCTTCTGTATTAAACTTTTTGTACATGTTATTTTTTATGATAATCAGTGTGACGATAACCAATTTTGGTGTTGCACGAGTTTTCTTGATTGGTATTCCATGTCCATAAGAACCTCTAAGCCATGCCTTTGTGCCTCTAAGCCATGTTCAGACCTCTGAGTTTACCTTGCAAGTTATGACATCAATAATCTTGTTCTCACGATATTTTTCTTCCGCAACTGAGGACAATTGCTTCCTCAAATGGGAGGACTGTTTTACATGTATATATTTTATCATATTTTTGATGAATTAATAACCGTACAAAAATATGTTTAATTTATTTTGTGTAGGATTCAGCTTAATGGAATGTGCAAGTGAGCACAAGATTTATATATGTGCAAATGTGCACAAAGTCATTTTATGTAACAAGGCCCACTAGCAATTATATTTGGGCAAAGGTTTTTATATGTACAAACCTTAGGGATTTTGATATGATTAAAAATATGTAATGCAATACCCCAAAAGTGGGAAAAGCAAGCCAAATTTATACGCTCATCTATTCTTAACTCCTTGGGCTGTTTTAATAAATAAAATTCTCTAAATACTCATGTCGTGGAAGTGAAGCTACACGACATGGGGGGGGAGATTGCACCCAATCTTGTCTTGATGGTGGTGATGCTATTTTATTTCCTTTGCTTTGTGTTATGCTATGATATTTGATTTATATTTTATGAGTTTTTAATTATTTCTTCAAGAAGCACAAAAGGGTCTCGTGACAGCTTCTCTGGATATCAAATCTTCTATGCAAGAACTCAAACTTTTTCTCGGACTCTCATAATGGTTAAGCATGATTTACAGCCTATATTAGCCCATAAGGATCCGCATGGCCATTGGCTTGTGGTGCAATGTATGATTCAAGGAGAACTTTACGAATTTACGAGTGTTTATGCTTCGCAAACTTCAAGATATAGAGCTGAGATGTGGCGCTTATTACACGCATACTCATGGATTTCAAATTCCTTTATCACACAGGGGATTTTAATAATTAGCCTGACTTTCATGATAACACCTCTCACCGCTCTCATATGATGTCCTCTGAAAGACAAGATTGGATGCAGACAATGACTTCTTTGGATGCATGTGATTTGTGGACATAGGTCATGCTGCATTCAAAGGGTTATACTTTTCATCATAATGTTATTATGCATTAGTAGGCACATTTGGATAGATGGTACCTTCTAAATGCTGTTCAATATGATGCATACAAATGTAAGATATGGATTGATCATACATTGTGCCTTCCTGATCATTTGCCGATATGGCTTGCTCTATACCTTGGCATGGCCGACAATGACTATCCCTTACCTCATAAAAGATTACTTATGATTAATAACACTTATTTGTCACATGCTCTTTTTACTGATTTGGTACATACAGATGCGCATCCTCTTCTCATGCACATGCAACAAGACATAGTTTCGCTTGGTTCAACTTTGTACAATGTATGCAAGCTGTGATACAGGACTATGGAAGGTGGTATATGGGAGAGAATAGAAGACAAATTTTGTATTTTGGGTGGAGAACTTTCAGGTTCATTATATCTTGGGAAATCTGTTTGGCAGGGTTGTCCGCTTAGTGCACTTTTGTATGCCATCGCGACTTACCCAATGCTCCTTTACATGGATAAATTTACAAGAGATAGACAACTACATGGTCTCTCCATAGCTGATGGTGCACAATTTGTGGCACAACCATTTGTTGATGATTCTCTTTTCCCAAGAATACAGAGACTGATGTAAGGACTCTCATAAAAGCATTGTCCCTCTAAGGTTTGGCTGCAAGATTACATGTAAATTTTCAAAAATCAAAGTTGGTCTTTTGAAAGATTATGATTGACATTAGCTTTTGTGGCCGGATCACATTCTCCCACCTAAAGAGATAGTCATGCATCTTGGTTATCCCATTGGCTGGGAATTGTCTTTGGTTAAAACTACACTTTAAAATAGAATATTGAAAATTATCTACATGACTTCTGCATGTGCGATTGTGTATAGTTCAATCAATAATTATAGCATGTGTCCAATTCTATCTTCCGCTCTTACATTGGTCAAGCAAATAGATTGACAATTTCATGTTTAAAGCAATGGAATGCTTGTAAGAAACCAACGCGGATAGAAAAGGGTTGTGTTTGTTAAGGCAAGACCTTATATGTTCACCCAAAATGCATGGTGGGCTCAATGTTCTTAACATTCATTACCATATATTGGCAAGAAAAGCCACTACTCTACCTGCATTTATAGAGCAAGTCAAGCTACGGGCACACATGGAGCTTTGTGCAATAACATGTAAACAAATTCATATGGACATTGGATCATCGATTATGATGATATAATCTTTGAGCATTTCCATGATTGTATTCCAAGCTCTCCATATTCGAGTGCTCTCATTCAAGACTAGCAAGCTATATTGTGTCACCTACAATGGTCTGGTAGGCCTCCAATCAAGGAAACTCAATATTGTTGCATAGTATTCATTGGAGTAGGATGTTTGATCCATCGCTTGTTTTGTCTCAACTAAGAAAGACGTATAACCTTTCTACATTGGAAATTCGACGTATATGTGATCATGGATGAAAATGGAAATGTCCTCGCTTTCCCATGTGAAGTTAGACAATGCAATTTGGAGATGCAAATCTAAGGAGTCATTTCAAAAATAATGCAATCCTTTGGGGATGCCAATCCCAATGCTCAAGAAAACACTAAGAATTCAAGATTGGTGTTTTTATAGACACCTTCCAAGATATATACTTATGTATCGTTTGGTAACTTATATACAGCCAAGGCTTATAGGTTACTCTTACCACCTCCATGGATTGAGGATCGCCTTTGGTATATGTCAAAATCTCTTCCTTGGTGGAAAGCTGCTTTGAAAAGAATTTGAAAGAGTGGATTAACCCCTCCAGCATTCATTGTTTCTATGGATGGAGATGTTTGGTTGGGGTATTCCCAGTGGGATCTCTTTTGATACAAAGGCATATTGCCATTGCTTCTTGTAGTCTTTGCACTCAACCTACTGAGAGTGCCTCACCTTCTATGGTATTGTTCGCACTCACTTGCTCGACCAGATTCTAGGCATTGTGGACTATCTATCATGCTCGGAATTAATTGTTCCTCTAGAAGAGATTAACTCACTTGTTTGTTTATTTCCGAAGAGCCCTTCTCCAATCCCTCCAAGATTCTCATGGATTCGGAGGACTTTCCTTCCAACAATTAGAAGTGTTCCCAATGTTTTTGAAGTGACTAGTAACCGTCCAAATTGGGACAACTATGAATGTATATTTTGTTTTTCTTTATGGGATAGTGGTTTCACTAATAAAAAAAATGTGTGCACGTGTGTATTTGTGGGTGTAATGCGTCCACATATGCATGTGTGAATAACGTGCACACATGTATTGTCATACTAAATTTGCAAGGCAATATAGTGGACACAATTACAAAAAGGAATCTGTTGAGCTAATTACATTAATGGCTTATAGTTGCGTGTGGATAAGAAAACCAAGTAGAAAGTCAAATAACTTTTGAGTATAGAGATTCCAAATACAAAAATCCTACGATAAAGTGACGTATCAACTTGCTTTCTATATTCCAAAGTCAAACAAAAAGAGAAGTGATTGATACCTCTCATCATCCACAAAGAAATAGGTACCTTGAATTCAGTTAAAATTGAACCACCCGCTTATTACTATTTGTCACTGAAATGAGAATTGGCACACTCAAAAATACAAAATTTGACAACATGCCCTTACCATTTTTGTGGAGAGTTGGAAAATGCCCAGGTGAGGCTGCATGCATCCTCTCAAAGGAATGTGAAATCCCACGAGCAGGCCCTTCCTTTTTGTGATGTGTACTATATATCAAGAATCATGAATCTAAAATTTTAATAATCTTGTTATATATGCATTAAATAAAGTCATTTATTATGTAGTCCATCTTTGAAACATTTCCTGAAGGCAAATTACAATGAACCTCATCTTCTTCCTCTTCTTATGCGAGGAAAGGTACTTGAATTACATGCCAACACTTTCTACTACCTCCCTAGCAAGGGCACTACCGTTGGGATAAACCCTAGGAGGCATCTTCTTCTATAATTTGCTAGCATTTCTTAGGATATACCCCATCACCAGCACCCCCAACACACACACACACACACACACACACAAACACAAACAGCACACAAGCTTATCCTTATTTATACAATAATTGAATATCGATTAATCGTGACTCACAGCCACGTCTCTCCATGGAAGTTGGCTATTATCCATAAAATTATCTTAGCTAGTACAGTGACGATTCAGGTAGAGTAAGCAGGACATAATCAGACACTCATCACATACATCATCAGACCTGCTACAGAATAAAACTGAGAGAAGCTCATTGCAATGAAGTGGAAGCACTGAAATCAGATATGTAGGTGCTTGAAGTATCCATCTTGCCATGGACCTCATTTTTAGATAGCTATATTGTCGAGGCAATAACATCTGGTACAAAGGGGTTGAACGAATGGCCTAAAGCAGGGCTGATGCCATGTGTCTCATTCTAATTCAAAAGGACGAGCTCCACGAGTGCCAGTAATAGATGTCCGACTGCCCACAATTATTGGAGACCATGCACCTCAAGTAAAGAATCAGTAGCTCAAAACTCTGCAAGGGAGGGGGGAGGATTGGGCTGCACTCAGAGGTTCAAGCAAAAACAGGAAAAGGCTTTCTTATGAGTCTCTAGCAGGTTTCTCCTGTGCGACACTCGTATCATGTCAGCCAAGGTCTCTCTACCCAGTCCCAACAAAGACCTTCCAACAAAGCATGTAAATCCTTTCAGCCAAGGTCTCTAGAGTCTACCCAGTCCCAACAAAGGCCTTCCAACAAAGCATGTAAAAGTCCGTCCTTCTACTCATCACACAGGTCCCATTCCCCCACAATAGCTTGTCCAAACAATAATAAGTTCAATATGTGAATACGTTCAGGGTTCGACTGAAGCAGTTGGGACACCAAGTACTCTTAAATTTCTGTCACCAGTTCCAACAGCCAAATAACTTGCATGTGGACCAAATCGGACGGATGTAACTTTGCCTGTAAATCAGAGCATTAGGATCAAGGACCCAGATAAAACAGTAGCTTATAAATGTAACAATTTGTCTACAAATGCATGGATTACTAAACAGAAGCATACCCGTCCCTGACAAATCAGGGAGAACCTTGACAGTATTCCAATCCTGTTTGACACCTGCAACTTGATAAATCCTGCAGTCATAATTGGCATACTGTTAGCACATATAACTGCTGCCACCTCTCAAAGAAGGTGGTCCCACATGCAACAGTAGAGCTGACTGTGTGTTACAAAACAGGACTCCAACTCGTCCAAGGTATGATGGCAGCTCTCCCCTGGGAAAAATTGTAACCTAACTCATACACAAATGCTATGGGTGATCTTTAGCAAGGCCAAGAATGCTCCACCCAAACAGTGGAAAAGGGATGCGTGGACTCTTCCACATGTACACCTCGGCCTGCTTTCAAGACCTGTATAGAATATATAATGGATGATATATGCAAATGCTGACCTTATGTCCGATCCGGCTATGGCAAGGTAGTTTCCACTAAAATCAAACTCCACTGTAAAAACATTACACTAAGTTCAGAAGCTTCCAGAAAGAAGATTTCAAACAAAAGATGAATCTTCGTTGGATAGGGAGAAACACAGACAGCTTCCATTCAATTGCACTCACCTGCATTAGTAGGGGTGTTAGAATCATATGGTGAGAAAGACCGAAAGTTTTTCAGCTTGCGCAAATCCCACAGCTTCACACCATCCTGAGCAGCCGTCTAGAAAATGCCATCCACAAAATCTTAGTTGCTAGACAGTTGAGACAATGCAGGCAAAACAAATGGCACATGCCGCACAGCTGGTTCACTGGTCAGCCAGCCCCATCACTGAAATTTTGCTCCCTTTAGTCCCCCTGTGAGCTGGTACAGCTGGCCGGCCCTGGGACACCTGGCTAGAGCTGTAGCTGAGTTTCCCATTCACATGACAGTGCCCATCACTGTCAAGGCCCATTACATTTCACATTTGCATTCGTATCCTCACTTCTCTGTCCCTAATAAGTAGGGCTCACAATTGCATGTTCTCTCTGCTGAACCCTTACCAGAGTGTTTCACAAGAGGCATCAACCAATTATCTGTACTTCAGGGATGATGCATGTGATATAGATGCAAACAAACAATGACATACACAACCAATCCTTCAAACTTTCAAACAAAACAAAGAGAAAAAAGAAGTGTCAAAGTCTGAAGAGGAGAAAGACAATACAGGCCAGAAGTTAATATCTTTGTCTAATTGTTGCCATCCCAGATGCTTGCTTTGTGCATTTGCACTAGTAATACCTTAGAACAGAGATGACACTAGCCTCCCCAGCTTGACCCAACCTAGAATAGTGAAGAATCCCTGAGGTCATCAAGGCTCGAGCTTCCAAGAATTATTATTTAATCAGGTCATTCTGGTTACAGTCCACCTAGTACGGTGATTGACGGCTCCTCTGGACCTTGGGATTGACCACTTCTCAAAGTGCCCCATATTAGCCATGCTTCATATGCACTCCCCTAGGAATCCACTAATAATTCATAATAGAAAACCACCCCTTTTAATTCACAACTTTCCTAAAAAAAGCAGCTTCCTTTCCTGGCTGCTAGAAACTGCTCAAAGGGGGCTGCAGGCTGCTAAAAATAGTGAACATGCAATTGAGAAGCTATGAGCCCCGGGGACGCACACACCTGTGCACCCGCCCCCCCCCCCCCCTCTACATGGGACCACGACCACAACCTTCCTGCAGGTCACACTGCTCGGCCTGCTGTAGGACAAGGGAAAGGAGAAAATTTCCTCTTTTTACCCCTTCAGTTTTTTTCTCATGCCCAGCCCCTGGCTGGAAACTGGCCAAAAAGGCTCCCTGCTGACCCACATCTTTGTCATGCTGAGTTTGCCTACTCTGTGTTGTCCAAGCATTGCTCCTTGAGTTCCCAGCCCGTCATTCTCATAGGCCAATGTCTCAGGGCCCATCCTTTATCCTTCATCACTCAGACATCTGTCCGTTTATCAAAGGGCTCACAATGGCACTCAGCTCAGCAGTTACACTAATGGTTCTCCAGTAGCATGAAACATGATACATCTGACAAGTGGACTTCCACTTGATATATAGAAGGTAGCATAAGAAAATACTACCAAGAAAACATCAAAATCCAATTGCAGCAATTACTTACAGCAAGAAAATAGCCATTTTCAGAGAATGATATATCAGTCACCGGTCCACTGTGCCCTTCAAACTGTGCAACATTAGCCTGGTGCCCCCAACACAAGTTTTGAAAAAAAATCATTGATTAAGATATCCTTGGAACACAGCTTTCCAACTATGGAAAGACAATATTAAGCATTTTCTCCTCCAATAATACATAAGCTGGCTACGTATGACTCAACAGAACAAAGGACATGCCTGAGACTTGACATCCCAGATTCGCACGAGGGATTCAGCCGTTCCCATGCCTAAGATAAGACCATCAGGGTGAAACGCTGCTGAAGTATAGCCATCCTGCATCGTGGATTCAGTCACCTGCATCAAAATTAATCAGCTTAGTCATCCCTGATTGCAACTCCCACAACATAATCTAGCCAAGAGGGCACCATGGTGACTAATTTGAACAGATTAGTAATTATAAACAGTAAAGGATCTATTAAACAACATAATTAAGCAAGGATATCACTTTGACTGACCTGAACCAGACATTCTCCATAAGAAAGATCATAAAAGCACCAGCTTTTGTCGGATGATGCAGTCACGAAAAAATTCTGTGTTGCATGTAACGTCACAGCACGAACCTGAAAACACCATTCCTCTATCAAGCCTCTGATCCACGGTATACAATCTACAGCACCTCACCTCTATAACTAGCGTTTCAAGATGCAGAACAAATAGAAGATTAGCATGGAGCCAAAAAGAAGGCACATTATGCCAAATGACCCAGGGCAATTTTGTTGGCACAGTTGTAATGGGTTGCAAGATGGTCCCTATCTATCTGACAGCCAAACCACCAAGCATTAAGGTGCTTAAAGGTTCTGCAAAAAGCTTTGTACAACACAAAGGTCTTTCTTTAGCCATGTCATGTATTGATCATGGACATGCTCTAACAAAGCACTAGACTTTCTTTTGCTGAGTTTATGGCACTCTCCTGAGGGCCTGAAACACTTGGGGAAATGGAATGCCCATCACTTTCAAATTACACCCATCTGAGTTACCATAGTTCTAAAATTTCACAAATCACTTTTTCCACATCTAGACATGCATGTGGATGCTGCTAGGTCAAAAGGCCCTATTTGTGAGCCCTGACAACCTGCTCCTAAGCTGTGTGTAAAAGGTGTCTTCTTGAAATATTTTTCCCTTTGCCAGCCACTCCTCTGCACACCAATCTTACTTCAGAACCTGTTTGAAACTTGTAACTTGTGTGCAGGTAAGATGTCTTTCTTGGAGGAACCCTCTGGCACCCTATCTCTTTCTATTTGTTGCCGAGGCCATAAGTAGTTTTCTCTCAGCGAGCTACTAGACTCAGAGTTCACAGATGACACAGCAACATACTTAGCAGGAGATGTGGAGAATCTTCAGAGAATACACTATAATCTGATTCATACACTCTGTTTGCCCATCATCAGACTACTGCGGATGATTAGAGCAATTCACATTCAAAGTAACTTCCTCGTTGTAAACCATTCGGAATAAAGTAAGAAAACATGGCATTATAACAGCAAAAACCAGGGATTCATCGGCGCCCCGACATATCCACATCTGCGTATGGAATAATCGACGTCTCGAGTTACCCATATCAACATAGAGAATCATCAACATCTCGATGAGTTACATATGTCCATCCGTAAACCTATCATGTTGATTGTGTAAATCACCTAAAGTACGGAACTAGGGAAAGAAATACCAACAAAGGAAGAATCCAAATTTCCTTATCTGAACACAAATCAACTGGCACAAGTCGTTTGGATTTTGGGTTGGCTCTTCACCCGCCCCAACTTAGCGTACAATTAAGACTTTACAATGGATCCCGAGGGGCACTCCAGTCCGTTATCTTGGATGCCAAATGAGCATCGATATTTCCCCAGAGCAACAATTAGCCCCTCTTCTTTTGAGCATTCGGAAGAAGCTTCTATACTGGATTTCAGCGAGGCTTTCCTTAGCCGGCCAAGTGGTGGTGGTGAACCGGGTTCTTCTTGCCACCATGTGGTATATTACTTCGTGCTGGGCTTTCTCACGGGCTTGCATTGGTCAGGTTCAGCGGTTGATCCACAACTTTCTGTGGGCTGGCAGCGACGGAAGACATGCCTGGGCCAAGAAGGCTTGGAGAGTGATCATTACCACAGAGGGGGCCTAAGCATCATCGACCCCACCATTCAGAGCCGTGCCCTTCTCGGCAAGCCGATAGTTGGAGGACTTCTTTCATGTGGCGAGCCATTGAGGAATTTCCTCCTGGGTAGGATATCCGCCCGTACACTGAGCGTGGGGAGGTGGATCTTCACGGAGATGCGGGTCCGTGGCTTTAGCCCAAATTTTCAGATTTTGAGGACACATTTGCAGCCAGTTTATTAGGAGCTTGGGACCATCTCAGGCCGGCCCTCCAACAGTCTATTCCGGTAGCCTCCAAGGAGCGTCTCCGACAGCCCTTGATTTGGAACCCCCTCATCCATTTACCTAGTGGTCACATGCTAGGGGCTCGGCCTCATGCATCTTGGGGAGCTTTGAGCACGCACCCTGCTAGGTCCCTTGGAGTGGCTCAAGAGAGAGGCCTGACTAGGATCCAGGGCAGAGACAGACTCAACCTCGACATCAACTCTACCATTTCTCTAGAGTGGCTGTCCCGATCCCTGACCCTATTCCCCTGCAGTGGCTAGGAGTGTTTACGAGGCATGATATTCTCCTAGCAATTCATGGCGCGAAGGAGAGCTCTGCCTTGCTCACATTTTCAATTGGACCTCATGGCAAATAACATCAATTACCCCCTTGGCGAACTTCAGGGGATGCACGTTACAGAGGGTGAGGGCAATCAGATTCCATGCACATGAGTGACACATTGATCCACCACCGGCCAAGGCGGCCAGGGAGAGACTCTAGCGTTTATGGATTTGGGAGATCAGAGAGCCGGCCCATCACACGCCTCCACTGGGACCCGGGCAAGTGGACTTAGTGTGATCTTGCAAAAACAAGGAGGAGACTCTGGGTACCCCATTTTTGCATACACTGCACGGGTTGGCCGTAGGATCCAGATGCTTGAGGTGGAGGGCACTCCGGCAACAAGACACTAGCAATCTGAAGGCCTCTCACCGCGTCTTCTCTCAGATTTCTAAAAGAGGCTATCTGACAGCTTTCGACCTCGGAAGATCGCTCTCTTTTTGTGGTTGTTGGCATATAGGAGTTTTGCAGTTGGCATGTGGGTGGCCATTAGAGGCAGACCAGTAGTATGTCTAAGTTGTGGCCATCCCTAGGAGTCTTGGCGACATTGTCTTTGAGATTGCTCGAAGGCTCAACATGTTTGGCATAGGATTCTCCGGATCTTCACTATGGACAAGGATCTCTTCTCATACTATTACATGGGGCACGGTTGCTTGGGCCACTAAGGCCGAGGTTGTCATGGCTTATGAGGAGGAAGGTGGGGGGCTAGGCTTCAAGTCTCTAACCTTAACATCTCGACAATGCTAGTCCCGATCCCATCTACTCGTCACTTGACTCCTAGTTCGTGCCAGAGATGGGAAATTTGTAGCAACATTGCCGCATGGCACATCTAGAGAGCTCGATGCCGCGAAGCCATCGAAGCCACCCACACTCCGCTTGCGGAGTCCATCAACAGCATCTGGTTCGACATCATTCATATCCTCCACGGCCAATGGGGGAAGCGCTAGGGTGGTTCTGACCGTATGCAGAAGCGTCGGGAAGCTTTCCTGAGGTTCTAGCGACCTAGTCCTTTTCTCATAGATAGTGGTAGTGAGCCCACTTGGCACTACATACCACCTCTGTGGTTTTTTCCTCCTCATCCTCCTCTCTCTCTCTCTCTCTCTCTCTCTCTCTCTCCCCCCTTGTATAAGATAGCCTTCTCCTCACAGAGTGACCAGCCAAAGGAAAAGTGCATCCTTCCCCCCCTTTTTTGTTCTCTGACCCTCACTCCGTACATGGAGGCGAGTTTGTATCTAGCCTTTTGAGACTGTTTTTTGTTAACTAACAGAAGGATCTTGTTTCCGGGAAAAAAAAAATTGCCAAAATCTAAAATTTCATAGAACAAACCTCTCCAGCGTGATCCCGCAGTGTGTGCTTGCATTCATACACTCCATCATCTTTTCCTTGCCAGATTTTTACTGTCTGCAAAGCAAGTGGCCACCCCTTAGCATGTAAAACCTCAGAGCTTGGAAAGAGATTACACAAGCATATGATTTGGACTCAACCTTGTCAGCAGAACCTGTCAAAACATATCCATCTTGGGGAACAAACTTGACACTATTCACCTGCATGTAAACTCAGCAGGAATCATCAATTTATTCCATTGAAAAGCAGCCAATAAGAATTACTGAAGGCCTCTTTAATAGCGGCAATGAAGTGTAAAGCAAACCCGTTTGCTGTGCCCAGTTAGAGTAGACACTATCTCTCCAGAAGATCGATCAAAAACTACAGCATTGGCATCTATCCCACCTGTCAAGATTAGATCCTGTGCGAGTATATCCAGTAAGCTTGATATAAAGAGAGAGAATAAAAGACACAGGACCGCCAGCACCAACACATGTGCATCAGCTTGCAAGCTGCAACTTACTTTTGATTGGTGTACATCCACTGACAGAATGCCTGGTTTGCTTGTCTTGTGAAGGGGATGACTTGATAGCTGTGTATATCTCTCCACAGCTTCTGGAGGGGCCAATTCTTGAGATACCTGGTTTGACAGATAGAGAACATGAAAAAAAGCTGCTTGCAACAGGGTACATGAGAGTACAATTGTGACATCCTGGCATGGGCATGGGTTCATGCTCTATGGCCAAGGGGCCAACTACATGTGGGTCTGGAACTAGACTATCCCTTGAAGTGGGTCTAGGGCTGCTGAGCTCACGGGCTGGTATGACACGTAGTATGGGATGCAGGTGGTGGTGGTCTGTTTGAGACATGGTATTGACATCTGAGGGCCTCATGCTATGGTGATGCACACATCTCTCCCAAGCTTGGGGGTGGTTCGGAGTAGCGAGCCTACCTTTGGGAGGTGAGTCCCCCGCTTACTCCTTTCCTTGTATATTCAAGTTGTGTATGTGCATGAGTGCTCTGGATACAGGACGATTGTGGGACGACATTGCAAGGATGTTACAGCAATGCCTTTTAAAACACAAACCTGGCGCTTCTTTCTTTGTGCAGATAGCCTTGTATTGCAGTCAGTCAGCTCCTTGATGATATCAGCAGTGATACCTTGCCGAGCCCTTTTACTTGCAGCAGGTTCCTGATCATCCTCTGCAGCAGCTGCAACAATTAAGTAACCAAAGATTTGGACTCACCTCTGCAAAAAAAAAAAAACACATGCCTCTTGAATTATAAGTTTGAAGGTGGTTAACTCCAAAAACCTCGTTTTCCATTGCTTAATGCTGGCGTGATTGGCACAGGAGATGGTAGAGCAGGTAAATGCCTCTCTGCCTGAGCTAGCAAGGCATGTGCCTCATCCCTCTCTTTCTTCAACCTTGCAATAACCCTGCAAGCAGCATCATGCTGGAGGAAACTTAAGTTCATTTTTGCTTGTCTCATAAAATGAATCTACAACCTCAAATCTAGCTTACACCTACAAAGATCAAGTTTGTACACACCTGATACAAGGCATGGCTGAGCTCTTGCCGAGCAGTGTGCAACTGCTGTTCTAGAGCATAATTTGACAACACCACTGCATCCCATTCCTGCTTACAGCAGAGAGGCATTCCTTCCCATAAGAAAAAGGTAACATAAACTCAGAGGTTTTGCTTGTGACACTTTCAAAGTGGATACCATAGTAATTTATTATTTACTGTTTTTACAGCTTACAAACCACTTTCAAAGTGACTAACAAAGGCAGGAGACACTAAGGGGGGCCAACAACGCACTTGCCAAGCAGCAAAAATTAAACATTGGTGGCAGCACCAGGATGGCTGCAGCTTGGGCAGACACTAACAAGAAGCCAAAAATGGGTGGATGGGATTCAAATAGAGCAGCACCCATACTGCCAGCTGCCATTGCTGCTGGTAAGGTCCCAAATCTAAAAGTTTACCTTATGCCTGGTGCAACTCCAGCTAGTGAAGCTTCCAACTTAATAGCATCCATCAAGGTGTTGAGTGCTCTTGCGATTTGGAAGCTTTGAAGACAACCTCAGTATGTTACTCAAAGATGGTGGCCAGAGAAAGAAGGGGGCTAATGTCACGTGCATCACCCATCTGAGTGCCATGTGGACATGCTTCCTACTTGCAACCGCCTTCTAGGAAAAGTATGTGATAAGAGTATGGCCTATTTGGGGCTGTTTTGGCAGCCAATAGATGAAGGTGCCCACAACATGGACCAATAGTTGGGACACACATTGGGCACAATACGAACAACAAAAGACCTTCTGGATGACATTTCGAGGCCATAAAGGTCCTAGCCGACCGGAATACAACTTGCAATCAACTCCCTATATAAAGGCATGTCAAGGGTCATTCATAGGCATCTCATTCTTGCGCGCACAATGTGATTTGGGAATCTATGACGACAACAGCAAAGTAATGTTTATTCAATATATACATCTCGTATTGTTGTGCTGACAATCTAGTGGTCCAAGGGATCACTCACAAGCTTATATTACAAATACTCTCTTTTTCGTAATAAAATACCTAAAATGGGAGGAGTTGTTCTGCCCATTTTCAAGTTCCAATGTGGTGTTTATGGTCTTGCTATTTTTGAGGCATTTTCCTTCGTGAATAATTGTGTATTTAATTAAGTTAAAAGTTAAGAATTCCAAAATATGTGCTCCCTGATAGAATTAGTATCAGAGCCTAGGCTTCCTTCCATTGGTTGAAAGACGACATATTGTATGTGTATGTATGGTTGTATGTATATATGTATGTATGTATGTATGCATGAACATATATACATTTGTGTACAGTACCTCCCGTTTGGGGATGGAAACTTTCGAAACTCGTTGAAACCCATTTTGTTCGCACGTTTTTGAAGGTTCTAACAACCCTACAAGTAGCCATGTGTATGCTACAATGTCACATGCACTCTACATTATTGTAGTGCATGGTGACAAGATGGCTCATCATCATTAGTGCAACATTGTACATTATTAGTACCCTTTAGGATGATAATTGTCATACATCGTGACCCCATTGTAATCCTCAATCCAAGATAAGTCAGGCATGAGCTACGTAGGTCATTCTCAGCCTTAGTCAGTCAATCCAAGTCCCTTAACCCACTTGAAGAGATGCATTCATGCATGTAGAGTCAGTAGAAGCTTTAGAGTTTGCATCAAGACGTGTGTGAAGGGAGATGAGAATAAGGGTTTCATGTGGGAGACATACACAGAGAGAAGAAGGGAGAGAGAGAGAGAGAGTTGTGGGGATAAGTCAACTCATCAAGTGTGTGTGTGTGTGACTCCCCTATCACACATGTATATTTGCTCTAGTACACATAGTACACTTAGTACATTAAAAGTACTAAAAGTACTATGTTCTATACAACTTATGGGCTAGTACACACTATAAGGGTGGGCATAATGCCTTTACCCCAACAACCTCCCACTTAAAGGCAAAGTGTCCTTAAATGAAGGAAAAGAAAAATCAGCATGTACATGATAATATACAAGGCCATATCAAGGCTGAAATTGGCCTCATCCAATGCCCATCAAGTGTCTGCAATGAGCAAACCGCTCTGGAGGCAAACTCTTTGTCAACAGATCAGCCGGGTTGTCATCCGTATGAATCTTAACAAGCTGAATTTGCTTGTTCTCTATCACCTCTCTGATGAAGTGATACTTCACATCCACATGCTTCGTCTTTGCATGAAAGACAGGGTTCTTTGCCAACTGGATGGCACTCTGACTGTCACAATGCAACAATGGAATATCCCCTATATAACCCAAATCAACCACTAACCAAGATAGCCATAATGCCTCCTTGCAAGCCTCTGTGGCTGCAATATACTCGGCCTCTGTAGTAGATAAGGCAGTGCACTTCTGCATCCTGGATATCCATGACACAACACCTCCTATGAATGTAAACACATAACCGGTAGTAGACTTCCGGTTATCTGGATGACCGGCATAATCCGAATCCGTGTAACCATGCACTAATGCATCCTGTTTGCCAAAGCAAATGCACATATCCTGTGTGCCCTTCAGGTATCTCATGACACCTTTCACTGCTTCCTAATGCTTCTTGCCAGGTTTGGCCATGTATCTAGAAACCACTCCCACTGCAAATGCAATGTCCGGCCTGGTAGCAACCATGGCATACATGAGACTGCCACAAGCTGAAGCATACGGAATCTTGGCCATATCAGCCCTGTCACTATCCGACTGTGGGCTGTCCATAGCACTGAGTTTCACATATGGAGGCAAAGGAGCACTAGTCTTCTTCCCCCCATCCATATTGAACCTCTGCAAAACTTTGCCAATGTATTCCTTCTGAGATAAATACAACACATGCTGATTTCTGTCCCGAAGTATCCGCATACCCAAAATGTGATTTGCATCACCCAAATCCTTCATATCAAAGGTCTGATGCAACCTCTTCTTCAAGGCATCCATCTCTTTACGAGATTTCCCGGCAATCAACATATCATCAACATACAAGATGAGGATCAATAGACTGCCATCCAAAGCTTTCTTGGTGTATAAGCAGTGATCCATGTCACTTCTCCTGAAATCCTGGGATTTCATGAATGTATCAAATTTATGATACCATTCCCTTGGTGCCTGTTTGAGCCCATAGAGACTCTTTTTCAGCTTGCATACAAGCTTCTCCTTTCCATTTACTGCATAACCCTCTGGCTGTTGCATATATATCTCCTCATCGAGATCACCGTGAAGAAAAGCAATCTTCACATCCATCTGAATCAAATCCAGATCATCATGAGCAACCAAAGCTAATACAGCTCTAAGTGTGGTCATTTTGACCACTGGAGAGAAGATCTCATCAAAGTCCACACCATATTCCTGCTTGAAGCCCTTAGCCACTAACCTGGCTTTGTATCTTGGCTTTGCATCAGGTGCAACTTTGAGCCTGTAAACCCACTTGCATGGCAAAACCTTCTTGCCTGTAGACAAGAAGGTTTTGCCTACTAACCTGGCTTTGTATCTTGGCTTTGCATCAGGTGCAACTTTGAGCCTGTAAACCCACTTGCATGGCAAAACCTTCTTGCCTGTAGGCAAATGCACCAACTTCCATGTTCCATTTTTGTGCAGAGAATCCATCTCTGACTTCATAGCACGCTCCCATAGAGCCTTGTCTGCCCTCTGTAAAGCCTCCTTATAACATGAGGGCTCCCCACAGTCAGTGAGCATCAAGTAGTCAACCCCTAGAACAAACCTGTCAGGGGCTCTGGAGGGTCTTGTGGACCTCCGTACCCAATGACCATCATTTGCAGGTTGCTGTCCAGCCCGCATATCACCTATTGGTGGCTCCTGTTCCATGCCATAAGGTTGAAAGATCATGCACGGTATCTCCTCTAACTGTGGGATATCCATAGGGATATCTTCTGCCATCTTTGGCTGTCCATTTGGACCATTTTCAGCACCATTTAAGGGCTGGTTTTGTTGCTGTAATGGCTGATTTACAGCCCTTGGATGTTGTCCATGATGTCCATCATCATCAAAGATGACTCTACCAGGCTCCTGTTGCCTTGCAGGCTCCTTATACATGCATGTTTCATCAAAAATGACATCATTGCTGCGTATAATCTTTCTATTCACTGGATCCCAAAGTCTATACCCCATTTCACCTCTGTCACCATATCCTAGGAATATGCATTTGTGAGACTTAGGATCAAGTTTGGTGCGTATTTCCCTGCGTATGTGCACGTACGCAACGCAACCAAACACTCTCAAGTGCTTGTAGGACGGAGGCTTCCCTGTCCATACTTCCTCTGGCACTTTCCCACCAAGCCTCGTGTTAGGTGACCTGTTTATAAGATGAACGGCTGTCATAACAGCTTCAGCCCAAAAACCATGAGGTAACGCAGCATGTGACAACATAGAACGGACCTTCTCCTGAATGGTCCTGTTCATCCTCTCTGCTGTCCCGTTTTGTGGAGGATCATAAGGAGTAGAGAGCTCCCTCTTGATGCCTTTAGCATCACAAAAGTCCTGAAACTATTTGGACATATACTCTCCACCATTGTCGGAATGCAAAGCCTTCAGTGTTTTGCCAGTTTGATTCTCAACATGAGCAACAAACTTCTGAAACACTGAAAATGTATCACTCTTCAAACGAAGAGGATAAACCCACACCTTGCGTGTGGCATCATCTATAAAAGAGACAAAATATTTTGCCCCTCCCAAAGAAAGCTCAAGCATCTCACATACATCTGTATGCACAAGCTCTAACCGAGCATCTTTCTGTCCAAGAGCTTTCTTGTGGGGGCACTGGAGTTGCCTGCCATATATACAATGCTCACAAAACTGAAAACTTGAGAACTTTAGAGAAGGCAAGTAACCAAAACGAGACAATTGCTCCATTCCTTTGACACTCATGTGTCCCAACCGGCTATGCCACATAGAGATTTCCGGCAGCTCGGTTGCATTTACATTAACATGGTGACAAACACCAGCATGCATGAAGTAAAGAGTGTCCACCTTAGAGCCTCTGGCAACAACCAGTGAGCCCTTACTAATCTTCCACTTTCCACGACCAAATGTGGTAACATAATCAACATCATCAAGCTGTCCAGTAGAAAGCAGGTTCTTCTTGATCTCATGTACATGCCTGACATCATGGAGCATAAGCTGTGAGCCATCTGAAAACACAAGCCTCACATCACCTCTGCCAAGAATCTTGCATGCATGGTTGTCACCCAAATAAACTACTCCTTCATTGCCAGCAGTATACCTGACAAACAAGTCTCTGCAACCTGTGACATGAAAGGAGGCACCTGAATCAATGATCCATGAGTGCATACCATGACCATCTCTTGCAAGAAGTGAATGGGCATCAAGTGAAGACGTGAATAGGACTTCATCCTCACTGTCACCTGCATGTGACACATTGACTTCTTCAATCTTGACTCCACTTTTGCCCTTTGACTTTGCATCTTTGGCTTCATCTTTGTCTTTGTCTTTTCCTTTGCCCTTTTCTTTTTTATCATTCTTCCATTTGTAGCATTGCTTTTTGATATGTCCCTTCTTGCCACAATAATGGCATTCCAAGTCCTTTTTGGAGCGGGACTTGCTCCTTCCCCGTTCTTGGCTTTTACCCCTTTGCTGGGATCTCCCACGTGCATTCATTGCATTGGACTTTCCAACAGAGTTGTTTTTCCTGTTCATCTCGTCTTGAAGGAGAGCACCCTCCACATCTGCATATCACAGCATAGCATTTGAATTGCTAGTGGCTGTCCTGAATGTGTCCCAACTCTCCGGCAAAGTGCATAAGAGAAAGGTGGCTTTGAACTCATCGTCCATTGCCAACTTTTGATTGATGACCTGGCTGACAACACCATTAAACTCATTTAGATGGGCTGTCATAGACGCCCCTTCCTTCATTTAGATGGGCTGTCATAGACGCCCCTTCCTTCATTTGAAGACCTATGAGTTTCTTCAACCAATACACTTTGCTTGAGGCACTTTGCTGGGCATACAAGTCCTGCAATCTTTGCCACATTCCCCAAGCTGTCTTCTCTTCACGTATGCTGAAAAGTAAAGTGTCTGACACAGACAACATGATGGTGGATCTTGCCAGCTCATCCATATCTTCCCATTCTTCAGCAGTAAGAGAAGCGGGCATTACACCCCTTTCTTTGATGGGCTTGTGCTGCTTCTTCTGGAGCAACACATTATAGCACTGGGTTTGCCAAATGTCATAATTATGTGAGCCTTCAAGCTTCTTGATGTGAAGCAATGAAGAGCTCTCACCTGTGGTTGCCATACCAATATGCAACCTTTGTCAATACCTGACTCCCTGCAAGATGCGCAAACACTGCACCAAAGCACACAAAGTGCTCACAGTTGTTCTCCCAAAGTTTATCTCCCACTGCGGAAGCACAAATGCAACTCTACTCCCACTGTATGTGATAAAATCACCAAAATTTGGTTGCTGCAGATTTAGGACAGCACCTTAAATGTGCTCTGTTCCCCTTCCAAAGTATTGTACAACAGTACTAAGTGCTCACCAATGATGTACCAAATCTGTACCGGCAAGTACAGCAACTAAAAATGAGCCTTTTCTTCACTCAAATCAATGTACAACCATGCCAAAACTTGTACAAAGTTGTACCAAATCTGTACCAGCAAGTACAGCAGCAATAAATGCTCTCCTGGCTGTCCAAATGAGTGAAAATCAGACTTTCAAAGTCCCCACCACTGCATACAACAGTCCCGAACAGAAATTGGGCAAAAGCCCCTTGACTGCAAGTCGATTTCTGAGGATTCAAGGCATAAAAGTCTTCCCTGCTGCTTTGCCAAGCTCAACAAGCACAAAATCTTGAAAAGCCCCTTGATAAAAGATCAATTTCTGATCATGCATGGTACATTAATGCACATGAAGGCATCCAGAGTCTTCACAATGCTTCCCCCTGGCCACATATACATCCAATACATAAAAGCCCCTTGATTCACAGGCACATTGAGTGCTTGACAGGCATTAACACATTGCCCAAAGCATCAAATGCCAGTGCCTGCATGCAAATCAATCCAATTGACACAAAAGCCCTTTGATTTGCACTGCAATTTCTTGCAATTTTGGCACGAATGTGAGATTGCTCACATCATACAGCATGTATGAATGCCCAATGGCACAATCAAAAGCCCCATGTATTGACACCCAATTTCCTGCAAATTGACCCGGAATGTGACCAATGTCACCCAATTGTTGCCAATTGTGCTCAAATCTGAGCAATTTGGCACCTGTACCTGCTCAATTGATGAAAATTGACATGCAAATCCCAAAAAAATTGAAGCAAGTACCTCTGAAAATTTCTGTTGCAGGAAAGGGAGGGGGTCGTGCTGATGCTGCTGCAGTCTGAAATACTGCTTGGCCTTTGAAGGTCGCAGGGGAGGGGCACACACTGGTTTTTCCACAGATGGCGCCAAGGGCACACATTGGTTCAACGCAGGGACACACAGTGTTGCCCAACGCTTCTTCTCCAAGCGAAACAGGCGTGCAACACAGTAGACGCCGGGAAGCTGTGAAATGTCCCTTCGGTCCAGTTGTGACATGCGCACCTCCCTGCAATCCGACTCTGAGGGGGCAAGCGAACTAATCGACGTGATGCGTGGTCGAAGCTGGTACGTCGACGGAGGCACTGGACGGAGTGTGGCGAGACGGCCACGGCAGAGATCAAGTGATGACGGCGATCTCTGCGTCGCACAAAACGGAGAGATCGTGGGCCTTTTTCAACAACCCCCCACGACGCTTCGAAAAAGTCACCTGCCGTGTATTCGCGTGTTCGTTCCACGCTCACCGCACCACCTTTTGCCCGTGCACAACAAACAGGCGCCGGTAGAAACAGTGACACGGAGCCTCTCTCGCACAGCGCCCGACTCCTCCAGCTGCGTGCGAAAAAAACCTTCAGCTGAGCGCCGCCTGTTGTGGTTTTACGCCTTGTGGCCAGGCGTCTAACGCCCAACGCCTTGCTGCCTGCCAGTCCCTCTCACTGTCTTGCAGCGCCCAACACAACAGCAAGCTCTCCTCTGCTTGTGCCAAGCTCAAGGCTTCATAGCCGAGCTTCTTCTTCGCGATGAAGACGACTCCGCACACCCGCACACACACGAACACAACCGCAGCTCTGATACCAATTGAAGGGAGATGAGAATTAGGGTTTCATGTGGGAGACATACACAGAGAGAAGAAGGGAGAGAGAGAGAGAGAGAGAGAGAGTTGTGGGGATAAGTCAACTCATCAAGTGTGTGTGTGTGACTTCCCTATCACACATGTATATTTGCTCTAGTACACATAGTGCACTTAGTACATTAAAAGTACTAAGTGTACTATGTTCTATACAACTTATGGGCTAGTACACACTATAAGGGTGGGCATAATGCCTTTACCCCAACAGTGTGCATTTATGCATAGCATTCATCCCATATGCATGTAGGCCATCTAGACCATTGCAGGAGCCTTCAAATATCATCTAGCATCCATCATAATTTATCCAATATTATTCCCATAATTTACAACATTTTTTGGGCATTTTTACATCATTTATTTATTTTAGCCAAGACAAATGCACTCGGCCAGCTCTGTAGCTGGCCGACCAGCATCCCTTGTCCATATAAATAGCAGCTCTATAGCCAGCCGACCAGCATCCCTTGTCCATATAAATAGCTGAGCATGTAGTCCTTTCATTCATTCATATCATATTCAGCATTGAAGAACTCAACGCTTGGAGCCTTCAACACAAGGAGCATAAGCGATTGCAGAATTCAGCACATCAGCCTTCAGCGTTTTCCTCATCAGCATCTAGGAGCATCAACGCTTGAGCCATTCAGCCTTCTATCACTAAAACGCAACATTACAGCATTCAACCTTCAATACCCCTTGCGTTTTCAGCATTCATACAATTTTCAGCATCCTCATATGCATCGTTTTGCTACAGCCACTTGGTGAAGGTAAAACTCAGCATTCATACTCATTTTCAGCATTCATACATAGTCTAGAACAGTCCCAATTAGCCCCTTCTCTCAGCCTCAAATTTGCAACCTTCCTACATCCATTGGGAAGAGTGCATAGGCTCGAGATTGGTCATCATTGGTGCTTCTACAGCCGTGTACAGTTCAGCCCGGCTCTTGGTCTTCCTAGATCTTGCGTTTGGCTTATCGTCAATCCACCGTCACTCTCTTCAAAGTAATAAAGCAAATACTATTCCAGTAATGGGATAGGGGGCCCTTCAGTGAGTAATTCGGGACCCCATATGGTGTACAGTTTTTATCTCTCTCTCTCTCAAATCTCTTAAAGTTTGAACTTTGAAGTCTTATAAACTCGCGAAACTCAAGATACAGAAGACGGTGTGAGTATTTGCGTGACAAGATCCTCAAATTACGAATACTTCCGCCGCATGTTACATTGGTATCAAATTCAGCTTGTCCACACACACATCCTAGCGTGAGGGCATCCTTGGATGGTCAGATTGCGTTCCGGCACGACCACCGACTTCACCATCATGTCTACAGAGGAGAGTACCCATCAGTCGGAAGACGTCTCCCCCGAAAGAGACCTAGCTCTTTCGACTACAGCAAACACCATAGCTCTACTCAGAGCTCAGAACCAGCTTCTCATGGAGCATCTCCAACTCTTGGAGGCAACAGCAACACGTCCTCCTCCACCTCCAGCAACCCCCGACTACAGCTCCCTCTTCTTTCAGATGAGACGAGGCTAGACGGAGAGAAGAAAAAGTAGAAGCTAAAGCAAGAAAGAGGAAAAGAAAGCAGAAGCTGATGCAAGAGAGCAACAAGAAAAAGCAGATAGACGGGACTATGAGGAAGCCCAATGCAAGATCGAAGAAGACCGGCGTCAAGCTGAACTCGCCGCTCGGGAGTACCAATGAGAGCTCGATCGAGAACGTATGTTACTCGAGCACCAAAGGGAAAAGGAGGCCATGGATCTTAGATATCAACACCTCTCTTCAGTTTTCCTAGCCTCAAGTGCCACCAGCCACTAGCCCACGACATCGACTACCGTCGTTCGAAGTCAACCAAATTTTAGTAAGTATGATGGTAAGTGTGATCATTTAGCAGTTAATCAATTTATTCATCAATTTACTACTCATTTTCCATTAGCTAGAATCACAAATCCTCAGGATAGAGTCCACGTAGCAACTCCCCACCTTACAGGTGAGGCAGTCACTTGGTGGCAGCATTGGTCTAGTCTTCATACAGACCGTGCTTCCTCTTGCTTCGTCTTCATGGCTTGCACTTGCACTTTCAGTTCGTTGATTTGTTCATCTTTCTTGATAGTCTCGTGTTTCAGTGCTGCTAATTCTCCCTGGAGTTTCTTCAGTTCTTGCATGAGGTAGGCTTCCCATGGTGTCGGCTTGCTCACGGGTGGAGGAATGGGCCGAGAGAGCCAAAAGTGTGGTAGCCACAAAATGCAAGTCAACCCTCGCATGTGTGGTGGAGAGAGAGAGAGAGCCAAAAGTGGTGGTAGCCACAAAATGCAAGTCAACCCTTGCATGTGTGTCACATCCATATAATATAGAAGTACAAAATATTATTTGTAGAGTGTCCTTTCACACTTGATATCCAAGGGGAAAAACCACATGGAAAAAAGTGCCCTTGGTTAAGCCTTGTTCACACATAGCACTAACATAAGTGAGCATATGCCTACACCATTGATTTCACACCTCTAGGCCCGACAAGCTATCCGCAAGGGAACAGAAGGAGCACTACTTTATATTCGTGCTCAGACAACCTCTACCTCATCGGTAGCACCCATCTCATCTCCAGTCCCACAGTTAGCAAACCTCCTATCCAGACATCAGGACATTATGCTTAGGGACAATCTTCTGCCTAGTCTCCCCCCATCACGTCCTAAGGACCATCATATCGATTTGGTCCCTAGATCAGAACCTCCTAGCAGGTTCCCCTATCGTCTTTCCAAGACTTTAGAGGGCGAGCAAGAAAGACAGTTATCTGAGCTCCTCCGATACGGATTCATTCAGCCTTCTTCCTCACCATTTGCTGCACCCATGCTATTTGTCCAAAAGAAGGACAAGTCTGCACGCCTTTGTGTAGACTACATAACATTGAATAAACTCACCATTAAAGAATAAGTTTCCTATGCCAAGGATTGAGTACATTTTGGGACGTTTAGACGGTGCAAAATTTTTCACTAAGATCGACCTCAAGAGTGGTTACCATCAGGTCCGCATTTCAAAGCTAACATTCTAGGATTTTCGCAGTCCTCATTGGTAAGTGTGTCTTCATCTTTCTTGATGACATCCTTGTATTCTCAGCCACTGCGGTGCAACATGAGAAAGATGTGGAGAAAGTCTTGCAACTTTTGCACGATAATGGACTCTACATAAACACCAAAAAGTCTTTCTTCGGTATTAAAGAGATTCAATACTTGGACTATATCATCGGTTCCGATGGGATTCGATTGGACCCCTCAAAGGTTCAAGAGATCTTAGATTGGAACATCCCTCAAACCACCCAAGGGATCCATTCTTTCGTAGGCCTTTGTCAAGCCTACAACACCTATGTTCACCAGTTTTCCAACTTGGCACACCTCTCACCGACTTGCTTAAGGGGGTAAAGACTCGTAAACAAAAAATCTTAGTCTCAACAAGCAAGGCGCTTGATGCATTCCGTGCACTCCAGAAAGCTTCCTCAGAGGCGCCTGTTTTGAAGTTAGCATCTTGGGATGAACCTTTTGAGGTCATTATCGATGCCAACAATGTAACAATAGACCCGTGGCCCACTACACTCGAAAATTGGATGTCGCCGAAAAGAATTATTCAGTTTATAACAAGGACCTTTTGGGTGTGATCACAACGCTCAAACATTGGAAGCCTTTCCTTAGTGGACATGTCTTCTGTAAGCCCAACGGGGCGTACAGTGACAGACTCAACCACGTGTCCAAGAGAGAAAAATATAAAGAGAGAGAGGGGGGAGATAAAAGGGAATGGGGATCTTGCACAGTACACCACATTGAGCGGGGAACAAGCCCTGCCCCCTTTTAGAAACAATCCACGAGCACGCTGGCCAAGATCAATACAACCAATGAATACAAAACAAACAAATATGCCGATGTAGGATATCCAAGTCGATGTCAATGTCAAGATCTCTGATGTCGAGCACACCACGAGGATGACCCACAAGTATCTCTCACCGGACTAGTACCAGATCCAATATCCAAATCCAATGGATCCAAGTCCAAGTCCAAGTCCAAGTCCAAGTTCCATGTTCATGTCCAAGCTTCATGCCCAACCTATATGTTCAAGTTCCATGTTTATGTCCAAGCTTCATGTTCCATGTCCAAGCTCTATGCCCAAGTTCTCCATGTCCAAGCTATATGTCCAAGTCCAAGAAACACTCGCCCATCCCATGAGTAATCTCCACAACTCCTATAGCCTTGTCCATGAGGAAAACCATGGAAAAGCTCTTTCTCGCAAGAAAACTAATATAAAACTTGTTTTAATGGTTTTTGGGCGATAAAAACATCCAAAAAACGGTTTTTATGGTTTTTGGAGCAGTTTTAAGGTTTTTGAAATTTTTAGGATTTCTGGAATTTCTGTCCGTGCATCTCCGTATATCTTCGTACATGCATCCATATCGCCCATGCTTATACCCATACAAGTCTAGGGCTAACGGTACATCTGAAAAGCAAGTTGGAGAAGGTGTTGATGGCGAAGAAGAAACTCTTCATGACCATAATGATGTCCACACACACTCCACGATCTCCTTCAATCTTCAATGATCTTGTTCATGGTACTACAAGAGAAGTCCAATCCTTTTTATACTTGTAAGAGACCCTGCTTTTTGCCAAAAAGCCTTCATGCTTTTGCTTTGCCTTTTTACACTTTGCTTTTCTCTTTTTACTTTTATTAATAAAATATTACTCAACTTCTAGTGCTTTGCTTTTCTGGCTTTAAGGCCTTCCTTTTTGGCCTTGAGAAAGCGCCTTTTAGCTTTTTGGTCTTGCTCGGTCTCCTCTTTCCAATGGTGCCCTTGGCTCGAGATCAACCCTTTTTGACTTTTTGCTTTTTCTTGCTTTTTGACCAAGAATGGTGCTTTTTCTTAATCAATCCTTATGGACCCTATCTCCATGTCTTCTTCCACCTGTCTCGTGTCCGAGCATGGGTTTCATCATGTGAATTAGAGCTAGGAGGGCCAAATAGTTACATTCCCTCCCTCTTACATCGCAGTTGTCCTCAACTGCAAACCGCAAGTGTTCAAAGCATGTGCATATCTTCCAAGTACATCCATATGTCCCTGGTATATCCATATGTTCCTCGTACATCCATATGTTTCAAGGTACATAAAGTACATCCATATGTTTCAAGGTACTAGCCCCATTTGGTGAGCTTGTGCATCTGGTCTTTCCCCATATCTATGGTGTCATCTGCTCATTTGGCAACATCTCAATGCCTTTTCTTTGACCAATGTTCTTGTTCTTGATGGTACATCTTCATGGCATGTCACATGTGCATACTTACCTCCTGCAAAAACTAGACACAAGCTAGTCAAGAAACAAGTATGCATCATTCGCGTCTACTGGGTATTCTAGGTACTGGCCAAGTAGTCTAGAGCCCAGTGGACTATCACATGCCATAAATCCAAGCATTGTCCATACATCAAAAACAGCACACAAAGTCAAAGAAATTTAGACATACATCAATATGCAATGCACAAGTAATGATCCTCCTGTTCATGGATTGTCCTGTCTGGTTTCATCGAAACCGTGCTAGGCCATCTGGTCACTAGGACCGCTAAGACTTTTCCTCAAGGCCATCTAGTCACTGGGAAAAAGTGCCACATTGTCCTTGGTAGGACAGTACTCCGTTGTTAAGGTACCGAGCGCCAAGTAGTCACGAACCATATGATAATGAACAGCAATGTGCTTGGACTTCAAGTGGAAAATCGGGTTCCGTGCAAGAGCCATGGCACTCTGACTGCCAAAGTAGACAACGGTAGGTATCGAAGGAGGGACATGAAGATGATCAAGCAACCGATGAAGCCACAGAAGCTCTTTGACTGTTTCAAAGTAAGTACGATACTCTGCTTCTGTTGAAGAACCGGCCTCTGTAGGCTGCTTCTTCATTTGCCAAGAAATGAGACCCGTACCAAGTAATAATAGCCCATAGTAAACCTCTGGGTATCTGGATCACTTCCCCAATCAAAACCTGAATATCCAACTAAATCAAGACTAGAGCCATATGAAATCCCATGTATCAAGGTGTCTCGTATATATCTGAGAGCACAAACAACAGCTTGCCAATGAGAAGGATGTGGTGCTGAAAGAAATTGACTTAGGATACTAACGTTATTAGCAAGATCAAGCCTAGTAAAGGTGAGATGAATAAGCAAGCCGACAAGCTCTCTGTACTGAGTAGGATCATGATGGGGTGGAGGGTAATCATTTTTACTCAACCTCTAATTTGGGTCCATAGAGCAAGATAATGAGCGACAATCCTTCACACCAAATATTCGATCATATCTCCAAATTGCTGAAAAATTTGACTCCACCAAGCTTGTCTGTCACCACATTGGGTACTAGAGATGGTTTGCATTCATTTAAGTGTCTAATGATGCGTCTTAACTATGAATTCTCTCCCATAAAGAAAAGATTTCCAATGCTAAAGAGCCCTCATCACCCCCAATAACTCTTTGACGTATACTGGATAGCTCTTCTCTGCGTCATTCAATTTCCAACTATGATAAGCCACTAGGCACCTTTCCTACATAGGATAGCTCCTATGGCTAAAATGCTCGAATCAATAATCACCTCAAAAGAATCATCCCATGAAGCCAACTTGAGAACCACAGACTCGAAGGCAACTTTCTTCATTGCATGGAATGCCAGGAGTGCTTTGCCCATGACGGACACCTTCTAACGACACGTCTTTATGCCCTTGAGCAAGTCTATAAGAGATGCTGCAAGGTCGGAAAACTTGTCCATGTGGGAACTCTATACTTGACAAAGACCTACAAAAGAGCAGATCTCCTAAAGAATTCTTGGGAACTTCCCATTCAAGTATTCCCCGTGTAACTATTTGGCCCTCCTAGCTCTTTTCACATGAAGGAACTCATGCCGGACACATGGGAACAGGGTTCATAAAGCATGCACAAGGAAAAGCAGTAGTCTTGGTCAAAAAGCAAGAAAAAACAAAAACTCAAACTGTGTTGACTACGACCTGAGGGCACCATTGGAAAGAGGACACTGAGCTGGATCAAAAAAGCTAAAAGCCGCTTTTCCAAAAAGCAGCTCTGGGGCCAAAAAGCAAGGCCTTGAAGCTACAAAAACATAAATCAATAACTTTGGCCATATTTGACTATTAATATATTTAAAAGAAGAAAAGCAAAAAAAAGCAGGGACCCCCTTTCAAGTATATAAGACGCGTGTATTTCTCTTGATGATGGAGAACAACTCTTTGAAGATCAACTTTGTGAATCAACCTCATGGAGAGAAATTTTGAGGAGAGCAAGATCAACTTTGGGAAGAACATCTTCATTATCTTCTCCACCATCTTGTGCCTCTACACGGCCATCATCTCCTCCTTGCGCCTGTGCCACAGCAACATTATCTCAGAAACCATCGCCACGCGCTTCTGTCGGCCACTACCCACCCCCACCAGTTCCGCTGCCGCCCCTATGCGCCACCGTTGCTGCCCCGATCCGCTGCCGACCACTTCCGTCGGCCGCTGCCCACCTCAGCCAATTCCGCCAGAGGTGCCGCTGCTCAGAGCCGCCTCCCGTCGCCGCTACTTAGAAAATATGCTTGATGCCTCCTAAGTTCCGCTACCCCTTCCTTACAGTTGTACGGATCAATACAATTGTATGGACAGATGATGACATGGCATTGCAGTTCATGAAGACACTCTGAATTAGTGGGCAGCGATTAAAAAACTCCATGATTTGGTTCATAGATGATGATGGAGAAGATGATCTCCATGCTTCAACAAAGATGGCAACGCAATGAAGAGGTTCTTCTTCAACTTGATACTCAAGAGAGGCTCATGCTTCTTTTATACTTGGGAAAGCCTTGCTAAGCTAATGAGGCTTTCTGAGCTCTCAAGCTTTAAGGTGAGGTATTGGCCTCTCTTGAGACCCCCTAACCCTACTGGATTAGATCTCTAATCCATAAATTAGTGTCCAAATACATAACAGTTGCCACCCACAGACTCGTTGAGAGTGGAAAGCGTAGGACTTTGGAGACCGACATTGGCCCGTTGGTTTCAAATAATCACAAGTCCCAAGGAATCTCATCTTAGTAGGTTGGGTAAGCACATGCAGTTTTACTATAAGGCAAGAGAGGTTGGGTGCAATGCACTAGATGGTTGATCCATCTGGCATGGATGCTATGTCACCTATTCCATCGAGAGACGAGGGTTATGAGGGAGAAAGAGCACTTGTCATCCGATCACTCTTCCTAGGCAATGCTTTTAGGTTTCATGTGGAAATCTAGTGGTCCTTCCGGACACCTCGTGCTTGTACTTGAATACTCACGAGCATAGTTACCAAGCATTTCTGAAACGGGAGGTATGAAACATAGGTTTCATAGGAGTTTCGTAAAATGTAAGAAACAGGTTTCGTTTGAACTGAAAAATAACTGTGGAAATTTATACATATACAGAATTACTCATACATGATACATAGCAAACACGGATTGATCATGATTCATCATTGTATACAAAAGCATAAATGAACATTCAACAGACAACAATGATTATAGCAAAAGCATAGATGAATAATGACTCAAACAAGATTACATATGAATCATGTAAACGAAATTGGAGTCATCAATGATAAACCATGTCGCATGATTCATGAAGAGACTAAAGTAAAGATAAATGTAAATAACACAAGTCAAACTATAAATGAAATCCTAAATCCCAAGTCCTAATTCCTACAACAAAAGACTCAAGAGTCAAGACTCATCATCGTCCTGACGCTCAACCAGATCCATATCCTCATCTACAGACTCAATATCATCAACCTCATCCTCACTCCTAGTGCCACTGCCAGAAGACTCCTGAAATGCATCTTCATCAGGTGGAGGTGCATGCGTGAATAGATGCAAGGAAGAAAGAAGCTTGAGCTCTTGCAAACGCACACACTCACACAAACCCTAGAAGAGAACACACAAGATGAGAGGCTAAAAATTGTTCTTCAACAGAAGAGGTCTACAAAAGAGATAAAGTGACTAACACACATACTAGAGTATATACAAGCAGTCCATAATGTGAGCACGCTAAGTGAAGTGGGTAGGTGTGTCAATCCCCATAGGATCTCCTCGTAGAACGCTCCTGATACGAGACTCGAAACCTGCAAACAAAACAAACAAATAAGAAGGGGGTGCAGGCCTGACTCGCCTCCCAACCTCGACAGCCATGGGCAAACCCACAAGACTTGGCTGTCCCCACCGAGCCACGAGCTGAGCTAACTAGATGAACGTATCGACCAATCTCTACCTTGTGACTTCCCATACCGCCACGAAGCTACCCTCGCGGGCCTCGAGACTGCTGCCAGCCTCAACTGCATGAAGCAGGTGCACGTCTGCACTAGATCCAAGCTCCTGACCATAGAGCTCTCACAAATCACGCGAGACTCTATATCACTAATGACTAACCTTGGCCACTCTTTTATAGGCTCTTGGCAGGTCATCGGGCGTCCACACTTGGGCGCCTGCCCGTCCATACTTGGGTGCCCGCCCGTTAGTCTATCCCTAAGTCAGCTCGCCAATCAGCCTGCCTAGTTCCAAGCTTCCCCAAACCTCGAAGCTAGTCTTGTGTGCGTGTATGTGCGTGTAGCACACGGCACACTGTGCACATGACATACTCCCCTTCCTCTAAGAGCTCACTCCTGAGCTCACTACTGACCAATCTCTACCTCGTGACTTCCCATACCGCCACGAAGCTACCCTCGCGGGCCTCGAGACTGTTGCCAGCCTCGGCTGCATGCAGCAGGTGCACGTCTGCACTAGATCCAAGCTCCTGACCATAGAGCTCTCACAAATCACGCGAGACTCTATATCACTAATGACTAACCTTGGCCACTCTTTTATAGGCTCTTGGCAGGTCATCGAGCGTCCACACTTGGGCGCCTGCCCGTCCATACTTGGATGCCCGCCCGTTAGTCTATCCCTAAGTCAACTCGCCAATCAGCCTGCCTAGTTCCAAGCTTCTCCAAACCTCGAAGCTAGTCTTGTGTGCGTGTATGTGCGTGTAGCACACGGTAGATACACACTGTGCACATGACATACTCCCCTCCCTCTAAGAGCTCACTCCTGAGCTCACTAAAAAGCCAGGGTAATCTCTCTGAAGAGTAGTCAATGTCTCCCATGTGGCGTCCTCCTCAACACGATCCTTCCACTTAATCTTGTATTCCGTGATAAGCGTATTACGCAATCTTCTTTCAAGAAATCCAAAAATCTTTTCAGGTTCGTGTGGAACAAATGTCATGTCCTCGACATCTATGATTTCTGTAGGAACTAACTGGTCTGTTTCACCCAGTACTTCCTTAAGTCTACTGACATGAAATACAAGATGAACTTTCACATGAGAAGGTAAATCCAATTCATATGCAACTGAACCAATCCATCGTGTCATACGAAATGGTCCACAGTATCTAGGGGATAATTTCGGAGATCGACCTCTCCGTAAAGTCTCGGAATCTTTCGAAACTCGCAAATACACCATCGTTCCTTCAAAGAACTCTCTGGATGAACGATGTCTATTAGAATATAATCTGTCTCGGTCTTGAGCACTTCTAATAGATTCCTTCGCAACTTGTAACATTTCTTGCATATCTTGCAAAAAATTACGTGCTACATCATGCTGAAGTCCTGAGAATCCCACTGTAACAGGTGATCTAGGTTGAAACCCATACATAAGCATGAAAGGACTAAAACCTGTACTCGTATGCTTAGTACTGTTATATGCAAATTCTAACATAGGAAGATAATCCTCCCATGAACTCTATCTTTTGGATACATACGCTCAAAGCATATCCTCCAAAGTCTGATTCACTCTTTCAGTCTGGCCATCAAATTGAGGATGATCTGAGAAACTCAAATTCAAAGTTGTTTCCAACTTCTCAAAAACAAGTTTCCAAAAATCACTCGTAAACTTCCCTATCACTGACTATGTCCTGCGGTAACCTGTACAATCTAAACCATTGCTCGATAAACTGCCGTGTTAATTGCGTAGCTGTAATAGTCTTCCGGGTCGGTAAAAATCTAGCCATTTTTGTCAAGCGATCTACCACAACCCAAATAGAATCGTGGCCTTGATGTGTTCTTAGCAATCCGGTAATAAAATCCATGGAAATACTTTCCCATTTATTACCTCGGATTTGCAAAGGATGCAACAACCTAGCTTGTCTAAAGTGTTCAACTTTATTTGCTTGACAAACTTGACACTTGAGAACACAATCTTCTACATACCCTTTCATCTTTGGCCAATAAAAAGTGTGTTTCACTAACGATAATGTCCTGTGTACCCCAGGGTGTCCAGCAGAAGGGGCGTCGTGACACTCCTGAAGAATCTTGGACCTAATGTCTGGGATCTGTGGTACACAAATTTTGTCATTACGGAATAGTAAACCATTCCGAATCACCCACTGGCCTCTTGCAACCTGAATGGTAGGCTGCTCAGTCATCGAGTCTTGGTCAATCAATGAGCTTCCGTCCTGGATCTTCTGCCAAAATGGACCAAAATAACTATCAATCCTGCAAAGCCCTCTCAATGACTGAAATAAGTCAATAGAAATCTCGGTGAACGACAAAGTATTCACCTCTCTAATTCGACTAAGCGCATCTGCAACACTATTCATGGACCCTTTTCTATAACAAATCTCAAAATCAAAATCTTGCATTAAATCAGCCCGTCGAGCGTCTCCAAACCTTGAGAGCGTGAATCACAGCATAAAGCTCCTTCTCAAGGGTTGGCCAACGAGATTGAGTGTCGTCTAGCTTTTTACTTTCAAAAGCAACAGGTCTACCATCTTGAAATAGTGCAGCCCTGATGGCATAGTCACTGGCATCAGTTTTAAGAACATAAGGCCGACTAGGATCGGGTAATGCTAAGATAGGTGCTTCCTTGACTTTATCTTTCAAAAGTCTGAAGGCCATATCCAGATCATTATTCCAAGTGATAGGCTCATTTGACTTACATCCACGACCTTTCAACAAGTCGGTCATCGGTAGTGTGAGCTGACAGTACTCCCGCACAGATTTCCGAAGAAAAACAAGAAAACCTGTGCTCAATCCATCTCTAGTGATCTTGTGTCCCAAGGAAATGATGTCTGTCATAAAAAACTCACATTTACTTAACTTAGCATATAGTCGATTCTGTCTTAAAATAGATAAGACAATCGTGAGGTGTCTAACATGATCCTCAAGAGTACAACTATATATCAAAATATCATCCAGGAACACAACCACAAATTTTCCCAAATGTTCACGAAAAAGATCGTTCATCATTTGCTGGAAAGTGGCTGGAGCATTGGTTAACACAAAAGGTAATACGAGAAACTCGTAATGGCCATACCTAGTCCGAAAGGCGGTTCGTTCGACATGCGTTTCATGAATACGTATCTGGTGATAGCCAGTACGTAAATCTATCTTCGTGAAATATTTCGCTCCTGCTAACCGGTCAATCAGGTCATCTGATCTAGGGAGAGGATAACGGTTCTTAATTGTCAACTTGTTCAATCTCTTGTAATCTATACACATTCTCCAAGTGTTGTCCTTCTTTCTCCTAAGCAACACAGGTGCATCCCAAGGTGATTTACTTGGACGGATCTGGCCCATTCTCAGATAATCTTAGAGTTGTTTAGCCAACTCATCTTCCTCAACTCGGCTCATCCTATAAGGTGAAATACTAACAGGATGAGCACCAGGGATTAGGTCAATACGATGATCTACTGCCCTTTCAGGTGGTAAGTCTGATAGCAGTTCCTTAGGAAATACATCTTGAAATGAATCAAGTATCTTCTGTCATACTTTGCTTTCAAATACACTTGATTCATTGACATCCATAGAATGTATGAGAAATGAAGAAAGTGGAATCAATACCAATGGAAAGCGGTATACAAAGAAGAATCCATTATATTTCCAAAATCAACTGTATTTACAAGAGGTCCTTGAGAGGGATGTATACAATCACCTAAGATACTATATTGAGTATTCCTATGTTTAAAAGAAAAAATATGACTAGACCAATCTATCTGGACTTGAAGAGTCTTAAACCACTCAATCCCTAATAACAAGTCTACATGTTCTAGGTGCATAATATAGCATTCCAGAGTATCTTTGTAGTCCTGAATCCGGATTGGTAGCATCTCCACCTTTCGATCCCATACTTGCCGACCCGTAGGTAGGCGTACCTCATAAGTATGATCGTTGGGTGTCGTATCAAGACCCAATTTCTGCACAAGTTTGTAGTTAACAAAGTTGTGTGAGCTACCAGGGTCTAGAAGAATGTGGATTCTATGGCCATTCACTTCTCCATAAACTCGAAGAAGATCATGCAAGCCAAAAACTTTAGAGTTGAACAAACAATCAGAACATGTACTAGGGCGAGAAAGTACAGTAACTGGCGTACCTGCCAAAGACAACTGGTTAGCTGCTGCCTTTGGCTTGGGTCCTGCGTTGGTCTTTGCACCCTTTTGCTTCGGGCACTTGTTACGCATGTGTTCTTTTTCTTCGCAAATGAAACGTCCCTCCTTCTTGAGCTTCAAAGCTTTAAGAAGACGTTTCCTCTTCGCTAGTGTCGAACTTGAATTCTTCGAAGGTTGGTCCAAAGACTTTCCTTCAGTCGAGTTAGCCATTGGTGCGGAGAACTTTCTTTTGTGCTTGTTCCCTTGCTTGGTAACGGGTTTGGACTTGGAAGAGACCATTGTATCATCATAGATACGAGCGGAATGAATGGCCTCGTCCAAAGTTTTGCATTTGTTATTTTTAACCTGTAAACGGTATGAGTCGGGTAAACCGGCTACGAAGAACCCCAAGAGGTTGTGGGATTCATCTTCATAGCTTTCATCTGCAAATCCCTAAATTTCTGGAGGTAGACCTCATAAGTGAGGTGCTGCAAGGTCATGGTCAAAGCTGTAAACCGGACAACATCATAATCATCCTCTTTCTTGAGGAATTCTTTCTTGAAGACATCTTCGAATTGTGCCCAAGTCGTTGGCTTAGGTTGAGTTCCTTCCACCAAAGCAAAGCTTTGCCTGAGAGAAAACCTGCTGCTAGCTGGATCTTTTTCCCATCGTCATATGGATGGAACTAAAAATGGACTTGCCACTTATGTAGCCAAGTGTCCACTATCTCAATGGTACGCTGCTTTTGCTCGCTCCCGAACTGTTTCGGAGTAATGTTGGAGCCTAAAGCAGATGCCAAGGTATCCATACCCGAAAGAGTAGATAGGGTAGTGGTCAAAAGAGAAATGGAGTTCTGCAAAGCCTGCATCTGCGCGGCGATTTGTGCTTGACGTTCCGAGGAAGAAACTTCGAGAGCAACTTTAAATTTTGACACATAATCGTCGAAAAGGTCGGCATCGGTATCTTCCGTAGCCGGCAAGCCTTCCCATTCGATAAGGGACTCCAACTCAGATTCTTGGGTCGATATCTTGAAGAGGGCTAGGAGAGAGAAAAAGTGATCTTGCACAAGGAAAGTGCTAGAGAACTTGAGAGCTTGAGAGCTTGAAAACTTGAGAGATGTGTGGCAAGAAGCCCGCTTAAGGAGAATTTATAGGCTACCCCAAAAGCTAACTGTAGCTTTTGCTTTTGTGTTTTTTTTCTTTTTCTTTTTCTTTTTTTTAAGAAAACAGAATATATATATATATATATATATATATATATATATATTATAATATATATATATAAGGTTCAGAAAAAACGAAAGCAAAGGAACCATGGCGTGGGTTTTTTTTTTAAACAAAAGCTATAAAAAAAAAACAAGACGCCTATGCTTTCGCTTTTTCTCTTGCGTCTGCCACCCGTACGCCCACTTGCCAGCATTGACGCTTGCACACGTAACCGGCCTCCTGCATACGGATTTCGCCAGCACACGTGTCTGACGCCCGACTACCAGCGTGTGTGTACCAGCATGTGTGTCTGCCTGAACCGCCTGCCCATGCTGCCGACTGCGCACCTGTGCGCCTGCGCCCGCCTATGCATCTGGTGACGCCCGCCTGCCTGTGTATACCATCCGCCGCCAACGACCAGTTATCCACCTGCCTTGGCTGCGCATACCAGCTTCTTCGCATGTACGAGTTGTGCTACCACCACCCAAGCGACACTTCTCCTTCTCTCTCTCTCTCTAAAAAGAAAAAAAAAACAGTCGACATGCTTCTTCTTTTCTCTCTTCAAAACTGTTCATACGACTGCAAAAAGCACATCTAGCCTTCTTCTTGCTAAACAAATCAACCCTACTAGACCACCATCTCCATCATCATGGGTTTCTTCGATGAAAAAGCAACATACTAATCTGAAAAAACAATAGTATGCATAGAAAAAACAGCAAGCTTCTTGAACTCATACCTTTTCTTCGACCTCATCTTCTCTACCTACCGACTTGCTCGTTCACGAGGCATGCTCTGATACCACTGTCAATCCCCACAGGATCTCCTCATAGAACGCTCCTGATACGAGACTCGAAACCTGCAAACAAAACAAACAAACAAGAAGGGGGTGCACGCCTGACTCACTCCCAACCTCGACAACCGTGGACAAACCCACAAGACTTGGTTGTCCCCAACGCGCCACGAGCTGAGCTAACTAGATGGACGTACCGACCAATCTCTACCTCGTGACATCCCATACCGCCACGAAGCTACCCTTGCGGGCCTCGAGACTGCTGCCGGCCTCGGCTGCATGAAGCACATGTACGTCTGCACTAGATCCAGGCTCCTGACCATAGAGCTCTCACAAATCACGCGAGACTCTATCACTAATGACTAACCTTGGCCACCCTTTTATAGGCTCTTGGCCGGTCATCGGACGTCCACAATTGGGCACCTACCCATCCATACTAGGATGCCCGCCCATTAGTCTATCCCTAACTCAGCTCACCAATCAGCTTGCCTAGCTCCAAGCTTCCCCAAACCTCGAAGCTAGTCTTGTGTGCGTGGCTCACCAATCAGCTTGCCTAGCTCCAAGCTTCCCCAAACCTCGAAGCTAGTCTTGTGTGCGTGTAGCACACGGTAGATACACACTATGCACATGACAAGGTGTGGACTAGTCGGTATAGTCCAGTTGTAGAATTTTTGGCGAAGATATGTCGATGCCAACTACCAAACTCACCAGTGATGTAAATGTCGAACGATCATGCAAGCGCCTCATGAGTGTCAGCTCATGTTGAGCTTGACATCTCACACTCCCCCTCAAGCTCAACTCCAACTCATGAACTCTAAGTATATCTCGAAATCTGTGGAGCTTCTCAGCTCCCAAAGCCTTCGTGAAGATGTCAACGACCTGATCTTGTATGCTGAGGTAGACCAAGTCAAATCACCTACTAAGACTCTTTCCCTGATAAAGTGGTAGTGTACCTCAATGTGTTTCGTCCGCGCATGGAAAACCGGATCTTGGCCAACTGTATACTACTAAGATTGTCACAATATATGACAACCTTTCTCTCCACATGCAACCCCAAACCAGTAAGTAACTTGTGTAACCAAGCTGCCTCGCGCTATCACCGCAGCTCCTCTGTACTCGACAAGGCAATAGTGGACTGCTTCTTGCTGCTCCATGTCATAGCAGCACTCCCTAATGAAACCATAAATCCATTGGTGGATCTCCTGTCTGAGATGCTACCTGTCCAACCTGCATCTGTGTACCCATATAGCTCCAACGGTACACCTACTGTATAAATCAATGCATAATCAACAATGGCCCTGAAATACCGAAGTGTGCATCGCACACTGTCAAGATGTGGTTTGCGTGAAACCTACATAAACTGACTCTCTAAGCCAACAGTGTAACTCAAATATGGCCTACTGATCATCACATAGATTAAACTCCCCACAATCTTCATGTACATACTGGGATCCTCCAACACATTACCTGCATCCGTACTAAGCTTGCCATTTTGATCTAATGCCACCGAGATTGACTTACAACCAACCATCCCATACTTGGACAACATGTCCAATACATACTGTCTCTGTGACAGCCAAATACCATCAAGTGTGCGAATGATCTCAATGCCCAAAAAGTAGCGCAGATCTCCGAAATCCTTCATGTCAAACTTCCTTTTGAGAAGACTTTTCACATGCTTAATCTCTTCCAAGTTATCACCCCCAACAATATGATCATCTACATAGATGGTGATAATCACAATACCCTTATCACTCTTGCGCACATACAAAGAGTGATCTACATCTGCCATATGAAAACCATAGTAACAAGATACTCAACAATCTTGTCATGCCATGCTTGTGGAGCTCACTTCAACCCATACAAGGCATTACGAAGCTTACATACATACTCTGAGTAACCTGTATCCTCAAAACCAGGTGGCTAATCCATATACACTTCTTATTGCAAGTCACCACGCAAGAACGCATTTTTTACATCCATCTGATGTAAAAACCAACCTTTAGCTGCAGCCACCGCAATCACAGCTCTAACAGTTGCCATCTTTGCAACCGGAGCAAACGTCTCCTCATAATCAATCCCATGTGTCTGCGCATATCCTTTGGCTACCAATCTAGCCTTGTACCTGCTTATGCTACCATCACTGTTATGTTTCACCTTATACACCCACTTACATCCAATAGCTTTCTTGCCTTCAAGCAATGGCACCAAATCCCATGTCTCATTTCCATACAATGCATCCATCTCCTCATCCATAGCTTTCTCCCAATACACATTTCCAATAGCCTCATCAAAACATGTGGGCTCTACAACCTACATAACTTTTACTATATAAGCATAGTGATGTGCCACATAACCATCGTAAGTCAACCTCTGCACAGGATTTTTGACTCTTCCAGATCTTCGTAACTTTACATTCATGGCTTCCAAAGCCTTCTTTACACCACGTATCCTCATTGCTGGAATCCCAAGCTCCTCATCAAGGCTCATCTCCGAGCCACCAGACTCTCCATCAACAAAAGAATGCCTTGCAGAAATATCAGGCATACCAAGGGACTCAACCACTTTTTCTTTGCCTTTATACGATGTACCAACTACATTTCCAGGACTGATATTATGGCACAGCTTGCCACTCCATGGTCTATCAATACAACCGCTGCATGAGGACTCTCCTGGTCCACTCAATGACTGTGATTGCTCACTTACATTCTGTGCAACTACATTTTCACTTATATCAAAACCAACAGTATCTTCTTCAACAACATAGCAATCAAATACAACATCCCTGCTTGTCCTTCAATTCACATGCAACAGGATTATAACATCTATATCCCTTTTACTCAAGAGAATACCCAATAAATACACATTTTTTTACCTTTGGATCCAGCTTAGTACGCAACTCATCTCGCACATGCACATATGCAATACATCCAAAAACTTTCAAGTGAGACAAATCAAGTTTCTTACCAGTAAACTTCTCCTCTGGTGTTACATCATGTATAGCTGCAGTAGGAGTCATGTTTATTATATAAACTACTATAGACACAGCCTCAGTCCAATAGCTATACGACATATTCTTCTCTGCCATCAATGCTTATGCAATCTCAATAATGTGCCTGTTTTTCCGCTTAGCAACTCCATTTTGCTACGGAGTGTGTCTACATGTAAATTGTCTCTGAATGCCATTCTTCCCAAAGAAATCAGAGAACTCATCGGAGAAGTACTCTTCCTCTCCATCTAACCTTAGACACTTTACATGCTTCCTTGTCTCCTTTTCAACCATCACTCTGAAATTCTGAAAATGAGTGAAAACTTCACTCTTCTCCTTCATGAAATACAACCCACGCTCTCCTCATGTAGTCATCAATGAATGGTACATAATAACTGCAACCACCTATGGACGTAATTTTTGTCGGACCCCATACATCTGAATGTATAACATCTAGTACATTTCTGCTCACATTTCTGTCATGTGAAAATACATATGCTTTGTCTGCTTTCCAAATTGACATGCTTCACATACTTTCTGTATACCATCAATCTTAAACTTAGGCAACCCTGTCACAATTTCTTTAGTCTGCATGGACTTCATTCTTTGCACATTTACATGCCCAATTCCCTTATGCCAAATATCTGTATCTGTAACAACTCATGAACCATTTACAAATATTACAGCACTCACTTCAGACATATTTACATTCGGTGTAAACATTCTGCCGACTCTATTGCCGTTTGCAACCAGCCTGCACTTATCTTTAAAGTCTTCTATATAACAACCATCAGGATTAAACCGCACTGCAAACCCTACTCAATCATCTAAACCAAATTCCTTGGAATGTTCGGAACATAAAGTACATCTGCAAGATACTTCATCTTACCATCCTGCATAGATAATGGCACATCTTCAACATGGACAATCAAATGAGCAGTGTCATCCCCTATTTCAACAAAACCTGATCTTTCAAGATTCTTCATTTTCTTGAACCACTCACCATGACTTGTCATGTGGTTCGAAGCACCTGAATTAACATATCATACATCATCCTTCCATACTACTACATTATTTTCAGATACAGATTAGCTACATGTTACATAACAAACAACCTCTCATTATTCTCATTATTTCTGCTAGAGGACGTATAGTTATTTTGCTGCACTTTTTCATTTCGCATGTCATTCTGTATCTTGTAGCAATCTGTCTACACATGTCCAAGTTTACCATAGTAAAAACCGCCTTGTGTATCATTATGCTACCTTTGCCTATTACCACGACCTCTTTTTTGACTCCCCTTGCCTCTAAACTGACCTCTTCCACATGTGTGTTATTGTTGTAAATCTTGAGACTATTGTGCTGCTGACCATAATTCTGATTACCTGTTCGGCAACCACCTTGATCACGGCCTCAGCCTCTACCTCGTCTTCTACCTGCACTTGTGTAGAAAGCCTACTGCTCCAAACTACCTTTATTTTGTGAAGACTAGTCTTCATCCAAACTCTTTTCTTCAATGATCAGCATTGACACCAAATCTGTACAGTTGAGAATGTTCTCCTGAATCTGAATAGAAGTCTTGAATATATATAGCTAGAATGTTCTCCTAAGTTTGAATAGACGTCTTGAATGCCTTTTATTGTGGCTCGAGACCATGTAGACATACTTCCACCTTATCATCATCATCAACAGAAACACCAATAGATGCAAGGGATTCCACAATGCCCTTGATCTTCAAGGCATAATCATTCACAAACATATTTTTCTTCTCTACAGTGTGAAGCTCAATTCTTCAATTGAATCTTTCATGCTTGGTGTTAGTTTCTTAGAGCTTCACCAAGGTGTCCCGTGCCTCCTTCGATGACTTGGCATCCTATATATGTCCAATCATAGTGTCTTATATGCTAATAGAAAGCCAATACATAGTATTCCTTGCTCCTTAATTCCAATCCTTATATTCTTTTACATGTACAGCAGTTGGATTAATCTCAAGTATCTCTGGTGTCTCCTCATGTTCACCTTCAATGTAGTCCCAACAGTCTTTTCCCATCAGGAAATTTGTTAATCTAAACCTCCAAGCATGGAAGTTGTTTTTGTCAAGCTTTTTTGCAACAATCTGGTTAATTCCATCATTCGACATCTTGTCTGTAACACAAACTTACCAAAAACAACACTCTTGTTTGACCTGCACAAACTATTGTATTCTCTGCAGTAATACTATATTGCACCCAAACTGTCTACACAACCAATTACCCTTCATGCAATTCCAAAAACAAAATCTACAGAGAATCGAAAATTACTCAGAGTATACGCGAACGCTGGCGAAATGAAAAAACGGACGTCAAGACGCACCTGAAACGCATTTTTGGTCCCAAAAAATTATGTCCAAAGAACCATATAGTTACCCTGCAGCTCCACTCCCACGAAGACAGCTCCTCAATCGGAGTTCATTTGTCAGGGCGTCCCAAAGAGCTCCCAACAAGAGTGTAATAGCCAACACAAAAAAGGAACAGTAGATGAAGCTCTTACCCTCGTACCACTTCCAATGCTTCTCTTGCTTGCCGCTTAGCTCCTTAGCATGAACCAAGCTCTAATACCATAAAAAGATGCAAGGGAGAAGGAAGCTTCAGCTCTTGCAAGCACACACACTCACACAAACCCTAGAAGAGCACACAAGATGAGAGGCTGAAACTTGTTCTTCAACAAAAGAGATCTACAAGAGAGATAAAGTGACTAACACACATACTTAAGAGTACATAATGTGAACACGCTAAGTGGAGTGGGTAGGTGTGGACTAGTCGGTGTAGTCTAGCTGTAGAATCTCTAGCGAAGATATGTCGATGCCACCTACCTAACCCACCAGTGATGTAAATGTCGAACAGTCACGAAGGCACCTCATGAGTGTCGACTCATGTTGAACTTGACATCTCAACAATGCGAAGTATTGGCACCAGCGGCTGAAGCTCCTGAGTCTTGCCTGAGATCATGTGTCATGGAGTAGTGAGTTCCTCGTAGAGCATGGTGCACTTTGTGATGTCTATCTTATTTGGGTTAACTTGACAGGGCTCTATGGGATAGGTCTCAATGTCGTATTTCTCCCACCAAGAAACGTTCATCCTCCAGCTTCAAGAGTAGATCATCGTCATCTCCCACAAGCCTGCTCATATAAACTGTCCATCCATCTTCTAATTCTCTGTTCACATACTTCTCCTCACTCCTCCATAGAGGATGAAGGATATAGGCAACGGCATGGATGGGGCTATGAAACCAATCCCAACGTTGGTTCCGTATGCCTTTCAAATCTTGGATCCTTTATAAGAAAATCCAAGAGTAATGAAGTTTAGAGAGAATGAAAACATAAAGTTATAAATATTCTTTAGCCATGGGCAATTGCTAAGAATGAGAACTTAGCTTTAAACAATGCAGTACATAAGTCAAGAGCTTCTCCTATTTTGTCCATGAATTCATAAGGAAGGCCAATAGTGCTCCCCTCCATTGTCATGTGCACACTGTGTATCTACCGTGTGCTATACGCATGCAAGACTAGTTTCAAGGCTTGGGGAAGCTTGAAACTAGGCAGGCTGATTGACGAGCTGCGTTAGGAAAATACTAACGGACGGGCACCCAAGTATGGTCGGGCGTGTTGGGGTAAAGGCGTTATGCCCACCCTTATAGTGTGTACAAGCCCATAAGTTATAGTACATAGTACACTTAGTACTTTTAATGTACTAAGTGCACTATGTGTACTAGTGCAATATACATGTGTGATAGGGGAGTCACACACTCATGCTTTTCATGAGTTGACTTATCCCCACAACTCTCTCTCTCTCTCTCCCTTGCTTCTCTGTGTATGTCTCCCATGAATGAACTCTAAACCCTAATTCTAGTTTCTCCCCATCAACTGGTATCAGAGCTAGGCTGGCCCTTTGAATCTCTCTGCTGCATAGCTCTCATTTCACACAGCCATCAAAGAGGAAAGCGTGGCTCAACTTCTGCTATGCAGGCTGTGTGTGTAGCTCCATGGAACCTGGAGGGCTGAAGTAGCTTGTCGGTTGTGACCCAGTCAGTGTGAGCAGCAGCAAAGCGAAGTGAACGAAGGCAGCAGCAAAGCGTTCGTCACTGTTTACACAGCCATTTAATCGTACGAATCAGAGTGGCGCTAGGCGGCGAAGCAAACAAAACCCAGCCCAAGTCGCGTGTAGACGTCATCAGCCAGGCGAGCGAAACGAAAGGCGTATATAGCGATTTGATCGGCTGGCGCAGCTTCTGGGCGAGAGGAAGCACGACGGCAGCAGCACTCCATCAGTGTCAGGCGCCACCTGACTCAGGCGTGTCAGGCGCCACACGCTAATCGTGTAGCGTGGCTGAGGCAACGAGCGAATCGCCAGCGCCAAGCGAAGTCGACCTCAGGCGATCAATGCGCCGACTGTGCGAACTCAGGCGAACACACGCGAAGTTGGCGCTATGCTTGATTGGCTAATGCTCCTTATCGCCGTGTAGCGTTACCACCTAAAGCCAGCCCACGTGGCTGCCAAGCAGCAGCAGCCACGCTGCCCAACAGGCGCAGCTAAGCTGCCCAACCAGTCAGCGCAGCAGCAACAAGTCAAGAGCTTGTGCCTCCACGACTCCTGCAGCACGCTTGAAGAGGCTCCCCAGCATCAGCAGCAGCATCAACAGCAAAATCGACGCTCTCCTTTACTGCAAGAAAAAAAATCAGAAATTTCAGAGGTATTTTTGCTTCAATTTTGCGAATTTCTTATGAATTCAAGCAATTGAGCAGGTACAGGTGCCCAAATTGCTCAATTTTGAGCTAAATTGGCAAAATTGGGTGACATTGGTCACAATCAGGATAAATTTGCAGGAAATTGGTCAAATCAGGATCAATTTGCAGGAAATTGGATGTCGAAATTTGGGGCTTTTGATGTAATTGTGCAATTAAGCACTCATACATGCTGTATGATGTGAGAAATTGCACATTTGGGCAAAATCGCAGCAAATTGCAGCAAATTGCAGTGCAAATCAAGGGGCTTTTGTGCCGATTTGGTTGATTTGCATGCAGGCAATCGCATTTGATGCTGTGGTTAATGTGCTGATGCCTTACAAGCACTCAATGTGCCTGTAAATCAAGGGGCTTTCATGTATTTGATGTATATGTGGCCAGGGGGAAGCATCGTGAACACTCTGGATGCCTTCATCGTGAACACTCTGGATGCCTTCATGTGCGCCAATGTACCATGCATGATCAGAAATTGATCTCAAATCAAGGGGCTTTTCAAGTTTGTATGCTTGTTGAGCTTGGCAAAGCAGCAGGCAAGCCATTTATGCCTTGAATCCTCAAAAATCAACTTGCAGTCAAGGGGCTTTTGCCCAATTTCTGTTCGGGACTGTTGTATGCAGTTTACAGGACTGTAAAAGTCTGATTTTTACTCATTTGGACAGCCAGGAGAGCATTTATTGCTATTGTACCTGCTGGTACAGTTTTGGTACAGATTTGTACATGTTTTGGCATGGCTGTACACTGTTTTGAGTGATCAAAAGGTTCAAATTCAGCTGCTGAAATTGCCGGTACAGGTTTGGTACATCATTTGTAAGCACTTAGTACTGCTGTACAGTACTTTGGAAGGGCAAAAGAGCACATTCAAGGTGCTGTCCAAAATCTGCAGCAACCAGATTTTGGTGTTTTCATCACAAAAAGTGGGAGAAAAGTTGCATTCTTGCTTCCGCAGTGGGAGATAAAGCTTGGGAGAACATTTGTTAGCACTTTGTGTGCTTTGGGTGCAGTGTTTGCACATCTTTTGGGTGCAGTGTTTGCACATTTGCAGGGAGTCAGGCATTACAGGTTGTATTTTGCTATGGCAACCACAGGTGAGAGCTCTTCATTGCTTCACATCAAGAAGCTTGAAGGCTCGCAGAATTATGATATTTGGCAAACCCAGTGCTACAATGTGTTGCTTCAGAAAAAGCAACACAAGCCTATCAAAGAAAGGGGTGTGATGCCCGCTTCTCTTACAGCTGAAGAGTGGGAAGATATGGATGAGCTGGCAAGATCTACTATCATGTTGTCTGTGTCAGACTCATTACTTTTCAGCATTCGTGAAGAGAAGACAGCTTGGGGAATGTGGCAGAGATTGCAGGACTTGTATGCCCAACAAAGTGCCTCAAGCAAAGTGTATTGGTTGAAGAAACTCATAGGTCTTCAGATGAAGGAAGGGGCTTCTATGACAGCCCATCTCAATGAGTTTAATGGTATTGTCAGCCAGGTTATAAATCAAAAGTTGGCAATGGACGATGAGTTCAAAGCCACTTTTTTGTTATGCACTTTGCCAGAGAGTTGGGACACATTCAAGACAGCCACTAGCAATTCGAATGCTATGCTGTCATATGCAGATGTTGAGGGTGCTCTTCTTCAAGAAGAGATGAACAGGAAAAACAACTCTGTTGGCAAGTCTAATGCAATGAATGCACGTGGGAGATCCCAGCAAAGGGGGAAAAGCCAAGAAAGGGGAAGGAGCAAGTCTCGCTCCAAAAAGGATTTGGAATGCCATTATTGTGGCAAAAAATGGACACATCAAAAAGCAATGCTACAAATGGAAAAATGATCAAAAGGAAAAGGGAAAAGGCAAAGACAAAGAGAAGGATGAAGCCAAAGATGTAAAGCCAAAGGGCAAAAGTGGAGTCAAGATCGAAGAAATCAATGTGTCACATGCAGGTGGCAGTGAGGATGAGGTCCTCTTTACGTCTTCACTTGATGCCCATTCACTTCTTACAGGTGGTCATGGTATGCACTCATGGATCATTGATTCAGGTGCCTCCTTTCATGTCACAGGTTGCAGAGACTTGTTTGTCAGGTACACTGCTGGCAATGAAGGAGTGGTTTATTTGGGTGATAACCATGCATGCAAAATTCTTGGCAGAGGTGACGTGAGGCTTGTATTTTCAGATGGCTCACAGCTTATGCTCCATGATGTCAGGCATGTGCCTGAGATCAAGAAGAATTTGCTTTCTACTGGACAGCTTGATGATGCTGATTATGTTACCACATTTGGTAGTGGAAAGTGGAAGATTAGTAAGGGCTCACTGGTTGTTGCCAGAGGCTCTAAGGTGGACACTCTTTACTTCATGCATGCAGGTGTTTGTCACCATGCTAATGTAAATGCAACCGAGCTGCCGGAAATTTCTATGTGGCATAGCCGGTTGGGACACATGAGTGTCAAAGGAATGGAGCAATTGTCTCGTTTGGGTTACTTGCCTTCTCTAAAGTTTTCCAGTTTTCAATTTTGTGAGCATTGTATATATGGTAGGCAACTACAGTGCCCCCACAAGAAAGCTCTTGGACAGAAAGATGCTCAGTTAGAGCTTGTGCATACAGATGTATGTGAGATGCCTCAGCTTTCTTTGGGAGGGGCAAAATACTTTGTGTCTTTTATTGATGATGCCACACGCAAGGTGTGGGTTTATCCTCTTCGTTTGAAGAGTGATACATTCTCAATGTTTGAGAAGTTTGTTGCTCTTGTTGAGAATCAAACTGGCAAAACACTGAAGGCTTTGCGTTCCGACAATGGTGGAGAGTATACGTCCAAACAGTTTCAGGACTTTTGTGATGCTAAAGGCATCAAGAGGGAGCTCTCTACTCCTTATGATCCTCCACAAAACGGGACAGCAGAGAGGATGAACAGGACCATACAGGAGAAGGTCCGTTCTATGTTGTCACATGCTGCATTACCTCATGGTTTTTGGGCTGAAGCTGTTATGACAGCCGTTCACCTTATAAACAGGTCACCTAACACGAGGCTTGGTGGAAAAGTGCCAGAAGAAGTATGGACAGGGAAGCCTCCGTCATACAAGCACTTGAGAGTATTTGGTTGCGTTGCGTACGTGCACATACGCAGGGAAATGCGCACCAAACTTGATCCTAAGTCTCACAAATGCATATTCCTAGGATATGGTGACAGAGGTGAAATGGGGTATAGACTTTGGGATCCCATGAATAGAAAGATCATACGCAGCAATGATGTCATTTTTGATGAAACATGCATGTATAAGGAGCCTGCAAGGCAACAGGAGCCTAGCAGAGTCATCTTTGATGATGATGGACATCATGGACAACAACAAAGGGCTGTAAATCAGCCATTACAGCAGGAAAACCAGCCCTTAAATGGTGCTGAAAATGGTCCAAATGGACAGCCAGATATGGCAGAAGATATCCCTATGGATATACCACAGTTAGAGGAGATACCGGGCATGATTTTTCAGCCTTATGGCATGGAACAGGAGCCACCAATGGGTGATATGCAGGCTGGACAGCAACCTGCAAATGATGGTCATTGGGTACGGAGGTCCACTAGACCCTCCAGAGTCCCTGACAGGTTTGTTCCAGGGGTTGACTACTTGATGCTCACTGACTGTGGGGAGCCCTCATGTTATAAAGAGGCTTTACAGAGGGCAGACAAAGCTCTATGGGAGCGTGCCATGAAGTCAGAGATGGATTCTCTGCACAAAAATGGAACTTGGAAGTTGGTGCCTTTGCCTGCAGGCAAGAAGGTTTTGCCATGCAAGTGGGTATACAGGCTCAAAGTTGCATCAGATGCTAAGCCAAGATACAAAGCCAGGTTAGTGGCTAAGGGCTTCAAGCAGGAATATGGTGTGGACTTTGATGAGATCTTCTCTCCAGTGGTCAAAATGACCACACTTAGAGCTGTGTTGGCTTTGGTTGCGCATGATGATCTGGACTTGATTCAGATGGATGTGAAGACTGCTTTTCTTCACGGTGATCTCCATGAGGAGATATATATGCAGCAGCCAGAGGGTTATGCAGTGAGTGGAAAGGAGAAGCTTGTATGCAAGCTGAAAAAGAGTCTTTATGGGCTCAAACAGGCACCAAGAGAATGGTATCATAAATTTGATACATTCATGAAATCTCAGAAATTCAGGAGAAGTGACATAGATCACTGCTTGTACACCAAGAAAGCTTTGGATGGCAGTCTCTTGATTCTCATTTTGTATGTTGATGATATGTTGATTGCCGGGAAATCTCGTAAAGAGATGGATGCCTTGAAGCAAAGGCTGCATCAAACCTTTGATATGAAGGATTTGGGTGATGCAAATCACATCTTGGGTATGCGGATACTTCGGGACAGAAATCAGCATGTGTTGTATTTGTCTCAGAAGGAATACATTGGCAAAGTCTTGCAGAGGTTCAATATGGACGGGGGGAAGAAAGCTAGTACTCCTTTGCCTCCATATGTGAAACTCAGTGCTATGGACAGCCCACAGTCGGATAGTGACAGGGCTGATATGGCCAAGATTCCGTATGCTTCAGCTTGTGGCAGTCTCATGTATGCCATGGTTGCTACTAGGCCGGACATTGCATTTGCAGTGGGAGTGGTTTCTAGATACATGGCCAACCCTGGCAAGAAGCATTGGGAAGCAGTGAAAGGTGTCATGAGATACCTGAAGGGCACACAGGATTTGTGCATTTGCTTTGGCAAACAGGATGCATTAGTGCATGGTTACACGGATTCGGATTATGCCGGTCATCCAGATAACCGGAAGTCTACTACCGGTTATGTATTTACATTCACAGGAGGTGCTGTGTCATGGATATCCAGGATGCAGAAGTGCACTGCCTTATCTACTACAGAGGCCGAGTATATTGCAGCCACAGAGGCTTGCAAGGAGGCATTATGGCTATCTCGGTTAGTGGTTGATTTGGGTTATACAGGGGATATTCCATTGTTGCATTGTGACAGTCAGAGTGCCATTCAGTTGGCAAAGAACCCTGTTTTTCATGCAAAGACGAAGCATGTGGATGTGAAGTATCACTTCATCAGAGAGGTGATAGAGAACAAGCAAATTCAGCTTGTTAAGATTCACACGGATGACAACCCGGCTGATCTGTTGACGAAGAGTTTGCCTCCGGAGCGGTTTGCTCATTGCAGACACTTGATGGGCATTGGATGAGGCCATTTTCAGCCTTGATATGGCCTTGTATATTATCATGTACATGCTGATTTTTTCTTTTCCTTTACTTAAGGGCACTTTGCCTTTAAGTGGGAGGTTGTTGGGGTAAAGGCGTTATGCCCACCCTTATAGTGTGTACAAGCCCATAAGTTATAGTACATAGTACACTTAGTACTTTTAATGTACTAAGTGCACTATGTGTACTAGTGCAATATACATGTGTGATAGGGGAGTCACACACTCATGCTTTTCATGAGTTGACTTATCCCCACAACTCTCTCTCTCTCTCTCCCTTGCTTCTCTGTGTATGTCTCCCATGAATGAACTCTAAACCCTAATTCTAGTTTCTCCCCATCAGGGCGAGCGCCCAAGTGTGGACGCCCGATGACCGGCCAAGAGCCTATAAAAGGGTGGCCAAGGTTAGTTATTGTATTATAGAGAGTCTCGCGAGTTTGTGAGAGCTCTATGGTCTTGGAGCATGAATCTATTGCAGACGTGCACCTGCTTTGTGCAGCCAAGGCCGACAGCAGTCTCGAGGCCCGCAAGGGCAGCTTCGTGGCGGTATGGGACGTCGCGAGGAGGAGATTGGTCGATACGTCAACCTAGTTAGCTCAGCTCGTGGCTCGGTGGGAACAGCCAAGACTGTGGGCTCGCCCACGGCTGTCATGGTTGGGAGGTGAGTCAGGCCTGCACCCCCTTGCTTGTTTGTTTGTTCGTTTGTTTGCAGGATTCGAGTTTCGAACCAAGATCGATCACACGAGGGGATCCGTGGGGATTTGACAGTGGTATCAGAGCATACCTCGTGAACGAGCAAGTTGGTAGGTAGAGAAGATGAGGTCGAAGAACGGTATGTGTTAAAAAGCTTGCTGTTTTTACTATGCATACTGCAGATTTCAGAATAGTATGTGTTTTCCTTCATCAAAGAAACCCATGTTGATGGGGGGATGGTAGTTAAGTAGGGTTGATTGCTTTGCAAAGAAGAGGCAAGTTTGTTGTGCATACGCATAAACTGCAGAGAGAGAAACAGGAAAAAAAAAAAAAAGAGAAAAAGCACGTTTGCTTTTCATGAACGATAGAGAGAGAGAGAGCGAGAGACGGGTTGGATCGCCTATTTGTTGGCCGGTTGTGCGCTGGCGGGTGATCCTTGGCGACGTGTTGTAGGCGACACTACAAGAGGCGGCCAAGCCTACCAAGCCAGGTGGCTTGCACAGCCAGCCCAGGTAGCGCAGCAGCACCTACGCCAGGCGACCAAGCCTGCGGCCAAGCCTGCGGAACCAACCCAGGCAGCGCCCAGGCCAAGCGGGCAGTGCCCAGGCAAGGCCAGCACGCTAAGGCCCACGCAGGCTAGCGAGGCACACGCCGGCGAGATGGCACAGGTAGCGCAGGTGACAGCCGCACGTATGACACGCAGGCGCCGGCAGGCGACAACAGCTCCACCGGCGGGCTAATCCAAGAGTCGGCAGATTAATCCTGGAGGGGAAAAAAAAAAGGTAAAAGCACACGTTTTTTTTAATGAGCTTTCTCTTTTTTGGAGTTTAAAATTTTTTTTAAAGTTTTAAAAGAACCCTCCTTCAAGGTTTCCAAGGTGTTTTATTTTTTTAAGAAAATAGAATATATATATCCATATATATATATATATATATATATATATATATTATTCAAGAAAAAAAACACAAAAGCAAAGCATAAGCTAAGCCTAGCTTTTGGAGATTTTTTGGCTTTTGGGAAACCTTTATAAACCTCTCAAGTGGGCTTCTTGCCACACATCTCTCAAGTTCTCAAGTTTTCAAGCTCTCAAGCTCTCAAGTTCGCTCGCACTTTCATCAGGGTCTCTTTTTCTGTCTCGTGTTTGAGAATCATCTTGAGAAAATGATATTGTGCTCCTGGCCAAAGGGAATGGAGAGAAATTGGTAGAGGCTGAAACCATTACGCAAATCAAGGGTGGAGGCCAACTTCAACTCAATCAAAAGCTTTTTGAAACCTGTAAATTGAGGAATGAGACGAGGAAAGGAAGGCTGCATGGACAGAGGAGGCAGAAGATGTGGGCAGGAACAGGCACAAAGGGAAGAAGAATGCAAGCTGGGGCACACGCATGTGCTGGAATAGACGCGAGTTCAAAAGAGGAACAAGCAGAGTAAAAGCATGGGCTGGACCAGATGCAAAGGTTGTCTGCAGGTTCCAAGGAGCTCGCAAACTGCTTCTTCAATTCTGATTTAAGGTTCATTTTGAACAGCAGATTAGGATTTCAGACTGCAGATTAGGGCAGATTAGGGTTTTGAACTGCAGATTAGGGTTCAAACAAACTGCAGATTAGGGTTTCAAACAGCATATTCCTTTATCTTAAAATACTTATATGTTTTGAATCATCTTTCTTTAACTTTAATTTGTATGTGTGTATTCAAGAGTCAAGTCCGATCTGCATGCCTTGCTTATAAATACTGGTGTATGTGTTACGTTGCATGTCAAAGTGTAGGTGTGAGTGTTGGTTTGAAGGCGTCTACATTTGTTATATCCAAATCAAACACCTTGCAAAAACGTCATGTGAGGAGCAGGGAGGAGGGACTCACATTTTGAAAAAGCCCAAGCATCCCAGGAATGCTAGCAGCTTGCAAAGACCTTGGCTTGATGGCCTGTAGACAAAACCCACAAAGCATGATAAGTGAAGCTTTCATCTCGCTGTAAGCATCTAAAACCCTACCTTACCTTGTTAGCCCTTGCTGTAAGCAGCGGAACTTATGAAACCCTAACTTACCTTGTTTACCTAATAAGGATTTCAACTTACTGTAACCATGAATCACAAACATGAAAACCCTAACTTACCTTGTTAGCCTTGACAGGGACAAGATCTTCCACTGACAGGTTTTCTTTCGTGACCGGACAAGTGCCATATTCCTGCACAGAAAAGAAGAAACCCTACTGTACAAAATCTCACAGGAAATGAAAAGAAGAGAAAACAGAAAAGAAACCTAAATGAGCACTAATTCACAGACTACATAAACCCTTACCGAGATGTGTTTCTCGATGAGCCTTCTCTCGAATAGGAGGCCTGTGCGACTGCTAACAACAGGCTCTTCGGGCGTGACGCCCGATACTGCGAGAAAGGCACATGAAAATCAGTGATTTTTCTCGCATTTGCAAAGCACGCTGTCAAGGAGACGCAAAAGCAACAGAAAAAAGCAATCCATGGCGACTATGCACTTACTTGCACAGAACATGTCGAGCTCAACCCTTGATTCCACAGAAGAGCTACTCGAAGAAGAACGAGATCACTGTCAAATGTATGCTTATGCTTTTGAGGTTTTACATATGAGTATGTAATTAAATATGGGTCCCCAAATTAATTAATTCATTAAACTGCCGAGAGTAAACCTTGCAACAAAAGAAATAAAACTCGGATCATAAACCTTATGGTGCCTTCGATATTCATCGGAGGCCGACTTCGAGTGGTACAAAAGCGGATTGAGATGGACAGGGAGAGGAGGCTAAGGTGAACGGAAAGAGAGGGAGGCTAGGGCTACAACGAGGGGGAAAGAGAGGGGGCGAGGGGGAGAGGGTGGTCGAGGCGAGGACACGACACACAAGCTGGGGTGAAGGGGAGAGGGTGATCCAGGCGAAGGTTGGGGCGAAGACGAGAGAGAGAAGGAGAGGGTGGTCGAGGCAAGAGCAAGAGGGGGTGGCCGTTGGGGCAAGGTAAGGAGAGTGAAACGGGAAAAACGCAGAACCTCGGGAAGTGTGCCAATAAGAAAATACAGACACAATAGAAAAACACCAAATTGGGTCCCAACTTCCCCTCCAAGCGTGTGCCAAAAGCATCCTCGCTAGTCCAAGCTTGCTCTACAAGCTTTCTTTTTTTTATAAAAATTGGATAGTAAAATATTTTTAAAATCTCACTCCCATGATAGAGAGGGACGCCTAGACACAATGCAGGCTGTGTGGAGGGGAGAGAGGGAGAGGCTGGTCGAGGTAGGGCGAGAGAGGATGGCTGTTGGGGCAAGGCAAGGAGAGGGACACCTAGAAGCAACACAGCCTGGGGCGAAGGGGAGAGAGGGAGAGGCTGGTCAAGGAGAGGGCGAGAGGGGTGGCCGTAAGGCTCTAACCTTATCCTATTAATTCATTAACGGGGCTCATTAGAGCCTCGTTAATGAATTATGGGCACATAGTGAATATGAATTATACGAAAGTTTTAATGATTTTAAACAAATTTATGTACCACTATGTCCCTTGTGAAAGGATCGCAATTTAAATTAAATAAAAATTTTAATGAATTTAAATAAATTTATGTACCACCATATCAAAGTTTAAGTAATTAAGTGTATGTCCTTGTGAAAGGAGCATAATTTTATAATTTATTAGTTAACAATTTTTGCTTATACACAGCTCTACACCTCCATATTTATTAGTAAAGATCTTGTAAGTTCATTGGTTCTGAAAAGCAAGGCAAGAAGAAAAAAACAGTACCATTTTATTAATGTATATATAAATATAAAATTTTAAAAAATCTCTCCATGCACCATTTTATAAACCAATTATAGTATGCCTTGCATAGCATTGGAGTGAAGATCAATGTAGCAACGCACATAGATGTATCAAGCAAGAAGAGATAGATGGAAGTACCACTCTCAAAGTAGATTGATAGAATGAGTGAAGTACAAATGAAGTGACGTGATAAGGTCACTTACACACACTCGTAAGAGTGCGTACATAAACTCAGGGGGGAAAACCTCCTAAAGATGAAAAAAGTGCCACGATCTATTATTAGCCTACATCTATACATCACTACCATACTGCCATATAAATGGCCACAAATCCCCCTGTAGTGATGACATGAACATGTATAGGGATTATGTGGCCCATCAATCCCCAAATGGCAACCAATAAGCTCAAAGCTTTGCGACTGAAAAGCTTCAAACTTCTCTTGTGAGAGAGCCTTCCGTGAAAATATATTGTTATGTGTAGAGACATACGCTAGGATAATCTCTCATACAATGAGTCTCTCTTGACATAATAATAATGCACCTCAATGTGCTTTGTGCGAGCTTGAAACACTGGGTTCCTCAACGACTAATGAACTCTTGTTAGCAATGACCATAGAGCTGGGGGACTACTATGTCCAACACTAAAATTTACCAAAAAGGTTTCTAAGCCATACACACTCCACAATCACTGTAAAAGTCGTCACATACAGCTTCACAGCTTCAAGTGGCCATTGTCTGCTTCTTGTTACTGAGCCGCCATGATATACATGAATCACCAAGATGAAAGGAAAAGTCACTAGTGGATACTTGTGTATCGTAACATCTAGCCTAATCATAATCACTAAAAGCATGCAGCTGAACATCACCTCCCTTAATATAGAATAAGCCAAGGGACAAAGTGCTATGTGAGTATCTGAATACTCACTTAGGAGCCTGTTGCGCCAATGCTTACTTCTAGGACTGTGTATAAACCTACTCAACTAGGAGACCCCAAACTAAATGTCTGGCCTCGTATTACATAGATAGATGAGACATCCAACAACAACCTACAAAAGTGATGTATCAAATGGTTCACCTATATCTCGGAGACAAGCTTAGTGCATGTCTCTATTGGTGTAGCAACTGGCTTATAGTTATCAAGACTAAACCATGTAAGCAGTCTTTGTATATATTGTTAACCCATTTTAGGGTTAACAAGAGCTACTGCCATTATCTTACATCAAGGGTCAAGGTAGATACGACAAAAGGTCAATACATTCAACGGTGTCCAAATCTAAACTTGGACGGGTGCTCATAATAGTCCAAGAGAATACTTATGGCGATTTTCGATCTAAGAATGTGTGGTAACAAGTTAGGATGAAGTCCCAAGTGATGTGCTTCATGGATATTTTATGAGAGTAGTCATTGTAGTAGCATTAGGCCTCTTATGAGCCTAAAGTGCCCGGCTGGCCCCACAATTTAAGTGAGTGTGAACACTTATGGCTATGTATATAAGTGAAAATCTCTCCTAATACAAAGAACTCTCCCATTGTGCAATAAATTCTTGCTCTTGCTAATCTCTCTAATCCATGCCAGTGAGTGTGACTGAGTGAAGTGAGGTGAGAGGAGGGACGAGTGCACATAGTGCAATGCGGCAGTGTATGACAATGCATGTGGGAGGCTACATTGGAATCGCTACTCCAGGAAAGGTGGAGCTTGGAGACCTCAAGGGTTATGAGCTCGGCCATCGAAAAGACCCCCCCATGACAGTTGTAGTTCGACAGGTAATCTTCTTGTTGATGTGTTTCACCGCTGTCGGGAAGCCATCCCTTGGCTTTTTCCAGTGTTTGCTTTCTAATCTATGCAAACCCATTGCCCATTGTCTTGATTAAAGGTTTTCCACAAAAAAATATGTGGTTAATATGGAAATTTGGATGTGATTTTGTGAGAAATAGCTCTTTTTTTAATCTTTTGAAAGAATGATTTTTTTGGCTTAAATGTGTTATTTTGTTAATTTTTAGTGTTTGTTAAGTGTGCACATAGAGTGTGTTAGGTTCAGTTTGCATTCATTGCATCAAACAATACAACGGATTGTAATTTTGTGATTTTTAGCTCTCTTTAGAATTAAAATCTTGAAATTGACTAATCTTTCCTAATTTATTGGTTTTTTTCATTAAAGGGTAATTAATCCAGTTCAAGAGGCAAAAAAACTAGAAAATGTATTTTTTGGGGTCAAAATCGAGCATGTAGGGTGTCAAAATTAATGTTTTGGGGTGCTTTGAGAGCATCCAGATGCATAAAAACATCTAATTGCATCAATTTCTTCACCAATTAGAGAATTTTTACTCTCTTTGGCCTAATTTGCATAAAGAAAAGAGCCAGAATTAAGGACTTAATTAATCTTTAATTATTAGTTAATTTACACTTTAGATTAAGCACAAAGCTTAATCTAAAGTGTAAATTAACTAAGCTTAATGATCCAAGGATCCATCTGATGATGTGCTTAATGGTGTGGATTATGGATTAATTGATTATTAATAATTAATTAAAGACTCTTTATTAATTCAAAAGGGAGAAAGATTAGTTAATCTTTGATTAATTTCTAATACCATTTTAGACAACTCATTAGTGGCTAATGAGCATTTAATATAAAGATAATAAATTAATGATAAGTTTGTAACCTCAAATTATGAGAAGGACAAGAGAGAGAGAGAACATGAAGAGCAAGAGAGGTGCAAGAGGTGACAACATGGACAAGAGATAGAGAACATGAAGAGAGAGAGGATGCTATCTCCCTTATAACATCATAGGAACAGTCCAAAGAGAGCGAGATTGATAAGAAGGAAGAGTGAAAATGAGTTGGAAAGGGAGAGACAGTGATAGACTATTAATGAAATAGAGGAGCGGAGAGGGTTAAGGGTGATGGAGACAAAGAGGGAGGCAAAGTGGAAAGGTATGTAAGGTACGGTACGAATCAGTTATGTAAGGTACACATTCAAGTACATGTTGAGATTTGAGGTACGTTAAATACATAAGGTACGTAAAAACATAAAAAATATACTATATAGTGTATACATATACAAAAAAAAGGAATAAAAAACAATTCATTTCTGAACAACACATTTACCAAAATGAGAGCTATCAGTAAACAAAAGCATAAATAGGTTTCATGAAATGGAATCACTCAAACGTTCACTACCCATGACTTAAATGCCACAGGTTACATACTATAAGCAATCAATCGAAATTTAAAGTTAAAAGACAGTTTACAATCGATACGGATTCGATCCTACATTAAGCAAGTGCTTTTTTTAAAAAGCTCTCTATTTGCCTGTATATTCTTTATGTTCATTCAAAAAAATGAAATATTGACCTATTATCCGAGACTATGATAAACTAAACTTCGGTAAATGGTAAGCCGCTATGGTGAAATCGATAGACACACTGCAATCAAAATTTAAAAGATAAAAGACAACTTACTATCTAGAGAAGCTAAAAAAGAAGAAGTTATAGTCACTAGTGTCACCATCACTACACATTGCAAAGCGCTTAATCCACTTCATTGTTGCATGGCCTACTACGGGTGGATAAATAAGCGGTTGCAGATGGGCGTCTATGGGTAGTGAAAAATCGATAACTACGGGAGAATCCTGGGCCAAAGGCTAGTTAGTAGGAAGGGGGGAAAACTAAAAAAACTACCACGTATGGATCCGTACTCTACTGTACACTAAAACATACCTTATTATATGCAACCTTGGAGGGAGGAAGGTAGAGAGAGAGAGAGAGAGAGAGAGAGAGAGAGAGATGGTAGGAGAGAGAGATGGTAGTAGAGGGAGATGAGGGTGGTAGATGTTATGTACACATTATTTGTGCATATACTAGGAGGCTAACCCACATTAGGCTTGTGAGCATGGGAGCATGGGAACAAGCTCTAGTGGAGCATGGGTTAGGACTAACCTTAAGGGTAAAGGTTAGGGTCAGGCATCCAAGGGTCACACATGGGAAATGGAGAGTCAAGAGTCACTTGAGGGCCCTCCTATATAATAGGGGCATGGGGCACACTCAAGGGAGGTTCTCTTGTGTAGAGGATTGTATCTACATTCTTGCCATTTCACTATAGAGCTGAGTGCTGCTGTATTGGAGTTATACCTCTCTTGGTGGTATGGGACACTAAGGTGAAGGTATGTGGTACTCCATTATATTTCATGTGTGCAACCCTTGGGCTCGGGGGTGGTTGGGTGGTAGAGCTTATGCCTGATTTATGCATGTTTATGCATGTTAATTATCTAGAGAGATCTTAGGGTTTTAACAGTGGTATCAGAGCAATCTCTAGTTAATTGTTGTTGTTTCTACTTTCTTATTCCAATTTTTGGCATTTTTTTAAAAGTAAATTTTTATATTTACTAAATAAAATGTTATTTTATTGGTTTGTTTTGGTGATTTTGCTCGTGGATCGTCGATATGGCGATTGGAACGCATGTTACTTCTACTCAATGGACGAATCGACGTTGCGGGGGAATCCCGTGAGTTTAATGCTATTTCTTCCCTATTTTTTATGGTTAAAATAAGCATTCATGGAAATTCTTACCAAACTTCATATATTTTATTGTGAATATTGTTGGTAGAATGGATTCCCTAAATTTCTAAAATTTTTAGGAAATTTTTCCTAATTTTTAAGAGATTTTTTGAGCATTTCTTTGGTAAAAATGTATTTTTAATACATTTTGCGGGTTTTCCGCGGGCATGTTTTCAATTTTCTGCCAATTTTTTCTTGCTGAAAAGCAATGTGGGGCAGTCAATTGATGCGTGAGTTCTCTACCGTGTGCGTAAATATCTTCTCTTCCTCAAAATCTGGATTTTTTTACCTCCATTTCTCTCTCATATGTGGAATTTATTTTAAATAAGATAATTTAATTAAATATTAATCATAATTAAACACTAATTATGATTAATAAGTAATTAAGCATCTCTCTAATCTCTAAACAGAGAAGAGTAGAGGAGAGATGGGTGGGTATGAAAAGGATAGAGAGAAGAGAAGAGAAGAGAGAGGAGAGGATTGCTTCCTCCTCTTTGGCTTTTCCACGCACAGGCGCAGGGCGGGGGCTGAATCGCCCCCCCCCCCTATAAATTTTTTTTAAAAGCTTGTAATTAAAAGCTTATAAGTTTTTTTTTGGAAAAAAAATCTTTTTTTAGAAAAAGGTATATTTTTTCAAGATACCTTCATTTGGAAAAGCTTGGAAAAAGGAAAAAATCCTGAAAAAATACATTATTTCTCTGGAAATTGTATTCTTTATTCTGGAAATTTTTTTTCTCTTCATTGAACCTTTTGGCTTTCCGCATTCTCGGGAAACCTTTTGGCTTTCCGAATTCCGGAAAAACTATTGACCTTCCGTATTCCGGAAACTTTTGACCTTTCACATTCCGATTTTTTTTTCTCTCTTTTCATTTTCCCAAAACTTTTGGCTTTCCGTATTCCGGAAAAACCATTGGAATTCCGAAATTTTTTGACCGTTCGTATTCTAATGCGTTCAGGGTTGATTAAAAATTTCAAAAAATTCTTTAAAATTAGTGGAAAATGAGAGAAAGGTTATTTTAAATTTCGAAAAAATGTGGGATTGCTGTTTGGCATGTGGTGTGTCCTTTCGGGCTCCTGTGACCATTCAATTTCCTTTAAAAATATATTTTTGACCCAGAAAATTAGAAAATCCATTAAAATTATAAATTTTCATTGGATTTGAGAATTGTCGGGCGGAATTGGAAATTTCGTGAACGATGGGATTCTCAGGAAAAATTAGGAAATTTCTAGAAATTATTTTTAGAAATCCTAGCAATTGGTATTTTTTTTAAAAAAAATATCAATGGTATTTTGGCAAATTTACTTGCTAAAAATTTTCTGGAAAATTATAGGTTTGAATGCCATAAGATGGGTTTTGGTGGTTTTCAAAATTAACATATTTTGAGGCCCTATGAAATTAGGGAAAATTAGGAAAAAATCATGGTAATTCTTTTCTCTCGAGAATTTTTATTTTCGAGGGATATTTGGTGTTATAGTACGTTTTTTATGTACTCACACTAAACAAATGCGGGTTATTCGCATTTTATTAATACGAGCATGCCTTGTATTAATATTTTAGTCGTTTGGATTGATTCTAGACGATGTTTTCATGATTTTTTAGCCAATGTCTAGCCACCAAATGCTAATTAAAGCATTTTTCTTATGTGCAGTTATCTCTAGTGAATTAATTTGCTAGAACTTTTGGTCAAGTGGGGTCAAGAAAAAGGTGAAGAAAAGTTTAACCCAGATTCAAAGAGAACTCATTTACCATGGCTCATATTGACTTCTCAGTCAATGATAATGTCGATGACATGAGTGATCATCCCAACCTTAGAAGGGAAGATCATAAGTTCCATGAAGAAGAAGAGGAGGCAGTAGCAAAGAGCGAATTTTTGGAGGTGACTCAACGTCTCGAGGCTACTATAACAAAGTGCCATGATGAGATGGAATCACTTAAGGTGCAGATTTTAACTCTGCAGAAAGCTCTTCTGGCCACCTCACCTATAGCTACCAAAGCAGTTGCTCCGTCTTTTGCACCAAAGGTGTATGGCGGAGAGAAGAAAGAAAAGACACAAGAATGTGTGGATGCCTGGCTTAACAGGTGGAATACACACTTTGCTTTTCACCCTTTCACTGATGTGCAGAAATTGCAAATGGCACAGGGTTTATTAAAGGGGAAAGCTTTGACTTTTAAAGGTAAAAATAAAAAGTCCAATTCTCCAATTTGTTGGAATGATAAGCTACAGGAGGCTTTTGAAATTTTGAAAAATAAAGTTCGAGATGCTCCTGTGTTAGCTTTGCCAGATCCTAGCAGACCTTACATTGTTGAGACTGATGCTAGTGATTTTGCGGTAGGCGCAGCTTTGTTCCAGGATGGGAAGCCTGTGGCCTTCGAGAGTAAGAAACTCAATGATGCACAGACTAGGTACCCAGTTCAGGAGAAAGAGTTGTATGCAATCATTTATGCTTTAAAGACATGGAGACAGTATCTTTACGGGTCTCAGTTTATGGTCTTAACAGATCATCAATCTTTACAGTATATTTGTGATCAACCGGACTTGAAGGGTAGAAAAGCAAGATGGGCTGAGTTGATGCAAGATTTTGATTTTATGATTAAATACAGAAAGGGTAGCTTAAATCGCATTGCTGATGCATTGAGTCGAATTGGTGAAGTTAATGAGCTTTGCTTCACTGAGATTACTTCTAACTTGTATGATTCACTCAGGGAAAAATGCAGCACAGATATTTTCTTTGGAAAATATTAGAATTTGGCAAAATCAGGGTCCAACTCTGAAGTAGATCAAAACCTGGTGAAAGGAAAAGCCAACCAATTTTTTCTTCAGAATGGTCTTTTATTCCGAAATGATAAGGTTTGCGTGCCGGATGTGCCGGAAATTAAGTTAAGGATCCTATTTGAGTGCCATGACGCACCATCGGCACGACATCCTGGCATACAGCGTACCTTGGCTTTAGTTAGAAGGACATTTTATTGGCCAAAAATGAAAGATTTTATTCAGAGTTATGTGGTCCAATGTCATCAATGTCAAATAAACAAGGCTGAACGCCTTAAATCTGCTGGGTTATTACATCCTTTGGACATTCCATCTAGAAAGTGGGAAAGTATTTCCATGGATTTCATCACGGGACTTCCACATACCAGCAGGGGTCATGATGCCATTTGGGTAGTCGTGGATAGATTGACAAAGATGGCTAGGTTTTTACCCACAAAAACAACAGTTAAAGCTTCGGAATTGGCGTACCAATTTGTCGAACAACTGTTTAGACTATATGGTCTACCTTCTGATATTGTGAGCGATCGGGACTCTAAGTTCACAGCTAATTTTTGGCAGGAAGTTTTCAAGAAATTGGAAACAACTTTAAGTATGAGTTCCTCTGATCATCCGCAGTCTGATGGGCAAACAGAGCGGGTGAATCAGGTTCTAGAGGATATGCTTCGTGCATATGTCTCTGGAAAACCATCAAATTGGGAAAAGTATCTTCCACTGATGGAATTTGCCTATAACAGTTCTAAACATACGGCTACAGGTTTTAGTCCGTTTATGCTTATGTATGGATATCAACCCAGAGCACCTATTGATGTTGGTCTTAAGGACATCGAGCTTGATGCATCGAGGGATTTCTTGCGTGATATGCAGGAAATGCTGATCGAAGCTCGGGATTCTATCAGGAGTGCTCAGGATAGAGCATGGTTTTATTCTGATAGAGGACGCTCATCTCGGTCTTTTGAACCAGGAGCGTTGGTTTATTTAAAAGTTCCTAAAGACTCTCAAACTTTATCAACGGGAAAATGCTCGAAATTATCTCCTAGATATTGTGGTCCATTTCGAGTTATTCGTCGAATTGGCACGGTTGCATATGAGTTAAAATTGCCTCCACATGTTAGAGTTCATCCAGTCTTTCATGTCAGTAGATTGAAAGAGAAGCTGGGAGGTGAGGATAACATAGTTACTCCTCAAGAACTCGTTGAAGTCGAAGATTTATCTTATGTTCCACATGAACCTGAAAGGGTACTTGAATTCAGGGAAAGGAAACTTCGTAGTCGACTAATTCTTGAAGTTAAAATTTTGTGGAAAGATAGGGAAATAGAGGATTCGACTTGGGAGTCGGTTGAGAATATTCAGCGCAAATTTCCTTCTTTTCATTGCAAGAGTGCAATGTTTTGAGAGAGGGGAAGTATGTTATGTACACATTATTTGTGCATATACTAGGAGGCTAACCCACATTAGGCTTGTGAGCATGGGAGCATGGGAACAAGCTCTAGTGGAGCATGGGTTAGGACTAACCTTAAGGGTTAAGGTTAGGGTCAGCAGGCATCCAAGGGTCACACATGGGAAATGGAGAGTCAAGAGTCACTTGAGGGCCCTCCTATATAATAGGGGCATGGGGCACACTCAAGGGAGGTTCTCTTGTGTAGAGGATTGTATCTACATTCTTGCCATTTCACTATAGAGCTGAGTGCTGCTGTATTGGAGTTATACCTCTTGGTGGTATGGGACACTAAGGTGAAGGTATGTGGTACTCCATTATATTTCATGTGTGCAACCCTTGGGCTCGGGGGTGGTTGGGTGGTAGAGTTTATGCCTAATTTATGCATGTTTATGCATGTTAATTATCTAGAGAGATCTTAGGGTTTTAACAGTAGAGGGCAAGGGAAAGAGATGGTAGGAGAGAGATAAAAAAGAGTGAAGGGAGAGAGAGAGAGAGAGAAGAGAAGAGAGATGGGAGGGAAAAGAGAGGAATTGTTAAGAGAGAGAGAAGATAGGGAGAGATGTGAGGGTTGGAGAGAGAGAGAGATGAGAGTGTGCTAGAAAAGAGAGAGAGAGAAGATAGAGGGAAAGAGACGGTAGGAGAGAGAGAGAGAGAGAGAGAGAGAGAGAGTAATAGATGGAGAGAGAGGGGAGGAGCTGGGATGGGCTGGGAGGTGATGGTGAGGAGAGTTAAAGAGAGAGTGTTTAAAGTAGCGAGATAGGGTAGCCAAGAAAAGCTCCCTCATTTTGATAACCCCCGCCTCAAGGTAGCTCTCACATCCCATCAATGTCAACTAGGTCTCCAAGAGTAAAGTATCTCCTCATGGATTGCATGATTTTTATTCCACCACTTTTAAAGCTCTTTTTTATAATTATTTGCAGCTACCTCTAAAATCTCTTCATGGATTGCATGATTTTTATTCCACCACTTTTAAAGCTCTTTTTCATAATTATCTGCAACTACCTTTGAAAGGAGAGTGTCTCCATTTTCTACATAATGCCTTATACTTTTATTAGAAATAAGGCTTGATACCATGCGTATACTTTTATTAGAATTAAGGCTTGATACCATGCTTTTCTACATAATGCCTTATACTTTTATTAGAATTAAGGCTTGATACCATGCTTTTCTCCCAATAAAAAGCACACGACCTCTCCTTATCTTCAAGAATATTCCATGGACCACCATTGTAAACAGTACACGAAGAGCTAGCTAATTAGCAGAAGCCTCATCTACCATAAACCCCCAAAACATAGGCACTTCAAAAAAAAATATTTTTGTATAAATGCATTTTATATTCTCCAAAATTGCTCCTAGGTATTTCTGTCCTCCACTCCTATGTACTATAGTTCAAGATGGAAGGGTTAGCTCCTCCAAGAAGTTCTATTTTTGATGCATTAAAACTCTCCTTGAAATTCACAAAAACTCTTAAATAAAATTTGTTGTAAAATAATCAAATGAAATGAATATGTTACCTCAAGAATTGGAGTACTCATCGTAGTAGAAGTCTTCTTCTTTGTCATCAAATTTTAGCACTTTTTTATAAATAGTAGAATAATTTATAAAATGGTAATTTAAAAATTGCAAAAGTAACAAACTTACGAGAGAGAGAGAGAGAGAGAGAGAGAGAGAGAGAGAGAGAGAGAGAGACGCGTTTTGGGGTTTAAAATAAAATAATATCGAGAGTTCAACAATGTTTGTGCTGAACATGTCAAATAAACTAATAAAGTATTGACATTGTGTAGATGAATAAGGTAGTGTTAAGTCTCTAAACTCGAAGGATCTGTAGGGGTTAAATGAAGTTATGTGTACTATGTTAATAAATTAATGATAAGTTTGTAACCTCAAATTATGAGAAGGACAAGAAAGAGAGAGAACATGAAGAGCAAGAGAGATGCAAGAGGTGACAACATGGACAAGAGATAGAGAACATGAAGAGAGAGAGGATGCTATCTCCCTTATAACATCATAGGAACAGTCCAAAGATTGATAAGAAGGAAGAGTGAAAATGATGGAAAGGGAGAGATAGTGATAGACTATTAATGAAATAGAGGAGGGGAGAGGGTTAAGGGTGACGGAGACAAGGAGGGAGGCAAAGTGGAAATGTATGTAAAGTACGGTACGAATCAGTTATGTAAGGTACGGTACGAATCAGTTATGTAAGGTACACATTCAAGTACATGTTGAGATTTGAGGTACGTTAAATACGTAAGGTACGTAAAAACATAAAAATTATACTATAGTGTATACATATACAAAAAAAGGAATAAAAAACTGCAAACTTTAAATTTGAAAAACAATTCATTTCTGAACAACAACATACTTACCAAAATGAGAGCTATCAGTAAACAAAAGGATAAATAGGTTTCATGAAATGGAATCACTCAAACGTTCACTACCCATGACTTAAATGCCACAGGTTACATACTATAAGCAATCAATCGAAATTTAAAAGCAAGTGCTTTTTTTAAAAGCTCTCTATTTGCATATATATTCTTCATGTTCATTCAAAAAAATAAAATATTGACTTATTATTTGAGACTATGATAAACTAAACTTGGGTAAATGGTAAGCCGCTATGGTGAAATCGGTAGACACACTGCAATCAATCAAAATTCAAAAGTTAAAAGACAATTTACTATCTAGAGAAGCTAAAAAAGAAGAAGTTATAGTCACTAGTGTCACCATCACTACACATTGCTTAATCCACTTCATTGCATGGCCTACTATACGGGTGGATAAATAAGCGGTTGTTGCAGATGGGTGCCTATGGGTAGTGAAAAATCGATAACTACGAGAGAATCTTGGGCCAAAGGCTAGTTAGTAGGAAGGGGGGAAAACTAAAAAAAACTACCACGTATGGATTCGTACCGTAGTGTACACACTAAAACATACCTTATTATATGCAACCTTGGAGGAAGGTAGAGAGAGAGAGAGGGCAAAGGGGGAGACGAGAGAGAGAGAGAGTCATCTAAACATATTGCCTCTTTACAACATTGATCAAATGTTTCCGGACTGGATACAATGATCATGTTGTATAAGTTGTTTTGCTTTATGCCCATCATGAAACATCTCTTTAATTGAGCATCGTTTAGTTTCTTCCATGGCTCACATCGTGAGTCTAAGATTTTTATCCAAAGGATAAAATCTCTAATGGTTTCGTTTTGTTTTCACTCAATTGAGTAGAGTTCTCTTGCTGCACTCCATCAATAACCTTATCTTGAAAGCTATGGATAAAGGTTGTTATTATCAAGGTCTTGAAATTCACCTTAATCTCGATATTATTTTATTTTAAACCCCAACACGCGTCTCTCTCTCTCTCTCTCTCTCTCTCTCTCTCTCTCTCTCTCTCTCTCTCAAGTTTGTTACTTTTAAACCCCAACACGCGTCTCTCTCTCTCGTAAGTTTGTTACTTTTGCAATTTTTAAATTGCCGTTTTATAAATTATTCTACTATTTATAAAAAGTGCAAAAATTTGATGATAAAGAAGAAGACTTCTACTACAATGAGTACTCCAATTCTTGAGGTAACATATTCATTTCATTTGATTATTTTACAACAAATTTTATTTAAGAGTTTTTGTGAATTTCAAGGAGAGTTTTTATGCATCAAAAATAGAACTTCTTGGAGGAGTTGACCCTTCCATCTTGAACTATAGTACATAGGAGTGGAGGACAGAAATACCTAGGAGCAATTTTGGAAAATATAAAATGCATTTATACAGAAATATTTTTTTTGAAGTGCCTATGTTTTGGGGGTTTATGGTAGATGGGGCTTTTATTAATTAGCTAGCTATTTGTGTACTGTTTACAATGGTGGTCCATGGAATATTCTTGAAGATAAGGAGAAGTCGTGTGCTTTTTATTGGGGGAAAAGCATGGTATCAAGCCTTAATTCTAATAAAAGTATAAGGCATTATGTAGAAAATGGAGACACTCTCCTTTCAAAGGTAGTTGCAGATAACACAAGGTACCATTGTACACATTGGGTACTCTTGAAAAAAACGAGAGCCAAGAAGAGGATGAAAGTGAATGGGAATATGAAATTGACACGAGAATTGAAGCTCAATTAAACACTGAAGATTCCATGGTTTCGCTTGAGAATTCTATCATGGTATGGTTAGATTTCCTTGTGAGAATTAAGGTTAAGCGTAAACACGCATTGATTAGTTCTTGAGCAAGCTATAACCTTGTGACATTAGACACTTGGGTATCATTGGGCCAACCTGCAATCATCCCTAAAGGAAATTCTTTTGCCATAGGTGCTAGTGGAGAAACCATTGAAGTTCCAGGTTGCTTTACCTATGCTACTCAAACAATCGGTCAAATTGTTGAATTTTAATTCCTTGCAATCCAATATTCCCTTGAATATGATGTCATCCTTAGAACTTGGGCATGTGACTCGTGGTATTCAATTGAGGAATCCATGCAAACAGTCACCTTGAACACTCCTGCAGGCATTGTGAAATTACTCCTAATAACGGGAGGAAGAGAGGAAGAGACCTCAGAGGAGCTGGACCTCCCTACATATCTTACTCTAAATTCTCCAAATTCTCCAAGAATTAAGGTTGGATTTTAACTTTACAATTAAATCAACATAATCTAGGCACAACTTTATCCACAACGAGACATAATCTCGTGACCCTCGAGTTATGGAATTTGTTAGGTCAACCAACACTCAAGGCTCATCCTAAAAGAATTCCATTCAAGGGGAATGTTAACCCATTCTAGGGCTAACAAGAGCTACTACCATTATCTTACATCAAGGAGTCAAGTTATACACATCAAAAGGTCATACATTCAACGGTGTCCAAATCTACAAAATGGACAGGCGCCTGTAATGGTCCAACGGAATACTTATGGCAATTTTCGCTTCAAGATCATGTCATAGCAAGTTGAAGTCCCAAGTGATGTACTTCATGGATATATTATGAAAGTAGTCATTGTGATAGCATTAGGCCTCTTCTGAGCCTAAAGTGCCCGACCAGCCCCACAGTTTAAGTGAGTGTGAACACTTATGGCTAAGTGAAAATCTCTCATGATACAAAGAACTCTCCCATTGTGCAATAAAGTCTTACTCTTGCTAATATCTCTCTAATATATGCTAGTGAGTGTGTGAGTGAAGTGAGGTGAGGTTAAAGGAGGGATAAGTGCAGGTAGTGCAACGCGACGATGTGACAATGTGTGGGGGAGGTTACATCGGAATTGCTACTCAAGGAGTGGTGGAGCTTAGAGACCTCAAGGGTTACGAGCTCGACCATCGGAAAGATCCCCACGATAGTTACGGTTTGCCAGGTAATATTCTTGTTGAATGTGTTTCGACGAGGGTTTGGGCGAGCCATAACATTTACTTTCACTTTAACGTCACAATACCATCATCACACTATATAATCTGTATGCTCAAATAATAATGTAATGAGTCTGAATCTGTCATGTCAAATGCACATGTAATTTAGCCCTGAAGGTTGAACTCTTCTCCTCATTTAGGGCATGTGAACAACATGTCATTAAGATATAAAATGATGACGAAAAAACAATCTTTACTCCTCTTTACATAGCGTGTACTCTCAGTTGGACTATTGCAAATATGCTTGCATCTAATGATCATTATCATGTGCTTTGAGCATACACTTTATTGTTTTTTTATATAAAAGCATGGGCTGAATTGAGTTCTCATCAAAGACATCTCTGCTCATAAAAATCCACCTTGTGGCCAAATAACACCCTTTACTTTCCGAGCTATATCCTACAAAAATAAGACCGTGATTTTTTAGGGAGCTTTTGATGGCAACCCTTCTCTTTTAAAAATGTGGACATTCTCTCTCCAATCCCTCCACCATGCCCTCCTTCCATCTCCTCCTACTATCTCCACCACCACCTCTCAACCCACTTTATCCCCTCTAGCCTAACTTAGCTCCTCTCTCTCTCTCTCTCTCTCCCTCTCTCTCTCTCCCTTCTCTCTCTCTCTCTCTCTCTCTCTCTCTCTCTCCCCCGCCCTCTTCCCTATCTCTTCCTCTCCCACCCTCTTCCCCATCTCACTCTTTCTCCCTTTCCCACCCTCCCTCTCACTCTCTCTCCTTCCCCCTCTCTCTCTCTCTCCCTCTTCCCACCTTCTTCCCCCTCTCTATCCCCCTCTCTCAACCTCTTCCCTATCTCTTTTCCTCTCCCTCTCTCTCTCTCTCTCTCTCTCCTTCCTTTCCCTCTCCCTCTTCCAACCTCCCTATGCACAATCTCTCCTTCCCTCTCTCTTACTCTTTCTCCCTTTCCCACCCACCCTCTCACTCCCTCTCCCTCCATCTCTCTCACTTCCCACCCTCCCTCTCTCTCCGTCTCCCTCCATCTCTCTCACTTCCCACCCTCCCTCTCCCTCTCCCTCTCCCTCTCCCTGTCGCCTTCCCTCTCTCTCTCTCTCCCCACCCTCTTCCCTCACTCCTTCCTTGCCCTCTCCCTCTCCCTCTCCCACCCTCCCTATGCATAATCTCTCTCTCTCTCTCTCTCTCTCTCTCTCTCTCATTCTTTCTCCCTGTCCTACCCTCCCTCTCATTCTCTCTCCTTATCTGCCGACATTTTTTTCTCCCTCTCCCTCTCCCTCTCCCACCCTCTTCCCTCTTTCTCTCCCACCCTCTCACTCTCTCTCCTTATCTTCCGACATTTTTTTCTCCCTCTCCCTCTCCCACCCTCTTCCCTCTTTCTCTTCTTCCTTTCCCTCTCACTCTCCCACCCTCCTCTTTCACACCCTCACTCCCTCTCTCTTTCAACCTCCTCTCTCTCTCTCTCTCTCTCTCTCTCTCTCTCTCTCTCTCTCTCTCTCTCCCCCCTTCATGTCAATGCATGTATGAGCCATTACGATACATTACATTGTATTGCATGGCATTGCATTTGGATGTTATTACATGTGCATGTCATTGTATTACATTGCACGATACTACTTTATATTGCATAGTGTTGCATGTGTTTTGATGTCATTGCATGTACTTGCATAGTATTGCATATGCCAATGCATGTCATTCATGCATTTGTATGTGACTTCATGTCACTTTTCTCTTGGAAAGATATTACATCAGCCTTACATACTATGTCATAAAAAACAATGAACAATGTAAAATTGTAAACGTTAATATTATAGACAATTGTGGGCAAAAGATATTTTTATTTCACAAAAGATATTACATTGGGGTCACATACTATTTCCTAAAAACAACAAACAATGTAAAATTGAGAAGGTGAATAACATATAGTTAGAAGAAGATTTGATTCCAAAAAGTTTATTACATCAGCCTTACATACTATTATTTACTAAAGGCAACATGACACCCTTATATACTGTTTACTAAAGACAATATGACATCCTTACGTAACTATGTCCTTTAAGGGTTCCTATAACTAAGTACCTTTAAGGGCTACAACCTTAGATATTGTTTCCTAGAGACAACATGACATAACTACATAAGCGTTCCTATACCTAAGTTCTTCCGTGACATAGGGCAATGGTTGCCCTAAAGTAAGGGCGACCTTACTTAGGGTGACGGTCGCCCCTAAAAAAGAGACAACTTCCTCTCTCTCGCTCCCCTCTCTTTTCTAAAAGCTTTCCTCCCTTCCTCCCTTCCTCTCTCTCTCTCTCTCTCTCTCTCTCTCTCTTCAACTAACAACCATCCTCTCTCTCTCTTCCCTCTCATTTCTAAAAGCAACTCTCTCTCTCTCTTCCCCCCTCTTTTCTATAAGCAAACCTTGCCTCTTTTCTCTTCCCTCTTGCTTCTATAAGCAAACCTTACTTTCCTCCTCGGGGGATTCACTCTTAGAAAACTTATGATATCATGTGTGTACAAGAGGGAGGTTTTTTGAAATGAGGAATAAGCTTATAAGGTAGGGGTAAGGTCATATATTTAGGTGAATACTAAATCTTAAATTTAAGTTAGGGGGAGGGGGCCTCAGTAGTACTTACTTTCATGGTGCATGTATGGTAATGATCTAAGGTAGTACTTATAAGGTAGGGGTAAGGTCATATATTTAGGTGAATACTAAATCTTAAATTTAAGTTAGGGGGAGGGGGCCTCAGTAGTACTTACTTTCATGGTGCATGGAGCGAGAAGGAGATGTACTCGGGTTTGTAAATTAAAGCAATCTAAGTTACTAAGTACTATATATCTGCTCATATTAGTAATTATGTTTTTCAATAAATATCTAATATTATGTCCTATTGATTTACGATTTTATACTATGAAGAATCGAATTCTATGTGACCAATCACATCTCAAAGCAAAGGACAAAGAGCTTATGGAAGATCAAGAAGCCGATGAAGATGAAGAGGATAAAGGGGATGATGATGATGAAGTGGTAGAAGTGCCACATAAGGATGCCATGAATGAAGAGGAAGAAGCAAATGTAGGAGGGAAAGAAGATGACAAGGATGCTGACATTACAACAGAGAGTAGAACGATAGGGATTCTAAGGATGACGTTAGGCCCATCAAGACAACCCCAAAAAATGACAAAGCGGATCATACTGCAACACAGTCAGGCTACTCTTTTAATCATAAGTGATTTCTTGTATTAATAAATAAATAGACTAATGACATACATGATTTAGTTATGGCTGGGTACACATAAGCTTGGCTAAAGGTGAAGCGCCAAATGCACCATTTCAACATAATAATTTACTTGACCTAGGTGTTTTGACACCAATCCAAATGAATTTTCCAGGTATGGTTCATCTTGCAACATCAAAGTACAAGTTCCTTTATTATTGTAAAAACCTTTGCGCTCATAGGTGTAATCAATTGTGCATCACATGTATAATGATAATTAATAGGTGTCTTGATGAAGATGTTATTGTAGTTCAATGAACATATTTGTTTAACGAATATTCAAGTGATTGGGTTTAACAATTATTTATGATTATGTCATGATCTTATTTTACATACGAATAGAGAGAGAGAGAGAGAGAGAGAGAGAGAGAGAGAGAGAGAGAGAGAGAGGGGTGTGTTGGGGTTTAAAATAAAATAATATCGAGAGTTCAACAATGTTTATGCTGAACATGTCAAATAAACTAATAAACTATTGACATTGTGTAGATGAATAAGGTAGTGTTAAGTCTGTAGACTCTAAGGATCTGTAGGGGTTAAATGAAGTTATGTGTACTATGGTAATAAATTAATGATAAGTTTGTAACCTCAAATTATGAGAAGGACAAGAGAGAGAGAGAACATGAAGAGCAAGAGAGATGCAAGAGTTGACAACATGGACAAGAGATAGAGAACATGAAGAGAGAGAGGATGCTATCTCCCTTATAACATCATAGGAACAGTCCAAAGAGAGCGAGATTGATAAGAAGGAAGAGTGAAAATGAGTTGGAAGAGGAGAGACAATGATAGACTATTAATGAAATAGAGGAGGGGAGAGGGTTAAGGGTGATGGAGACAAGGAGGGAGGCAAAGTGGAAAGGTATGTAAGGTACAGTACGAATCAGTTATGTAAGGTACACATTCAAGTACATGTTGAGATTTGAGGTACGTTAAATACGTAAGGTACGTAAAAACATAAAAAATATACTATATAGTGTATACATATACAAAAAAAAGGAATAAAAAATTACAAACTTTAAATTTGAAAAACAATTCATTTCTGAACAACAACACATTTACCAAAATGAGAGCTATCAGTAAACAAAAGCATAAATAGGTTTCATGAAATGGAATCACTCAAACGTTCACTACCCATGACTTAAATGCCATAGGTTACATACTATAAGCAATCAATCGAAATTTAAAAGTTAAAAGACAGTTTACAATCGATACGGATTCGATCCTACATTAAGCAAGTGCTTTTTTTTAAAAGCTCTCTATTTGCCTATATATTCTTCATGTTCATTAAAAAAAATGAAATATTGACCTATTATCCGAGACTATGATAAACTAAACTAAAGTTAAAAGACAATTTACTATCTAGAGAAGCTAAAAAAGAAGAAGTTAGAGTCACTAGTGTCACCATCACTACACATTGCAGAGCGCTTAATCCACTTCATTGCATGGCCTACTACGGGTGGATAAATAAGCGGTTGCAGATGGGCGCCTATGGGTAGTGAAAAATCGATAACTATGAGAGAATCTTGGGCCAAAGGCTAGCTAGTAGGAAGGGGGGAAAACTAAAAAAACTACCACGTATGGATCCGTACCGTACTGTACACTAAAACATACTTTATTATATGCAACCTTGGAGGGAGGAAGGTAGAGAGAGAGAGGGGAAAGGGGGAGAGAGAGAGAGAGAGAGAGAGAATGGAGAGTGAGACGAGAGAGGAGAGACAAGGGAGAGAGAGAGAGAGAAAGAGATGGTAGGAGAGAGATAAAAAAGAGTGAAGGGAGAGAGAGAGAGACCAACAAAATCAGATAAGCTAAGTATTATTATTTTAGCAAATTTTCTTTTCTACAATTAAAATTTGCAACCTTTATCTTCCCACATATTTCATCATGAATCCTCTAACCCCTACCATTCAAAAGCAACTTCAATCATGCCAAAATCACATAAGTTTGTTACTTTTGCAATTTTTAAATCACCATTTTATAAATTATTCTACTATTTATAAAAAGTGCTAAAATTTGATGACAAAGAAGAAGACTTCTACTACGATGAGTACTCCAATTCTTGAGGTAATATATTCATTTCATGATTATTTTACAACAAATTTTATTTAAGAGTTTTTGTGAATTTCAAGGAGAGTTTTTATGCATCAAAAATAGAACTTCTTGGAGGAGCTGACCCTTTCATCTTGTACTATAGTACATAGGAGTGGAGGACAGAAATACCTAGGAGCAATTTTGGAGAATATAAAATGCATTTATACAAAAATATTTTTTTTGAAGTGCCGATGTTTTGGGGGTTTATGGTAGATGAGGCTTTTGCTAATTAGCTAGCTATTCGTATACTATTTACAATGGTTGTCCATGGAATATTCTTGAGGATAAGGAGAGGTCGTGTGCTTTTTATTGGGAGAAAAGCATGGTATCAAGCCTTAATTCTAATAAAAGTATAAGGCATTATGTAGAAAATGGAGACACTCTCCTTTCAAAGGTAGTTGCAGATTATCTTAAGTGTCCAAAGTCAAACAAACATTATATATCACCCCAACACTCCACTATCTAACTATGTCCCCTTATTTTCATGCAACCCATATTTGAAAGAAGAGAAGGGAATTCCACATTCGTCCATTATAGAGAATTTGGATCATTAAGGTTCAACAAAACTAAAAATAGAGCGATTATCTCCATCTTTTACTAAATCAATCCATACAGTTTGGATTGCCAATTGATTGAGAATTGAAGAAAACTGGTTTTTCAAGAAGAGGGTGGTTTTTGGGCTTCACAAAAGTGGTTTTTGAAGAAAAGGTGACATTAATCTCTAGCCCTTGATCTTGTTCTCCATCCAAGGGTCCAAAAAATTCCCATGAACCATACAAGAGTTCTTGGCTTTTGTCTTCTTGATCCTTTGGATTTTTGTGAGCTTCTCCCTATTCTTTAAGCCCAAGTAGCCATAGCTCGAATACCATAGCTCTAATACCACTGTCATGGGACCTCATGTACATCTTAAAGAAATTAATCAAAACTCACATATACATTAAGGATTAAAGCATATACTTGAATTAAATTGACAACATTGAAGCATAGCATGAAATAAAAACATGAGATAGACCATCAACACACTATTGGGTACAATCTCCCCCCTTATGCGCATAGCTCCCACTTCCACGACATGAGTATTTTCAGAATTCAATATATATCCCAAGGAGCTATTAATAGTTGTGCGTACAAATTTGGGCTTTCTTTTCCACTTTTACAGAAATAGCTTAAGCACTAGACCTTGTTCACATACTAATGGTAAAATAACTAAAACTCTTCTAACATATGTGCTAGTAATATAGCAACGCCACACATAAGTGTGCATAAATAATTGTACAACCTTTTGGTATGTGGCCAACAAAAATAACTCATAAAATAACCTTATGCACATTCACACATTCCATTTATTAAGCTGGTTTTTACATACAATTAATCAAGCATAATTTTATACGATTATTGTGCATCAAAAATATAATAAAATATGTACCTATAACTCATCTCGTTCGAAGAGCAAATGTCCTCAATTATGTAGAAGAAATTTGTTAGATATCCGTAACGCCGCTACGGGCGTTACCACAAGAGGGGACGGCCTCTGGCTCACCACCCAGCCATAGAGGAAGAATGAGGATTGCCCCTCATCCCCTAGGCTATATAGTGTGTGGCCTGCCGTCCACACTAGCCTGGCCGTCCATGACTCCGCATGGGCGTCCTCTCCCACTGAACCCCGGACATGGCCATCGTAGCCCCCCCCGTGCCGTGCCGTGACGCCCCGCAGCCCCCCCCGGGGCCGTGACGCCCCCGCAGCCGATCTGCCGTCGGTCTCACAGGCATTACAGCCTACGTGACATTACCCCCCCTTAAGAAGAGTTTTCGTCCTCGAAAACAACCTGGGGAAACCTTTTGGAAATTGCACTACGGCGTTCCCAGGTTGCCATTTCCTCATCCCTATCTGTCCATTTAACAAGTACCTCCTGGTACACTTTATGTCGGGTTTGTCTGTCACGATATTGTAGAATCTTTTCAAGTTCATGTGGTATCTTTGGTGACTCTATCAAGTCCACCAAAATCTCTGGAGAAACTGCGTTCTCTAACCCGTGAACTGATTTCTTCAGTTTACTGACATGGAAGACAGGATGGACTTGAGAACTCTCCAGTAACTCAAGTTTATATGCTACGTCCCCAATCTTCTTAAGGATTTTAAAAGGACCACAATATCTCGGAGAAAGTTTATCACACTTTCCCGTTTTCATGGTTTCTGACTGCGCAGGAATCTTGAGGAATACAAAGTCACCTTGCTTCGTCCTTTATCCGCATAAGTTTTAGCGCGATCCTGAGCGCTACGAATGCTCTCTCGTGCAGCTCTGAGCATATCATTCATATCTTCAAGAAAATCCTTGACAGATTGAATCTTCTCCTTTTCTAGGCCTACAGCCATCGGAGATCTCGGCTGGAATTCATACATTAACATGAATGGCGTAAATCCAGTCTCGCTGAGTGTTTGGAGCTGTTATAGGCAAACTCCAATAAGGGCAAGTACTCTTCCCAACAATTAGATTGCTTCTTACTAACATAAGAACGCAACATATCCTCTAGAATTTGGTTAACTCTTTCAGTTTGACCATCAGACTCCGGATGATCTGCCGTACTCATACTCAGAGTAGTATCCAACTTTTTGAAGACTTCCCTCCAAAAATGATTGTTGAACTTTCTATCTCTATCCGACACTATATCTGTGGGCAGGCCATATAGCTTGTAGAGATGTTCAATAAAGAGTTTTGCTAACTCTGGCGTTTTTAACAGTTTTCTTTGTGGCAATCAACTTTGCCATTTTAGTTAACCTGTCCACTACCACCCACACCGAGTCATTCCCTCGACTCGTCTTGGGTAAACTGGTAATGAAATCCATGGAAATGCTTTCCCATTTCCCTTGAGGAATCTCCAGCGGGGATGGAGTAGTCCTCCAACCTTAAGACGTTCATATTTATTGACCTGGCACTTACTGCATTTCAGCACATAAGTTTGGACATTCTTAAACAAACTAGGCCAATAAAACTATTTTTTTTTTACTAGTGCATAGGTCTTCTGAATCCCAGGATGACTCGCACTTGGACTATCATGATTTTCTTTACTAATTTGGGCCCAAAAGTCACCAATAGTTGGTACACATTTTCTACCCTTGTAAAGTAAGTACCCGTCATCACAATGGAGTAATTAGCATATTTCTCCCACGTGTCCGGTCGAGCTCGACCGCCGCTCTACGGGCAATCCGACATGCCATTAACTGGGGAAGTCATTGGTAAGCAAATGTCTAGTAGTACTCATGCAAGCCGTGATTTGGTATTTCAACCAAAACCGCAAGGCAAATTTCATGCCTTGATTTTGCATCATGTCATTAGCACAGAAGCTAATGTAATGGAGAGCTTTTAGTAGCGCAAGTTCTTAGACTATGCTACTAGATATTTGTAGACTACGCTACCATGTTGCATCACCAACTTGTTAAAACTTCTCGTTGGAAAGCTCTACGGCCATAGGAGAAATAAACTAGAGCCAATCTAATCATGCATCACAACAAGGATTAGTTCCAAATTTGAGAGATACTTTCTCTCTTAGAGTAACATCTTTGCACAAGCATATGCTCTAGAATCTTGTTGAGTTTCTAACTACCATCAATCTACGGATGGTTAAACTCCACTCTAACTCAGAGTAAATGTAACTTTTTGAAGATTTCCCTTCAAATATAACAATCAAACTTCCTATCTCTTATGCCATACTATATATGCGGGCAGATCATATAGTATGTGGAGATGTTTGATAAAGATTCTTGCACCACTACGGGTGTCTGGAGTTACATCCAATCACTTACAATTCTTTGTTGCTATTACCAGACACATCCCTTCAAGTATTGTCTGGACTCACATAACTATTCGAGTTTATGTGATATTTGAGGATATTCCTCCTTTCCCTCAAGAAAGGTTTTTGTCCTCAAAAACTCTTCTCTCAAGCGGACTACACGCTAGTGTCATAGGTCCAAGAACAAATCTAGACCATGTTTAATATCATATGTTATATTCTTGAGTCCTTCCAAGAAACTTTTAAACATCTTGCAACGAAGATGTGGTATAGTGTCTACGCACATATGGTGGTACTATTGATAAACTGCTTTACAACAGATCAGTGGTTTCACACTTGTAACAAAGTGCTTCATTGTTGCATATTATTACCCTTCATAAGTGGTTACACACTTATGAATTATATGGGTGGGTTGTACCATCTATCAAGAAAAATTCCAAACTACTAATAACCACATTATCAATCCACAGATAATGACTGAGCTTGCTGCGAAGCCATAGGTTGCTAGATAATTGATGGTAATTACACAAGCCCAATGTCTCATTACATCATACATTCAATATAAATGCAAACATCACAGTACTTCGTGATGATGAACTTAGGAATATCATCCTATCCCTGTTTGGTGTTGGTATGAAGTAGAACTATAAGAACATTATGTGCTGCCTCCTCATTATAGCGGCAAAGCTACCTACCCATCACAGGTGGCAATCTCTACCAAGCTATAACCAATGACAAGTAAATAAACGAGTACTCTTGTAAGAACTTCATAACCATATCTCACACCAAACTCATAATCACTACGGATTAAATGTCAGGGCTTGCAAAATTGAATGTTATCTGATAGGTAGAGGGGATCATCAAACTACGGATGACCTCGACAACTCACTAGGACTAGTGATGTGTAACTTTTAAGTTACTCCACTCTCCTTGCTTATTCCATACCATCGAATAAATCGGTCCCTCGATTTGAGCAACGTCAACATATTTATGAGTACTTCGATACTCATGGATTGTGGTTCGGTAATTTAAAATGTTGATCTAGAGTATCTTTCACTCGAGGATCTTAATTTTATTAGCAGTTATGTATTAGTAGTGAGTAACTACGTACCCACTATCATCACACTAGTAGCTCCATACTAGTCTGTGAGTAACTTTGTACCCAATGGCGTACCTCCCCTGAGAGTGGGAGTACCATATACAACCATCTATAACAAGATGCTTAAGTCACTTGCTGCTAAGAAGTGACTACATAAATTGACCCCTCCATTGCACATTGCAGTACAATCTCTGGTATTACAACACGAATTTTTGGACGTCCTTATCATAGAGGTCAACTTAAAAACTAGTGCATAGGTCTTGTGGAGTCTTGGCTGACCTAACCACACCACTGGTGACTTCCTATAAAAAATGTGGCGCCGAAGTCACCACCTATGTACTTTAACTCCGTAAAGTACATGGTCTTCATCTATCATCTATGGAAAGTTGTAAAACATTCCTGCGATGGATTTTTATCACCCTAAAATTATTGTGCACTATTTAGTGTGAAGAGCTTTTTTCTTGGGTACCATGGTTCACCCCAAGCTCATCTTTTGCTAAATTCTCCAATTTAACAAAAGATATGTCTGCCTCCGAACACTCCAGTTCAGCCCCAGACTTTGAGTTTACTTCTTAACACTCCGGTTAAGTCAAAACTCACCAGATACAGTAGGATTTACCACTAAGCTCTCCGGCTTAGCCTCCTATCCTAACTCAGCCCGAGTTTATGTACACTACATATGTCGGATCCGATACTAACAACAACCAGGCTCGTCTGGAGTGAGATACTACTCACTATTGCCATGTAAAACCTTATTAAATCCTAGGAATGCTCCACTCATTTCCCAGGGGTCATACGACTTATAGGGTTTACACGCACATGAACTTTGTAAGCAAAATAGCCTGTCATGCAATATTACAATTGCTTATGTAGGAAAGTAATATATTTTCCAAATTCATATGGTAGCAACTAAAATGTGCTCACAATCGCACACTTATGTTGAACATAGGCAAGACTACGCTTGCAAAATGCTATAGGGCGTCCCCCATGCATGAAACTGTCCAACCAAACTAGTCTTACTGCTAACCTCTAGATTCAGATCACTCTGAAACTAAATCACTCTGTTAGCACTAGCACACCATCATGGTCTTGCTACCTAGAGCTTCTCCAAACTCTGTAACTGGGTTTTATCCCAACTTATGGCTATATTTGGTAATTTTCAAAGTTCAAATTTTATCTTGCACACTTTATCACTACAGACAAGTGTACATACAGACCTGCCAAAGAGTCAAGTTACATGCACAAGCCTTGGCATCCCATTCCACCAAGACTACAATCGATTTCGTGAGAATTTGATATCCCATACCATCAAATTACCACCAAACCAATTGATGTGACATATAAAAAGGCTCTTTCCCCTCTCGAAAGATCACCACAAACTCTCGAGCAGTGGGATGTCGACGCATGGCAATAAAAAGAAGAGAAAACCATGCTAGTAAGTTTAAGAACAGTTCTCTTCGATCAACTTCTATAAGGGCATTGAGTATTACATCTCAAGACTATACCCCTTTAGATTTACCTTTGATTTCTACAAATCAATCCTAAATCTGCTATTATTATCTAGGCGTATGCTAATCCTTCAGATTAGTACTCCTAGATAAACCATTCAATTGAGTACTGCTAGCAGCACTGCTAGCCCCTTTATCCCAAGTAATACACATCTTAGGGATTACTTTGACAAGGCAATCTACGTGACTAAATCAAACTAGTCACTACTCTCTAGGCCCAAGTAGTGACACTATTTTGTTACTACCAACAAGGGCCAGCTTGCCTCTACGGGCCAAGATTCTCTTGTTGCTACAAATAGTAAGCAACTTGTTTGGACACGAGGCATAACCACATCAAGACTACGCTTGTACATGGTTCTCATTTGCCAAAGTTTATCACAATCTTCTAGCAACTGTTAAAAGATTGTGAACGGTTATGAGCACTACGGCTCAATTAGGCTTACCTTGATTTCTTGTGATAAGCACTTCGTCTAATTTGGGCACAACTGACGCCATTGCCGGTCCTCTTAGCCCAAGTAAAACACACCGCAGTTTTAGATTTACACTATAGCCAAACTACGTGACTTTGATGGTCAATACTAAGTCTATGCTCAGCTTAAATTTAGTCTCTCTGAACCAAATGTGTGATCACCACATGTGCTACCCTCAATTCACTTCGAACTAGGACCAAGTCACTCCGGACTAGACCTGAGTGGTGACACTGCAGAGAAGGTGTGTCTACAGAAGAACACATTTGTTTGTCACTACAAACAAACACAAATTTGTCCGAACAAAAATTTTGACTCTAGCAAGACGACGTTCGCAAAAGTGTAAATTGAAATCTGGCGAGGCTACGCTCCCAGAGTCTTCATAACAAAAATAAAAAGGATCGAGAGGCTGTGCCTTGCCAGGATTATTTCTTGCGGGGATGATCTTTCCTCCCTATCCGAGAGAGGATTTCTTTGAAATTTTCTCATTTTTAATTGCATAAAAATGAATAATGAAAAGATATTAAAAAAATAAATGGTTTTTAACCTTTTTTTTGGCTGTCTCGCTGGTGCCTGCAGCGCTGGTAGTTGGCCGTTTGTCGCCGGCTGTCCGGTGGCCGCCGCCTGGCCTGGCTGGCCGTCGCCGCCGTTGGCTGGTCGGCGCCGCTGCCTGGCTGGTCGCCCATGGCTGGCCCTCGCCGGCTGGCCGCCGCCGCTGGCTGGCCTGGCTGGCTGGCCGCCTAGGCCTGGCTGGCCGCCTGGGCCTGGCTGGCCGCCTAGGTGCAAGTCGCCACCCACCCACAGTCTACGGACTTTTCTTTTCAACGCCTTCCCAACTATTTTGTTTCACGCAGCTTCTTCGACGACGGCTTAGAGTCTTCGCCTTTCCAAGGCAAGCCCTCCCCAGGCTCTTCCACACGGTCGTGGGGAATGGTCGTCGCAGTGGGGCTGTTGCTTCGCCCCCCCACGCAGAGATTTTAGCTAATGGTAAAGCTTGTTTTCGCCCTGGGCTTGCTTCGCCCCACACACACGTTTCAGCCTTCTTTAACGAATTCTTTCGTGGGGCTGTCTTCGCAGGCTGGCTGGCCAAGCAGGCCAAGTCTCACAAGCAAAGGCGCCCCCCAGCTACATCCCCTCTCTCTCTCATTTCAGCAAAACGGGCCTGGGCTGGCCTTCGCCCCCCTGCCTTACAAGCTTCAATGAATCTTTGCAGACAATTTCAACGCAGAGAAAGAAAAAAAAACAAAATAAAATTGCTTTTGCTTACCTGCGTTTTTGCTTGTTGTGTGTGACGGAGAGAGAGAGAGAGAGAGTGAGAGAATTCTTCCCTTCCATTCTTCCTTGGCTGCCTCCCTCCACCCACTCCATTGGAGATAAGGATAAGGAGATGAATGGTTGAAAACCATCGAGTGGGCTCCGGTCCCCCGGTCACGCGCGGACTCTGACGATCCCATCGAACCACGCTCTGATACCAGTGTTAGATATCCGTAACGCCGCTACGGGCGTTACCACAAGAGGGGACGGCCTCTGGCTCACCACCCAGCCATAGAGGAAGAATGAGGATTGCCCCTCATCCCCCAGGCTATATAGTGTGTGGCCTGCCGTCCACACTAGCCTGGCCGTCCATGACTCCGCATGGGCATCCTCTCCCACTGAACCCCGGACATGGCCATTCGGTCTGCCATCGATCACAGGCATTACAGCCTACGTGACAAAATTGAATAACAAAAAATGCTGCAACAACAACATCGTGTTCATCCTTGTCTCGCGATATAGCTTGCAATGTAAACTCAGAGGTCTGAACATGGCTCAGAGGCTAATCAGGCATGGCTCAAAGGTTCTTATGGACATGGAATGCCTCAAACAGGCTCAAAGGTTCAGTGATTGAGCATGGCTTAGAGGCACAAAGGCATGGCTCAGAGGCTCGGGTTAACATGGGCTGCATCAATAAAACTCGTGCGGCACCTGAATTGGTGCCCTCGCACTCATCACATCAAATCACAAATGATGATACAAAATAATAATAATGTGAGATGATATGATATGAATAAGATCCTCCATGTGCGACGCGTGCATTGCTTATCATCTATCTCACAAACGTAAACACATTATTTGTTCCAATTAATTACCTTCTCTACAATTAATCCCAATATGAAACATTGATAGGCACAAACACAACATACACTCACCACTTGTTTCACTATGATAAGAGTATCATTATACACATCTAGCATGGTGTGTATTATTTACAACTTGTTACACTTCAATTAGCATGGCACATCAATTGCATAAACCACTTGTTATGCTTCAACCGTGTGTAGTTGTCTAGCATAGTCCACTTGTTACGCTTTAACCGTGTGTAGTTATCTAGCATAGTCCACTTGTTTCACTTTGACCATAATACGATTGTCAAGCATGGCACTACTTATTACACCTCAACAATATACACTCATCAAGCATGGTCTCAACAAGCTATACTAATAACACTAGGTAACTAGTATTTAATGTGGGGTCACCCACGATACCAATTCACTAGGATGGCACACTAGCATTCGGGCATCTCAATAGCTAAAGGGTGGACATTATGTTATAGTAATAGTCAATAACTCTCACGCAAAGGGGGTCATAAACATGTACTGCCATGGTTGACTAGCATTTTAACCCTATCCCCATGCAATATCAGCATTGTTGGGTAGTTTAGTCATTTGTGAACACCCTTTTTAGGTGTGAACTTTGGTCAAAAGGTAAAGCTTGATAACATGTTCTTAGGTGGTTCTATCAACATTGCACATCATTTGAGTTGTGCAATCTTTATCTATTGTTTACTATCACATCTCAATCCCTCTCTCCCTCTTGCTACATTTTTTCTAAATAGTATGTTTTCTGATTAGATCTGTCCCTCCTATGCATTTTCTCATCTGAGCTATGCATTTTCTCATCGGTGCATCCATCTCTCAATTTGCTTGCATACATATATGGCATATACACAATCCTTTGTTAGTGGCCTATAGCCATTAACACAACCAATTATTGATCCACCTACACCCCATAGTAAAATGCAAGCATGGTGGGAAATGTAACTTCTATAAGAGAAGTATGGAAAAACGCAAGCATAATTAGCATCCAGAAGAAAATTCAGTCGATGTCGGCTTTGAAGTAAAACGTAGGTCTAACTAGCCTAAACATAAATGCATATCACAAAGTTGTCTAGCATATTCTACATGAGATTGCCATCATTCAGCCCAAGACATCAGATTTGGCTACTATATGAAGCTACCGACGAGTAGCAACTAGTTGCCTAGCAGCACCATCCCATCGATGTCTTGCATATATACATGTTCTTGATGAAGTGAGAACCGAGACACCAACTTTGGCCACTGTATGAAGCTACCTAGTAGCACCAATGTGCATGTTCATGATAAAGTGAGAACCAAAGTTAGATCCAAAGGCATAGAAGTACATCTTCATTGGTTATGTTTTGGATCACAAAGGTTATAGATGCTATAACCCTCCCACTTGTGAGATGCGAGTAAGGAGAGATATTGTCTTTGATGAGATGAGTAGTAGCTAGTATGCACCAATAAAGGCAATTAAAGAACAAAATGTAAGAAGCAATGATGTTGTCCCATATGGTAGTAGGTTGGCGTGCCCATACACTAGTGTGATGTTTGTGTCAAGGTTTACTCCATATGGTAGTAGGTTGGCGTGCCCATACACTAGTGTGATGTTTGTGTCAAGGTTTACTCTAAGGTTGTATGCTACACGCGAGTTGCTACTTAGCCAGAGAGAACAAGCTACTCTACCTTCTCCACTATGACATACACTCTGTTGGAACATGTAACATGCCCATCTTCAATAATACTATATGCCCATGAATTTATGGTCGTTTGTGATGTAAAAAAATTAACAATTTTAATAAATGAGCCGTTTTCACTTGGAATCTTAGAATTTGGAGTCTAAATTCAGAATTTGCATGCGATTTTACCCTAATATAGCATTTTACAGTATTCAAAACGGACACTAGATCAAGCCTATACGTAAAGTTTTAGTTATTTTCAGTTAAAATACGGTAAACTTAAACCTTAATAAATGCACGACAGGGTGTCCGATTGACAAACGGTCAGCACCCCTAAGACCAAGGAGATACCCTGGATATTTTTGCCGAAATATTTTTTTGTGCACCACTGGGCACTTCGGCACACATATCGAGGCAAGTGTCCCAAATTAGGGATCCCCAGCCCAAAAAGATGTTGTACACACACTTGGTGCCCGTGCAAGGACCAAAGGCCGATCGCCCTAGTATACGATCCACATAGACCTCCATGTGGATGCCCATGATGCTGCCTCTGACCTGGAAGGTACATGCATACCATAGCTTTTGTCCACGCACATGCACAACTCCTTTCCCCAGGCTCATGCAAGCCACAGGCCGGTGTATTTTCATCATACACCATCCTTTGCACCCACGCTTTGCTCTCCCTTTCCATGCACTCGTACCCGTACCTGTACCCCCAGTACCTCGTGGTGGGATCGAGAGAGCCCAACACCCTGCTCTACCCGTACTTGTTATTCTACCAGTGTTTGCACCCGACACTCTATGCAGTACTGTACCGTATTGTACCCGACAGCCTTCCAACAAGCCATTTTTGCCCACCTCCAAGTAAGCCCTCGTCTCGAGAAGTTGCTCCAAATGCTGTCCCATCTCTCCCCTTGGGAGCCCCACAAAGAAATAATGACCAAGTTAGCTTGGTCATCATTTAAAAGAAGATTTTTATTTATTATTAATCTTTAATGTTAACTTTAAAGACATTAAGAAAGAGATGCTATTCTTCTTTATACCAAAATTCGCGCGATGAAATTGTTGTTTTCTCAAGGAAGGTGATGAAATCTGTCATGTTCTAGAATTTAGTTTGTAAAGTGTTATCTTGATTGAGTTAAAAAGTACATGTATATTCTTTTCCCACCTCGACGCTAACCCCGTTTTTGGCTTGTGTAGTCGCGCGACAGCGGCGACATTAGCGAGGCTTAGAGTCGACCCAAGGTATCCCTCATACCATTTGGAGAATAAGATTTCGCCAATGGAGGCCAATATTGTGATGCTGCCTAGTTTTACGGGCCCAGGCTAGTGCGGTGAATAAGCCCTCCCTAGCACGTAGACATCCCTCTGAGGAGTGGGAGGATCAAGCGATGGAGCCCGAGAGGGCGATGGGCCAGAGTCGTCCCAAGGTATCCCTCATACCATTCAGAGAATAAGATTTCGCCAATGGAGGTGAATATTGTGATGCTGCCTAGTTTTACGGGCCCAGGCTAGTGCGGTGAATAAGCCCTCCCTAGCACATAGACATCCCTCTGAGGAGTGGGAGGATCAAGCGATGGAGCCCGAGAGGGCGACGGGCCGGCTCGAGTCCTTGCCAGCTGCTGCCGATAATGAGATGTATGGTCCCGTAGGGATTGCCCAGTCTGTAGAGGTTGGAAGGCCGAATTCTAGATCATCGACAAAATAAAGTAAAGAGCTTGGATTTGGCTATGAATAATTTTGAACATTGTATCTATTTTTTTAAAATACTTTGTTTGTAAACCTTATGTATTATTGATAAAGACTATTTAAACGAACCATTTGTAAGGCTTTTAATTAAGGAACTTGTTTATTTATGTCAAAAAGTGTGGTAGGATTAATTAGAAAAAATAAGTTGATGCGTGAGTTGGGTGGAAAGTGGGAGGATGAGACGCCCTTTACAGTAACATCCTAAGGATGGGTGGACCTGGTTAGTCGGGTAACTTTTTAATAAATTAATTAAAGCGCTACATTAGATAAATAAATCCCTAGGCAACCCTACTCTAGAGGACTAGGTCAGCGGGCTGTGCCTTGCATAAATAAGGAAAAAAATGTTTTTTCTAGATGTCAAGAATAGAGGTTGCCCGAATTAAAGTCAATCACTCTATGAGTGGTTTGATTTTAGAAATCCTTTAAAAAGACCACGCTCCCCCTGCGAGATAGAACTAGGTCATACCTACTAATCGTATCCTTGTATCTTACATGGTCAAGGTGTTGTTGAGTAGGAAACTACCCTAAGTTAGACATAGTAGACTATCTTAAAGGTTTCCTCTATTTAGGAAGCGGGGGACCTTACAAGTGGTATCAGATCCCGATCTTAGTTCCTAGACCACTGGGTATATGACCAAGTAATGCAGGTCTTACCCTGCCGCGACAGGGTAGCCATTTTGGGACACAATCCAATCCAGAGTCTACCACCCTTACTGTCAGTCTTGCTGCATGTCTTAGAGACTACGACGGAACCCCCATATTTCATCTATGTGGACCGCTCTAGTCTCATGTCGAGTTGAGCCTAGGATTTTTCTTTTACGATAAATAAGACTAATTATATTAGTCTCAAACCTTTGTAAAAAAACTTGTCCTTGTAAATATTTGAGAAATAAAATGATTTCAAAAGTTTTACTTTTAAAAGCATGAGTGTAATGTAAAGTATGAGTCTTGTAATACTAAAATTTAATCGATGAATGACCAGGACGATCAACCTCCATCCCCAATGTATTATATACGGATGTTTAGGAGAAGAAGCTCATGCTCAAGCAAATGCAACCTCCCTCCTTTTTAAGGGGTAAGGTTCAAAGATTGAGAAGGATCATGAAGTTTGGATTGAAGCAATGGACGATTATTTCTCAGCTTGCCGGTACTGGAGCGGCAAACTATTCCATGCTTGCATGATTTTGACTCACTGGGGATGCTAAGCTCTGGTGGAAACAATGGTGTCGTGATGACAAAGGAGTCACTGAACACTCCCAAACCTGGGAGGATATCAAGCAGGTTATGAAGGAACGATATCTCCCACCTTCTCATGAATCTATCAAGATGAATGAATTTTTTAATCTCAAGCAGTTCAGCTTAACTTTAGAAGAGTACTATTCTAAATTCATCACTCTTCGGAAGTATGCCCCGGCCATGATTACTTCTCAACAAGTGGCTCGTTTCTGCCAAGTCTTAAATGAACCCTTGGATTCCCACCTTGAAGCAATGAGGCCAAGTACATGCAAGATGCTCTTATACGAGCAAAGCCTCTTGTGAAAGAACTAAAGTCTAGTAAAGCCAAGCCTCAGAAGAGATCTTACCCTAAAGAAAACCCTAAAGATCAACCTTACAAGAAGCCCCAACAGAATGCTCCCTAAAGATCAACCTTACAAGAAGCCAAGCCTCAGAAGGGAAAACCCTAAAGATCAACCTTACAAGAAGCCCCAACAGAATACTCCCTACTACAATCGAGGGCGGCAAGCCAATTCTTTTGTTCCCTGCTCATATGCTACTTCTTCTAGAGAGGCCCCTCTTTGTTTCGAATGCAATAATCTGGGACACTTCAGGGTTAATTGTCCCAAGCTAGTATCATCTCTACCTCAAAGCGGTAGATCAAGTCAAGGCCATGGAACCCCCATCCATCAAGGTGCAAGGGGTGGTGGACGTGGTAGAGGCCGTAGAACAGTTGCTCGCATTGCTTGTGCTATAAGTGAAGAACCAACTCTGGAGATAGCTGAAGAAGAACATGCCACAGTCCATGTGGCAGTAGAACACCAAGGTCTAAAAATCAACAATTTGGTGTGTTTAAAACCCAACCACTCATCACCTTAAGCCATTCCAGCTCTTGATTGATTGTGGCAGTACCCATTCATTTCTTTCTCCAAGGTGTTTACAAAAATTAAACTTGAGTAAAAAACCAACTAGAAGAATGGTTGCAGAACTAGCTAGTGGGAAGGAAGTAATATCTCAACGTTCTGTAAACCTTGAATTCGAATTGGGTAGTGAGCAAACTCGTCATTTTAGAGTCCTACCATTAGGAATTTATGATGGGATTCTTGGAATGGACTGGTGTGCAAACAATGCTAGTATTCATTGAAGCCAGGGGAGTATCACTTTTAGAAATGAGCATGGCCAAGTAGTATTGGTTCAAGGAAAGACATGTAAACCTAAGTCTAGAGTAGTCAAGGCAAAGCATCTTCTCAAAGGAGCACATAAGGGACAACAAGTTTTCCTAGTTAAACTTAACAAAGCTGCTGAGCCTATAAAGAAACAGATCCCTCTTGGCTCCAAGAATTCTTTGACATCTTTCCTGATGAGCTCACAGGGTTACCACCTCCTTGAGAAGTCGATCATGAAATTGAGGTGATCCCTGGTGCTCAACCTGTCTAAAAAACACCCTATAAAACGTCTCTTCCTCCTAAAGCCATTGAACTTAAAGAGCAACTTTCCCAATTCATTGAGCAAGGATTTGTACATCCCAGCAGCTCTCCTTGGGGAGTACTTATTCTTTTCCAAAAAAAGAAGGACGGTACTCTTTGACTTTGCATAGATTATCGGGGGTTAAATCAAGTCACTGTTAAGAATAAGTATCCTATCCCTCGCATCGACGAGCTTCTTGATAGACTTCATGGGGCCAAAGTTTTCTAAAAAACAGACTTAAGGTCTGGTTATTACTAGATTAGAGTCAGGGAAGCAGATATACCTAAAATAGCTTTCAATACTCGTTATGGCCACTATGAGTTTACTATAATGTCATTCGGGTTGACCAATGCTCCTGCAACCTTCAACCGCCTACTAATGCAAGATATATTAGGTTCTTACTTGGATGAATTTGTACTTGTTTTCTTTGATGACATCTTAGTATACTCCAAGTCGGTTGAAGAGCATGAGGAGCATGTGCGTAGAGTTTTGTAATTGCTGTGTAGGCATAAACTCTATGCCAAGAAGAGCAAATGTACTTTACTCATCATATTGTGTATCTTGGATTCATTGTCTCCCAAGATGGTATCTCGATAGATCCCGCCAAGGTCAAGGATATATTGGAATGGCCACCCCCTAAATCAGTCCGCGAAGTTCGTGGATTTTTGGGAATCACAGGATGTTACAGGATTTTCATCAAAGATTATGCCTTGGTAGCTGCACCCTTGATGGATCTTCTTAAGAAGGATTGCAAAATAGTGTGGTTTCCAATCCATCAAGTCAGCTTTGGCAAGCTCAAAGCCATTATTACCTCATCGCCAGTCCTGAAACTTCTCGATTTCACCAAGGAATTTGAGGTGGTTAACTGATGCCAGTAGTCTAGCACTTTGGGGTGTCTTAGGAAAAGAAGGGAGACCAGTGGCTTATACTTCTCGAAAGCTAAAGAAATATGAAGCAAATTATCCCACCCATGATTTAGAGATCTTAGCAGTTATTCATTGCCTCAAATTATGGAGACATTATCTCCTGGGGGGTAAATTCCAGCTCGTAACCACAAGAGTCTAAAGTGGATCTTCACCCAGCCTAATCTCAACATGAGGTAGAGAAGATAGATTGAAATCCTACAAGAATATGACAGACATCAAATTCCATCCTGGGAAAGATAATGTGGTAGCGGATGCACTCAGCGCAAATCCTTCCTTGAGTGTAATTTTGATGCCAAATGATCCCATACTAGACAAGGTCAAAGAAGTCTCATCTCATGATCTTGATTACCAGAGGATGGTGAAGTTAGTAGAAGAAGGAGGAACTTCAGAGAAAGAGAAAAATCTAATCAAAGGGTACTTTATCCATGATGGGAGTCTTTACTTCAATCAAAGGGTATGTATTCCTAAGGATCTAGCTCTAAAGAGGCTAATCCTCCATGAAGCTCATGATAGCCCTGCTGTAGGACATCCAAGCTATGCAAAAACATTGAATGTTGTAAGGAGGAGCTTTCATTGAGCATGATTGAAAAATGATGTCCTTCGGTACTACTTGAAGCAATGTCTTTCATGTCAAAGGATCAAAGTTGAAAGAGTCAAGATGTTTGGGAAGCTTCAACCCTTGGATATCCCCCAAATGAAATGGGAATGCATAAGCATGGATATCCCCCAAATGAGATGGGAATGCATAAGCATGGATTTTATCACAAGTCTCCCCACTATACAAGGAGGATATGATTCCATATTAGTGGTGGTGGACTTGCTTACCAAAGTAGCTCATCTTATACCAGTTAAGAAAACCTTCAAAGCTTATGATGTTGCCTGGTTATTCGTCAAAGAGGTCTTCAAGCTTCATGGTCTTCTGAAGAAGAGGATAGTCAGTGATCGAGATTCTGATTTCACTTCAAAGTTCTGGTAGTCCTTATTTCAGGCCTTGGAAACTCAGCTTTGCTTTAGCATAGCCTATCATCCAGAGACCAATGGCCAGACTGAGAGAGTCAACCAAGTAATTGAAGACATTCTTAGGGCATATTGTGGACGGGAACCAAGAAGATGGATTCAATGCCTTCCTCTTGTAAAATTCGCTTATAATACATCTTATCATCAGAGCATAGGAATGTCACCATTCAAAGCACTCTATGGGTAAGAATGTTTATCTCCTCTAAATTTCTCTGATCCAGCCATAAGAGTTGAGGGATCCAAAAAAAATGCTCAAAGAGATGGAGGAACAGACCAAGGCGATCCAAAAAGATATTAAAGCTGCTTAAGATTGGTAAAAGCATTATGCTAACACAAGGAGGTCAAAAGTGACTATAAGCTCCAACTCCCAGCTCATATCAAGGTACACAATGTATTTCATGGATGCAAGTTTATTAAAGCCTTATGTACCTAGTCTAGATCATATTCTAGATGATGAACAAGTTGTAATCCTAGCTCATGGAGTCCTTGAGTTATAGCCTAGTAGGATCATAGATTCTAGAGAAAGGCAACTTCGTAATAGAACTTTTGTAGAACATCTAGTACAGTGGAAATATTATCCTAAAGAAGACGAAACTTGGGAAGATGAAGCAATAATCTTAAAGGATTACCCTGAATTCATGTAACGAGATGAGGACATCTCGATTTCTTTAAGGGAGGGATGGATGTAACATGCCCATCTTCAATAATACTACATGCCATGAATTTATGGTCTTTTGTGATGTAAAAAAAAATCAACAATTTTTAAAAAATGAGCTATTTCCACTTAAAATCTTAGAATTTTGAGTCCAAATTCAGAATTTGCACGTGATTTTACCATAATATAGGATTTTACAACATTCAAAACGGACACTGGATCAAGCCTATACGTAAATTTTTAGTTATTTTTAGTTAAAATACGGCAAACTTAAACCTTAATAAATGCATGACCGGGTGTCTGATTGACAAACAGTCAACACGCCTACGAGCAGGCAGATACCTCGGACATTTTCGCCAAAATAATTTTTTCGCACTGTCGGGTGCTTTGGTACGCATATCAAGGCCAACGCCGCAAATTAGGAGTCCCCGTCCCAAAAAGATGTCGTACACACACCCGACGCCCGTGCAAGGACCAAAGGCCGACCGCTCTAGTATACGGTCCACATAGACCACCATGTGGACACCCATACTGCCTCTTTGACTGGAAGGTACATGCGTACCATAGCTTTTGTCCACGCACAAGCACCACTCCTTTCCCCAGGCTCATGCAGGCCACATGCCGGTGTACTTTCACTGTACACTGTCCTTTGCACCCACACTTTGCTCTCCCTTTCCTTGCACCCACGCTTTGCTCTCCCTTTCCTTGTACCCGTACTCGTACTTGCACCTAGATAAACCCCCCAATACCTCGTGGGTTGAGAGACCCCAGCACCATGCTCTACCCGTACTTGTCATTTTGCCAGCGTCTGCACCTGGCACTCTGTGCGGTACTGTACCATACCATACCTGACAGCCTTCCAGCAAGCCATTTTTGCCCACCTCCAAGTAATCCCTCTACAAAATATTTCTTGCCTCCTCTCACCCTTGAGGGTAGACTATCCTTAGCTGCTCTCCCTCCCCCCCGTGTGAATAGACTTAAGGGGAGGATTCCTCCTCTCCCTCTAGTTGCAGCCTTCTCCCTGCAAATCCAGTTTAAGGACACCTTTCCCCCCTCATTAGCGGTGACTTTAGTAGTGACTTTAGTAAGGGATTTTAGTCTCTTAGAGATGATTCACACCTAGGGGTTTTTCGTTCATAACTTGAGCAAACAAGCTCCAAATTATAATCCAATTGAAGCGTTAGATTCGTGGCATTGTGGTCGCCAAGAAGCCGGGCAGAATGGCTCCTTCATGAAAGCACCAAAATATCGGCCTGAGAGATGCGCACATCAACGAGTCTTGAGAAGTTGCTCCAGATGCCGCCCCATCTCTCCCCTTGGGAGCCCCACAAAGAAATAATGACCAGGCTAGCTTGGTCATCGTTTAAAAGAAGATTTTTATTTATTATTAATCTTTAATGTTAACTTTAAAGACATTAAAAAAGAGATGCTATTCTTCTTTTTACCAAAATTCGTGGTGAAATTGTTGTTTTCTCAAGGAAAGTGATGAAATCTGTCATGTTCTAGAATTCAGTTTGTAAAGTGTTATCTTGATTGAGTTAAGAAGTACAGGTATATTCTTTTCCCACCTTGATGCTAACCCCGTTTCTATGCTTGTGTAGCCAGGCGGTGACGTTAGCGAGGCTCGAACTTTGATGGATTTGTGGATAGGTTTAAGGCCAGACTTATTGCAAAAGTTTATGCCCAATAGAAAAAGGGATTAATTATGATGAAACTTTTTCCCTCACTTCTCGTATGACTAGTTTTGTTACTGCTTTGATAAACACCTTAGGGTTAGCTAGAATATAAGCAACCACAACCATTATTTAGGGTAGCTACTCATTTTATACTTTCACCTTGTACTAGCTTTGAGCCCTTGCTCCCTTGTTATTGAGCTAGCCATTCTATCTCACACCCTAAACGCTTGTGTTCTTCTCACATTGAGCATTGTGTGTACGTGAGTTCACCTCCATTGTGGGCTAATAGTCCCACGTATTTCATCAACCCCATCATCACAGTGTACATGTGCTTGGAATCACCTATGCCTCTCTTTCACCTACTCACAAAGATAATCATGTTAGTGTCACACAAAACTGTGGATAAACCAAATTATACACCAAGACAATATCACACAAAGTTGTTAATATAAATCACACATTAACAATGATTAAGGCCTAAATGTACACCTGATGGATGTGGTGTTTCACATGCTATCACACACAACGTTAGTCCAGCCCCATCTTGTGTATGCAATGCATTCGAAAATAATGGTATCACCCATGAACCATTCACATGACACAATAACTTCTCGGGCATCCCCAATGGTCATAAGGGTAGTGTGCTAGTAGTTTCTTAATCAAGCATAATTAGATGTCTTCTCACATTATGATAAATGTCAATGTTTTCTAAAGTTTCTTAATCAAGAGTGTTATTCTTAGTAGATGTAAATTTGCATGCCCTAATATATCGTTATTTATTGTAGTTTTAAATGAGTTCAAATGCGGTATGTCATTTCCCTCATTCATTCATGCTCACCTAAAAATATGGAAGTGCACAATGCTTTCCATAAACTTAATTTATAGTGTTTTTCCAATGTACGTTCTTAATTTTGCCAAATATCCCATTAAAGTGTGCCATGATGGATTATGATGCTAATACTAGGGACATAAAGTCTTTCATAAAGATGCTTTGTCCACAAGTTGATTAGGGAACCATTAATTCATACTTTATCATCAAATACCTAATTTTTTAGTTTAGGTATCAATATAATAATTTTAAATTGCAAAAAGACATAACGTGTTAATATCATTCATCTTCAAAGTTGAATGATTATGAAGAGATCATTACATTTGTTTGTAGAGTGTCTCCATTGACCAATGTCCCTCCACCCATATGTAATTGTCTCATTCATTTTCAAAGTTGAATGATTATGAAGAGATCCTTACATTTTTTTGTAGAGTGCCTCTATTGACCAATGTCCCTCCACCCATATGTAGTTGTTTATATTAAAGTTGAAGATTATGAAGAGATTTAGTGTCTATATTGAACCAATGTCCCTTAGCTGAGGTAGTTCATGCCTTCTTTTGGAGCCATACTTAAACATGTTGGATACCCCCTTGATCTTGACCCATCTATTTGATGGAAAAGACACACAAAGGAAAAATATAATTTAATGTATGTGAAATATTAATTGAAAACCTTTTGAACTTATTTCTCCTCACTCTTTCCCATGCCTTCTTCACTTTGTTTCTCATAGTCATTGAGCTTGAATTATAATTGGTTGGTCACAAGATTAAGCTTAAGAAGCATTGTGCACTTCCATATTATTAGGTGAGCATGAATGAATGAGGGGAATGGTACACCACATTTGAAACTACAATCAAAAATGACATGTTATTAGGTGAACATCTTATTTCTCCTCACTCTTTCCCATGTCTTCTTCACTTTGTTTCTCATAGTCATTGAGCTTGAATTATAATTGGTTGGTCACAAGATTAAGCTTAAGAAGCATTGTGCACTTCCATATTATTAGGTGAGCATGAATGAATGAGGGGAATGGTACACCACATTTGAAACTACAAGCAAAAATGACATGTTATTAGGTGAACATGAATGAATGAGGGAAATAATACACCATAATTTAAAACTGCAAGCGAACATGACATATTAGGGCGTGCAAGTTAATGCTCTCAAACAATTATCATAATAAAAAATATACCAGCCTTGATCACTTACAACCTTCAGCACCACTCACTACCTCCTCCATTACTACCGTTACATCCGCGTAGAGTGTGTCAACCTTTTCAAGGTTGGGATAAGTGCATTTCTATGTGGACACCCATAGTATGTGTGAACATCCTAGGTATGTCAAAGCTACAAGGCCCACAAAGGCCTATATAGAGGCCTTCACACGTGTTCTTAATATACGTAAGGTGTGAGTGGGTTGTATGACTTGCAAATGTAGTATAGTCCCCTTTCACAAGTGTTATTAAGTGTGTGTATGTGTGAGTGAGAGAGAGAGAGAGAGAAGAGAACTTTTTAACATCGTAGGAAACTATCCCAAGAGACCAAATTGATCTATACGACAAGATTTGAACTCAAGACCTTTGATTCAAGAGGGAAATGAGCTAACCAATCTACCACACTTGGGTGATAGAAAGGTTAGCCTATTTTCCTCCTCTTATTCACACACTCACCATACACCCACACACACATTGAGAGAGAGAGTGCTTAATCTTTCACACTTGTTATTGTGTGTGTGTGTGAGAGAGAGAGAGAGAGAGAGAGAGAGCTTAATCTTGTGCATGTGGGTAAAGCCTATTGTTGGCGATTTTATGGCTAAGCCACGTGTCAAGCAAAGAGAGGGTGAGTAAAAACATTGTGTTCAATAGGGGGCTTTGACTTGTAGTGATGTGCTAGTGATATCTACTTCAATTGTCACCTCCTGTTTGTTGTCTTGCTCTTCTCAGGGATTCTCCTTTGCAGCTTCCAGAAAGAAAGGTATTCATGGAAACCCATGTCATTAATCCAACTAATGGAACCCATTTGATCTAATCCATGTAATTGGCAAAATCATTAATCTTTTTCTAATCAGTTAATGGAACCCATTTGATCTAATCCATGTAATTGGCAGAATCATTAATCTTTTTCTGAGCTCTTCCCAAGCTCAAAACTGTGTTTTTAAACACCTTTAATGGAGCCCATTTGATCAGATCCTTGTATTTTAGCCATATTAATCATCGGTTACTAAGATCAAAGCAACGTGTTTAGCAGAAGTTAATGATTTTTTCAAAGCTTAATTGTGCAACAGGTGGGTCTCTGAGGAATTAGGGGTTTTTCTCTTGTTTGAATGGCGCGTTTTGATATACACGACATTAAGAAGCAGGCGTCCTTTTTCTTCCGAGAGAAAGTCAAGAATGCTCGCCTCGCTCTTACAGACGTCTCTCGCATCCAACTGTGAGAAAATCTTTTACTCCCCCATTTTTGGGTTCCACATAAAACTTTGATAAATTTTCGATACAGATTTTCCTTTCCCACCCTGATTCAATTAATTAATTTGAAAATCTGATCACATTCTTCTGATTTGTGTTTTATTCAAGCTTGATTTTTTTAAAGTTTTTATTTCTTATTTTGCATTTGGGTATACTTCAGAATGAGAAATTTCCCCCCTTCAATTGAAAATTATGAGTTTCTCAATTTTTGGGCGATGCACTTTGCAGATCAGGGGCCTATTTGCTCATCTATTATGCCTATTAGGATTTGCTCCTTCTTTGAAAGCATAAACAACATTATCTGTCTTACATAATCTCATTTGGGTGTACCCCCATTGCAAAGGCAGATTCAACTATGCTCTGTGTGTCAAGTTATGATTTCCATGGATGAAGCCAAGTCGAGATGTCGTACTTTTGCACCGAGTACACAGAAAGACCATGGCCAACGAGCTTCTTCAATAATGATCATGTGATGGGTTGGTGAACACATGATACCTGCCATTGATGAATGCCATAATGAATAGTTTCATCGTTTATCAGATGGTGACTCAGCTATCTATGGACGTATTGAAGAAGCCGGCCGTGGACACTTGTGACATGCCTACCGAGGCACCCTTGTACCTTAGGGGGATGCCCCTTTTTCTGAGATGATTCCAAGAGATTATTGCACTTACGGGGATGCCCTTTTTCTGAGATTATTGCTAGGAACTTTGTGGGCCTATGTGACGAGCTATAATGACACATGTATGGCCATTCCCCTTTTCCATGGTACATGCATGCATGAATGTAAGAGTGTGCATGTAGGGTTCACTAATGCAATCCCAAATGTAAGATTGTGCATGTAGGGGTCATGAATAATGTAAGTGTGGTGTGGAAGCATGAATGCAGTGAAATTGGAGACCTCTCATTGAAGAGCATTCTTAGTTCAAATGAAAGAGATGATTGATATTTGCCTACAACTCTCCATCCCTTGAACAACATTACTGTACCTTGAACAAGATTACTGTAACTTTCAACATGCACACAAATTTGATGAGATGGATTGGAAGGGGATTTGATGAGATGTTCCAACCAAGCATGTTATTGTGATCCTAGGGAGTTTTCTTTGTTTATGGTGTCTAAATCAAGTGTTATATACCACAATTTATCGCCTTTTTTGGCCTGCTTCTCTATCTCTCTCTCTCTCTCTCTCCCCCCCTCTCTTCCCCGCCCCCTCCCCCCCGGCGCAAACAAAGGCAGGCCCATTATAGAGATTCTTTTTTTGTTTGAGTCTACAAAGGAGCTCTTGACGGCTTAAACCTTTTATTGTTCATAAACAATATATGTCACATGTACCCATGCAGTGAGGTTCTAGGTTACACAGTAGCTCATCATCATTGTTACGTTGGTGGTGTCTTCTTGGACACTTTCTTCTTTGGTGGTGTTTCTTTGAGGCTTTCTTCTTCTCCTCCTAACACGGTGGACGGCTCGATGGTGTTTCCTGACCTCACTTTTACCATCCACGGGATGCTCTCACTTTAGGTGGCCAAGCTTGGTCACAACCAAAAGCTCTGATACCAAAGAAGAAACAATGCTTCCACAAAGCAACAAAGATTTCTTCGAACAACTGATTGAGCGAAACAGACTGTGAAAGCCACAACTTCAACAAGAAAATGAGACAGAAAAGCCTAAAGAGCAGGGTCCCATGGATTTTGAATGCATGCTTCTTCTGAACAAAGGTGTTGGGAACTTGTTGAGGAATGGAAGGCTGAGGTAGCTAAACGCAGGGCTGAAGAAGATGGGTGCCGTGCAAAACTCGTTGCTCTAGAGTATCAACACAAGCTAGATTGAGAAGTCATGCAACTCAAGCATCATACATTGGCAACCTTACAAGCCTATTTTACATTGGCTAAGATTTCAGATCCACAAGACAAAGTCCACCTGTTGGCACCACACCTCGTTGGGGAGGTGGAAGCATTGGTCGAGTCTTCATGTACATCTAGCCAAAGGGGCTTTGAATTATGTATCAGACACCAAGGTGTCCGACCTCAAAACTAGATTCCTCCCATCCCAGTACATGACCAATCTTGAGGATGAGTTTTACTGGCTCTCCCAAAATGGGTCACCCGTGCTGACTTACTCCAACTATCATCACCATGGCAAAGTTAAAGTAGTTCCTTGAGGGGGTTGGATACTAACATCAAGTTTACTATAAGGAATTTCAATTTGCTATATTATGATTAGGCTTTGACTCTGGCTCAAAATTAGGAGATGATGTTGAACAGAGGCAAGCCCAAGCAGGACTAGTCAGGCTTCAAACCCCAGTAGTAGCAACAATCGTCATCCCAACAGGGTTAGGGAGCACGGAACAACAAGGATAATAAGAACAATGAAACTGCATGAGGAGAAGAAGATCTAGGAAGGCATTGCATGAGGTTATCTCCAGCTAGAAGAGCAAAAGCGATACCAACTGGAGAACCAATGTTTTTTCTGCCATCATGAGGGGGATAGTAAGAAGGATGGTACCAAGTGGCAAGTTGAGAAGGCTTCTTGGCAGCCATCCTCTATAGCGGCCACCACCGAAGCTATGACTACACCTCTTAACCTCCATCCTAAGGGTCATCAGATTGAGTTGTTCTCAAGAGCAGAATCTCCAAGTAAGTGTCACCATTTGGTCCCTTCACTAGTTTTGACCAGTGTTTCACACACTGAGCAAAGCCAAGGTGAGAACGGGGATTTTTCACAGAAGAAAGCTGAAGCATTCACCATCATATTTTGGCGTGAAAGATGGCAACAGAGTATGAGCTACAAGGGATTTTATTTGTTGGTTTGATTTTTAAGGCAGCAGGTTCACACATCATTAAAGTGTAGCTGGATTTATCACCTTCTGGGCATGCATATGTGGACCAAAAGGAGACGCTGGTCCGTATTTGCCTTCAGATCGTGGATCTAGGAATATATGGATTTAAATACTTGGATTATGAAATATTACAGATTGGCAGTGCATCTGCTATACTTAAAGAATATTTTAGTGGTTTTAGGCTTATACAGTTGCGGACAACTTGTTTTATAAGACGGAGGGGATGTCACCATTTGGTCCTCCACCAGTCTTGACCAACATTTCACACACTGAGTAGAGTCAAGGTGAGAACAACGATTTTTCATAGAAGAAAGCTGAAGCATTCACGGTCATATTTTGGCTTGAAAGATGGCAACAGAGTATGAGTTACAAGGGATTTTAGTTGTTGGTTTTTTAGCAGTGGAACAAAGCAGTTTCAATGTGTGCTTGAGTCTTCTAACTTGTGCATACATCTCTACATCAGAGCACCTTTTTGTGCTACTGTCCAAGGCAGCCAGAAGTTATCTTCAGCATTCAGCCATCAGTCCGGCATCCCCTCAGCAGATCTGGGTGTGTATATAGGCTTTTGAAGTGGCTTCTCAGTTGTCTACAGATCGCTTGATGGTTCAGCTGACGTTTGTGTTAAAATGTTGCATCCTTCCTTTTATGCTGTCGTGGAGTTGTCGGCTTGTTTTCCTACAGCCGACTGCTTCATGTACAAGTATATAAGAGGTGCTCCCTTTATTCATTCAATATATCATTTTGTGCCCTATTTGCTGGCTCTTGTACTCTGTAACCTCAAGCTAATAAAGCTCAGTTCTTGCTTGCAATATTTCTCTCTCTCATGTTCATTGCTTCCGCTTGTGCACATTCTTTCATGGTATCATTCGCCCAGGCTCTGGCTGCTGCACAATCTGTTTCTCTCCGCTTTCAGATTGTAGATCCTTCAAGCAGTGGCTGCGTTTCTCCTTTCTTAGCTGCGTTTTCTGCTCTACAACCTCTCCAACCTATTATGCTATTGTGGAGCTGTCGGCCTGTTTTCCTACAGCCGACTGCTTCATGTACAAGTATATAAGAGGTGCTCCCTTTATTCATTCAATATATCATTCTGTGTCCTATTTGCTGGCTCTTGTACTCTGCAACCTCAAGCTAATAAAGCTTAGTTCTTGCTTGCAATCTTTCTCTTTCTCATGTTCATTGCTTCTGCTTGTGCACATTCTTTCAGTTTGGTCTACCTCGTCCTTCCGCTTGGCATTCCTTAGTCAACCATCTCGTCGGTAAGTTCTTGGTAAAGTTTGTATTGTAAACAAGTTCTCCAAAGTAATAGAAGAAAATACTCCTGCTTGCAAGAGGGGGCCCTTAAGTGGGTAGTTGGAACCCAATCTGGTGTTTACTCTCCATCTCTCTCTACAGCTCTATCTCCTTGTTCAAAGATTAAAGTGGATTACTTAAACTCACTCAAACATAAAGGTATAAAGAAGGCCTTGTTGTGTGTTACATGATCATACCGGTTGCATGCTACAATATCCCCTTTTCAGTTTATGCTTTGCTGGATTCTCCCATGTTGTCAAGTTGCTTCCTTTTCACTTTAAAAATTTCAAAAACCAGATGAGAACATAGTTTTTTGGTTTAAACAGGTTGACTGAGGAAGCCACAAATGCAGATCCGTGGGGTCCTGAAACAAGAACTATGGCCATGCTATCGGATGCTGCCTTTGAGCTTGAGGAGTATGAGAGGATTGTACAAGTTCTTCACAATAGGTGAGAGAAGAAACAGTTAAGTCAGAGCACGTATGTATGCACTTGCACTTGCACAAAAATGAGCGGCATGCATCACACATTATATCAGGATTTTGTATTTGAGGCCTTCATCAATCGTGTAACTTCATACTAGTCAAAATTTGGGGATGGAAAGGTCCCAACCTTGTTCTCATGTTTTAACTCTTGAGGATCTATTGCCAACGTTGTTGAAATGTTTGCACCTCAACTTGCCAGCCAACCCTTTCCACCACAGTTGACAGCGATACCCTGGCAAGTTGGAAAGGCCACATTGCATAGCATATTAAGCTTGACCTGAATCTTACACAGCCGCGAGTGTGGTTGTTTACACAGCTTAGTTCCCCTTCAGCCTACTCTTCCTGGCCTTGTAACCTTGTGCATTCACCAACTTGATCATGCTCACACATGTGAGCTTGTCCATGGAACACCACCAACTCTATGATATGTCATAATGAACATGGCGTAGAAACATTTTTTAACATTTTCAAAATGTATTGGGGTTGCGGTTTTCATGCTGTTGGGAGAACTATGCCCGATAAAAGGTCACATGCCTGCACGGAGTACTGGGGACACAATTTAAGGTCACATGTCTGCTCAAAGAACTCCACATGCATGCACGCACACATTAAACTTTTTTGTACAGAAGTATTTGCATGAAGGGGTGTCTCATAGGCCATATTCAGCCTTAAGATGGTAATATACTCTCTCTCTCTCTCTCGCTCCTGTATTTAGCTATTAGCATGCAACTACCTAGAGTTTGTTGGGATTTGCATGGACTGCACTCTAAAGTACTTTGCGACATTGTACAGATTAGAGCCAAATGCAAAGAGGCCCTGGAGGCAGCTGTACAAAACCCTTATTGTATTGGAATATCTTCTTACTCATGGGCCTGGCAGCCTCTCAATTGAATTCAGGACTGATACTGTTTGCATTGAGGAGCTGTGCCAGTATAATTTTATTGATCAGCAAGGGTAGTTGCTACCGCTATGATATACTTTATACAACATTGTTGTCTCAGCATGTGCACACACATTGCTCTCAACCACGCTTTGATTGATGAATATGTGTGTAGGATCGACAGGGGAGTTACTGTGAGGAAAAAAGCTGACCAAGTTTTGGAGCTTCTCAGCAAAGCTGACCTTTGGAAGGAGGAGCGCAACCGCGCGCAGAAAATCTCACATGGTATTCATGGATTTGGAAGCAGCATAGAGCGGGTCCATATTGTGACTGAAAGTGCAGAACATCACCAGACTGTATCAGATGTCTCAGGGCCAGAAGATGCAGAGAGTCAGTCACTGTTATCTATCAAGACTTCCAAAGAAGAAATTCATGTAGTGACCGACTTGCCGAATACAAATTCTGGGGCTGAGTGGAAACCTTTTGAGAAATGTGCTTCCATACCATCGTATCTTCCGCACAGTGATGGAAGCTCTCCTTCCCATGATGATGAGCGCATCTCAAGGCCTAGGGGTTATGATCAACACAAAAGTGAGTTTGCAGCCACCTGGAGTCCTTTCAAGAAGAGTCTCTCCAGCCCAGGCCATTTCCGAGATCCATTGCATTTGAGCTGGGAACCGTTTGCTGATGACATAAGCAAAGGAAGCCACATCATGGAATCAACAGATGGAATGGATTCTCTCTCTTTGCAAGCATCAAATGATGGGGATAAAGAGGAGCCATTACGGGATGGATTTTCAGGAATGAATCTGCCAAAGATACCGCAGCTTGGAAAAACGGCATCGCCGCCTCATAGGTCCATGAAGCATTTGTTTGGTTTGCATAGGTCTGTTAAGGATTTTCCAGCGAAGGATGCAACTGAGTTGAGCTTAACTGACCGACAGCATACAGGGCAAAAACCTGTGATGGATGGTGCCTCATTGATGGATGAACCTAGAGCCATTGATGAGTTATTTGTGTCAGAAGCTAGCAAAACAGCATTGCCGCCTCATAGGTCCATGAGGCATTTGTTTGGTTTGCATAGGTCTGTTAAGGATTTTCCAACGAAGGATGCCCCTGAGTCGAGCTCAACTGACCAGCAGCATACAGGGCAAAAACCTGTCATGGATGGTGCCTCATTAATGGATGAACCTAGAGCCATTGATGAGTTATTTGTGTCAGAAGCTAGCAAAACAGCATTGCTGCCTCATAGGTCCATGAGGCATTTGTTTGGTTTGCATAGGTCTGTTAAGGATTTTCCAGCGAAGGATGCACCTGAGTTGAGCTTAACTGACCAACAGCATACAGGGCAAAAACCTGTGATGGATGGTGCGTCATTGATGGATGAACCTAGACCCATTGATGAGTTATTTGTGTCAGAAGCTAGCAAAACAGCATCGCCGCCTCATAGGTCCATGAGGCATTTGTTTGGTTTGCATAGGTCTGTTAAGGATTTTCCAGCGAAGGATGCACCTGAGTCGAGCTCAACTGACCAGCAGCATACAGGGCAAAAACCTGTCATGGATGGTGCCTCATTGATGGATGAACCTAGAGCCATTGATGAGTTATTTGTGTCAGAAGCTAGCAAAACATCACAGCAATATGAGGCCACCCAGAAATTGCGGAGTTCCTCAAATCTCCCTGTATTGCCTCCACCACCTCGCCCAAAGTTCACAACGAAATTTCAGCATCATTGGCAACCATCAAGTCTGATTGATTTGTGAGGTGGTATAGGCTAACCATTGGGATTTTCACATCTCAAAGCTTTTGTATTGATTTTTTTTTTTCGATTAAGAAGCAATGGCTCTTTGCTTCAATAGGCTGAGTCAGAGTCTGTTTGTACAAAGTTGGATAATTGGTTAAGATTCGCCCTTCCGTTAAGCAATGTAATGTTTGCACATGAGGGTTTACATCAGGAAAAGTACAGCATTCTAGAATGATCCAACTGCCATCAAGCCCAGCTGGAAAAAGCTGTAAAAGCATGTCCTGATTTTCCAAACCCCAAATAGCCAGTTGGTTAACCCTAAAGGACCCCATAAGGGGAGGGGGAACCCCTGTATGGGCCACAGCCCATGTGGTGTAGGGCTGCCCAGTGGCTTGAAACCCTCTCCCCCCACGCTGAAAGACGCCCCAACAGAGCGGCCGCACCTGTCATCCACTGTTCTTCTGTTCCATGTGTGACATTCTCTTGGGCCTGGTGCCTCTGGGCACCAAATATCTCCAATCTCAGGTTTGCACCTACATTACAGTAGTGAATCCTTGCGTGAATGTACACCCAATGGCCTTGTTTCTACATACAACTAGGGCTCATAATGGTGTGTAATTCACCTAATCTGCTTACAATGGTGTCTTGGTGAGTCATGACATATGCATAGGCCAACAACCCCTCCTCTTTTTCTTCAAACAGGTCTCAACATTTACTGTAATTCACCTAATCTGCTGGAGATTCATTAAGAAGTCCACACCAATCGACGACTCTCTAGTCTCTGAAGGCATCATTGACTGTTGGGTTTACCATGGTGCACTTTTGCCTTTTGTGGCAAACCTCACATAATCAAAATACCTACTTTGAAATTTGAGGTAAAAATACCTCCCTTAGTGTGTCCCCTCCTATACTGTATCATGATGCTCCACTAGCAATGCTTAATGTAAATCCGGGATGACATGTAGACAGCCCTTTGATGAAGAACCACCCTTTGTTAAGGGATGAAATATTTCCTCAGGGGCTGGCTCTGTATAGGTCATAAGGGGCTGTCTATAGAGTGATTTGAATGGACTAATCATGTACCCTAGGTATAAGATTAACAAAAAGGGTGACTTCTTTTGGTTGATAGTAAGCTCAACAACCCACTCATGATGTTCTAATCAAGGTGCCTTCAATAACCTCATTGTCATCTTGTGAATGAAGCTTGGGCATTGGTTAATGTGAGTGGCATTACCCAAATTTCATAATGGCCTCTTTTTGTTTTGCCTTACAAAGATAGAAATTGCAATACATTTTTGGTCAACCCTCTCGGGCCTATTGCTCATAGTTCTAACTCTTGTAATTATTGTGCTTTTTTCAATAGCTCAAATCCAGCATGGTTTATGTGCACCATAGGATTGCACATCCTTTGGGGTTATCTCCAGTTGGGGCATGACATTATAGATAAGCAAAAAAATTAAAAGCTCATGGTTATTTCTCAATCAAGATGGATGTGGTAATATTTCTTTTTTGCTAGGATATTATTGTTATATTCCATTTGAGGGGTGGGGACAATAGTCCAATGGTAGAGCTCCCAGTAGAGCCTCTACTGGGAGCCCTTCCAGTTGAGGCATGAGTTCAATTTAAGCTCACCCATCTCTCCCACTCCACCAAGGGTGTTAACCACTTCATAGGTTAACATGGTTTCACTCCCTCTTACCTATCGTAAACTTTGCCATCTTACCCACTCGAACGGGTACCGATCTTTGTAACGATACTCGAACATATAAAGTGGCCTTACCATAAGCTTAATGTGAAATAGGGGAAGTCTAAGGACTTCGTGTACATATTAGTAATAGTGGTTACACCATTTTTGACTTCGTGTACAGAGTAGTAATAGTGGTTACACCATTTTTGACTTAGTGTGAACACGTCACTTGTACAAGCAATACACATTCATTCCTTTGCAATAGAATACTTTTGAGCCCTTCTCTTCTCTACTCTACTCTTGCTTGCTTATGTTCTATTCAATTTTTGCATGCTTTATGAATGCTTGCTAGATAGGTTTCTCTCGTCCATTAGTTTATTCCTTATTTCACCTTTTGTGAGAGAGGACCACTTCAAAATACATTCTCTTCTTGTCTTCACCTAGGCATAGAGAGCTCTACCTCATAGCCATGGAGCATTTCGATGTGACAACATACTGTGGACGTGATGGACGAGCTAGTGCACCCACATCGGGGAGTTGTATTTGTGGCTAGAAAAGACAAGACCCAATGACACTTGATTCGGTGAGGCTAAGGTAAGCCTTGACTTGAACATATTTGGTGCCACCGAGGGGGCTAGCCTAGGGCGGTTGACTCCGTTCTTCCATTCTTAGGTGGTATTGGAATCACCTAATTTTGCCTGATATCGATTAAGAGGTCACATTCCAAAAGGAATATGATTTTGGAGCTTTGGATGTATTAGATTGTTAATCCTATTTTGGATTAACAAAGATGCTCCTCCAATCGAGGACATTAATAAGTGTCATGTAAAGGCACTATAAAAGTTGTACATTTTGAGATACTGGCCATCCAAGGCCTTAGTAAGTTTTGGGCGCCCAAGTGTGAATAAGGGCCAGTTGTATAAAAGGCAAATTCTCATAATGAAAATACACAATCTCCCTTTGTGCTATGAGAGCTCTTGCTTTATCTTGTAAGTGAGAGGGAGAGAGTGAGAACACTCTAGTGTATGCTCCTTTTCTATGCATGTGTGTGTGGAAGAGTGAGGTAGATTGCCTTGCATTGTGGTGAGAGTGACTATGTGGTGACAGTGTGGAGGTGGAGATTAGAGAAGTGGAGCTTCCAAAAGCAATCTTGGGGAGCCTCAAGGGACGTGAGCTCGAAGCATTGGTAAGTTGTCTATTGTTTCTTCCGATTGTGAATGGGTGGAGTTCTCTCTTGGGAGGTGCGGTAGCCCATAACATTTTTAGCATCGTTGTTTGGGAAACACCATTGTTTCTTCCATCCTCTTAGAGCTCTAGCTCCCATTATGCAAGATTCACTATTGCCTTTGCATTTGGAAGGTGCAGTGTGAAGAAATTGTGTAGATAAGGTTTAAGTGGTAGAGAAGGAATTACATTAGTTCTGGAAAAATCGTGTGTTGGAAGTGTGGGTGAGTACTTGGGAGAAACTAGAGGAAAGCTATACCTGATTTTACATTCAATTTTGTTGTTTTCCATCACCAATTCCTACAGCGTGAGCTAGCAGTTGGTGACATGCAATGTATTGTTTTTTCTAAAAATCACAAAAAACTACAAAAAAGGATTGGTTGTGTTCATGTCTTGCATTGCATTTCTAATCCTTGGCACAACCTTTCTAGATCAATAGGATAGAGAATCACCTTTTAACCATCATTTGGTCGATGCGGCTGTAAACATGTGAAAGTATAGGAAACCGTTCACAACGTGAAACATAACCTGCTACTTTACGGCGTGAAATACTTTTCGCAATCAGCGTCGGGAATCTCGAGATTACCTTACTAAAATTAGCACACCTTACCCTGACACAACGAAAAAAAAAATCCTTATCTCGTAAAATAGCAACGAAGCACTTCACGACGTTAACGACATTTGGTTTCATGGCGTGAAGCATAGTCTATTTCACAACGTAAACTAGAGTTTGCTACTTCACGGCGTGAAACGTAACCTGCTACTTCACGAGTTAACCCTTCACGAACTAACGTTTCACGTGTTAACAGTTCACGAAATAACCTTTCATGGACTGCTAGTTCATAAATTAAGAGTTGACAGACCAGAGATAAGAGAGTACCCTAATTGCACCATTGGAGTTTATGCGACTCAGATTAAAGTAATTTCGAGCTGAAAACTCAAAACGTGAACCACTAGTTTCCACAGCGTGAAAAACAGTCCACGACGTGAACAACGTTTTGTTTCACGGCGTGAATTGTTGCGCCTGCTACTTTCATGACGTGAACCATTGTACGGAGATCTGCTATTTCACGACTAGAAAAGACAGTTCGGCAGAAAACCATGTGAAACGGTTGGAGAAGTGATTTCGCCTCTCTCTTGAAACACATTCTCATGCACTTGAGGTCCGAGAAACTCATTGGAGACGACCTTATCCTTGACGTCAATGCATCAAATCACCCAGGTTCTTCCTACCAAGAAAGTGTTGGTTCAGGCCGCCTAGAGCGCTCAATTGAGTGTTTCAGAGCTTGGAGAAATCTGGCCACCATAGAAACAAGTAGAGAAGAATCTATGGAAGAAGGGCTAATATTCTCTGGCCTTGGAGAGGAAGAAAAACCCTCTTCTCTGAGGTCCAGCGGAATCTTTGATATAGCCAGGGCATTTTTCAATCTCTAGCACGGTACGGAAGATGAAGCGCAATCTACGGGCACGGGCCCGTCAACAAGCACAAGACACGGTCTAAGACCGGATTTACCAGCTTGACCAGCTACTCTAGATACTTGTTGTAAGCTTGCAATTGAATATGAGGACAATATGCTTGAGTTGCCGTAACCAGAAGATGCCAAGGTAGCTTCAGTAGTGGCAACATCGGCGAGTCTCTAGTCATCAAGACACAGGGACCAAGAGCAAGCAAGTTGGCAATATGATAGTGGAAGAACTCAGTAATGCCATCTTGAAGTCAGGGATGGGAGAGAAGCATCAGAATTTGCTCATCTCTACCCTCGGAGAAAATCGATTTGGTGCTCAATTTGCAGACAAAATCACACGAGCACTAAATGCCCTCACTTAAGACTAAGGCAATTATTCTATTGTGCTCACTATCAGAGATTGGGAAACCATGACACTACCATGTGTAGATATTCGAGGGTCCATCCCTTAGCATAACTGCCAGCACCGAGAGTGTTGCTAGCGTTGCCAGCACCACCAGTGCAAACCAATGTGACTGGAGGGCAACCAAATACCTACCTACCAAGAGAGATGTTCTGAATGCAAGACATGTCTCCTTTGCCACCACCTATTCTACCCCCATAGCCACCACAGGATAAAATCAACCAGGTGTTGATTGAGGAGCCCTTGGATGAGCGAGAAATCATGCGCGAGATAGAAATCAATAATGACTACTACAAGGAGCCCACATAGATCACACACCAGAGTATTATGTCTTATAGAACAACACGCCAGTACTACCAGTGTTTCAAACCGCAGTACAATGGAAGCCAAGAAAAGACAAACTCAACTATGAGGAGGGGACCCATACAATGTTTTCATTGTAATGGACCTCATTGAGTAGTGAAGTGTCCTCTTAAGAATGTGGGTAATGCTGGCCAAGATCAACCAATCGCAACACAGACCAATGTGATGCCTACACTTTCATGTGTGAATCATTTGATCAAAGACTACCCATATCGCACACCAGTAGTTCCACTTCTACTTCTAACCATGCCACTATCAGGACTATAAGTGTGCACACTAAGTGTGCATCCTGGGGAATATCATGTCACTGAATTGTTGAGAAAACGTGGTGCTCATGCTAGATCAAGTGTGTGGAGGAAAAGAGCTCACAAAATACAAGAACAATATCTTGCTTATTAAGTTGTTTATGAATACAACTAGGCCTTGCTCAATACAAAATGCCTCATAGCTCCACCTTTAAATAGGTGAGCTAGTGGACCTTAAGTCCCTTCACACTCACGCCCTTTTCTTCCCCTTCTACATAACCTTAGTCTCTTAATATCCCCCCTCAATACCCACTATGAAAGAATGGAATAGGTGGTATTGGACATAAGATGCCTTTATAACATTAGGCGTACAAGGTTTGGAATATGGTGGAGTTATCTAGGATTTACAACACTAGAGCCTTAGAGGCTAATACAATGATGCCATCTAAGTCTTTATTTGTTGTCGATGAAGATGTACACCATGATGGTGCACCCCACTCTTTGTGCTTGCTTGACTTCTTTTAGTTGACATGCTTTAGACATACATGCCATTGCTTCCACATGCTTTCCACCTTGACCATTCTCACACAATGCAAAACAAGGCTGCCACCCTTGCTTAAGTGGTTTGCTTATAGATGTTCCTTCAACATGCTTGATGCTTCCTTGAATACCATACCTCCTCCATAGGCAATGAGGGCCTTCCTTCTTAGAGTAATGGTCATGAGGTAGATTTATATGGGAAAGGGAAAGGGAGGGTCTTACCACTTGCCATATGAGGGCCTTCCTTCTTAGAGTAATGGTTATGAGGTAGATTTATATGGGAAAGGGAAAGGCAATGTCTACTCCACAATTACAACTTCTTTTGTGCATGTTGGTTACATAATACCCATTAGGTTTTGAAGATACAAGCTTAATGAGAGTGAGTAAATGGTTGAGATAATGCTCAAACCAATAAGGTACATCATCTTTGGCTTAAGAAGGAGAGGGCTTGGCTCATAATGTTGCCAATGCCTCTTACAAAGACAATGCCAAGAGATGTTTAAAATCATGACAACAACAAGGTAGAGCACTTAGTGATGCTATGCTCAACCTTACAACTCATCGTAGACGATGAAAATGTTGAATATGCAGCGGAATAACATGCCTTGGGCTTGGGAAATGAGAGCATATGGCTTATGACATGCCTATGCCTCTTACAAACAAGAGCCTCAAGGGTGATACACAAAACCATTAAAGATGAGCACTAATGTACATGTGCCCAACTTTAAACCACTCAAAAATATGAGTTTTATGATGAAAAACCAAAAATCTTCAACCTCTTGGCTTATGGGATGAAGACAATGGTTCATGGTTGCACCATTTCTCCTTGGAAGAAACGGGTTGACGATGAAGACTTGTAATGTGGCACTTATGGTGTGTGCCTGGCCTCCAATGTTGATAAAGAAGAGCCTCCTTAGTGTTAAAGACCTCCTCCTTTGATGGTTAAGACCACATTAGTGTTAAGCAACACTTTGTTTGGTGATTAAGATCACCATTAGTGTTTAAAAAACATAATTAGTACTTAAAAGCACATTTTTAGTATCTAATGACACTTATTTTGGTGATTAAATTCACCATTAGTGTTTAATAACACTCTTAGTGTTTAAGAACACTTTATAACAACTTCTCTTTGCTGGATTAATAGCTTGATTAGTGTTAAACAACACTATTAGTGCTCATAAGCACATTTTGAAAGCTTTGAAAGCTTGAAAGTTGATGTTGATGATGGAGCTTGATGAGAATGAGGTTTATGGATATCTCATGTGGTTGGCCACCGCTTCAAAATCAAGAGGTAGATCAGAAACAAGCTCTCATAACATCACTTGGGTGATTAGAGCAAGGAAGGAGGAGATTAGAGCAAGAAAAACACTAAACTTGAAGCTTTAATGGTGAGCTTCATGAAAAAAACAGTGGTCGCCTGGTTTGTTTGCTTCCCACGCACGTTTTACGCCTCCATTGCAGCTATAAATTGAGCTGTAGACTCATGAGGCTTAGGGCTTCAAAAGCCCTAAGCTAATGTGGCTTAAGATGTACCACAGAAGGCGTATTCGTGTACGACCTCAAGCTGTGCAGAAACCTGACAATGGCGCACTCAGACGAAGAGTAAAGGGAACAGCAAATCGCCCATACGAATGGAAGCGCCTAGTCCTTGTCTTCAACTCCCTTGAAGAAATCTCTGAGAGATATGGCCTCTACAAGCTGGTAGAGTTCCTCCACTGCCAGGGGGTTAAGCTCCACAAATAGAAGATAAGGAAAAATGAAGAGAAAATGACCTAATCTACACCACAAGAGTCCTAATCAACCTAGGCTCTAGATACCATGTTGAGAAAACGTGGTGCTCATGCTAGATCAAGTGTGTGGAGGAAAAGAGCTCACAAAATACAAGAACAATATCTTGCTTATTAAGTTGTTTTATGAATACAACTAGGCCTTGCTCAATACAAAATGCCTCATAGCTCCACCTTTATTAGTCAAATGATCTGGTTTTGCAATAATGACATCATGCATACATGGGCTGTGGACAAGAACATTGACCATCCCCCACACAATGTGCCTACTATATGGCCAGTGGGGGTGGCTGAAGGCACAAATCTAACAGTAAGAGGTAAATGCATTGGTGCTTGCAGGGTATAACTTATAGAGTAAGCCATTGGGAAGGGAGAAACAAAATCCATTGAGCAAAAAGGATCAAGAAAGCACTAGACATAAATGCACAAGTTACACAAGTTCCGGTGTTTCAATCTTCCAAACATGAGGCTTTCACCATTGAGACTTTTGGAGAAGGTTCTCATGTGGGAAGTTATGATGTGCATATCAAGATGCATCCATCATGCTCATGTCTAGATTTTTTGGGAAGGGTCAACCAGTAAAAACCCTACTTGACATGCAAGCACTTGTACTTTGTGTACATGAGAGTCATGGGATTGAGCCAAAATGAAAATATGTTTATTCACCAACCAATTTTGACAGAAAGGGAGGTATCCGAATGTCTATGCAGAGAACGAACCTACCCTAAATTGGTTTAGTGGACAACTCATGTTTCTAATTTAACTTCAAAGATGTATGGGATGTGCAAAAATGTTTTCGGGTTTCATTTTATTAGAAAAATTTCAATGGAGTACGTTTATTTGAGCTTGTATCATTTTATTGGGATATATCATTTTATTAGAGTAAATTTATTTTGCTATTGACAGAGATTGAGAGAGATAGATAAGAGAGACAAAAATAGAGAGAGAGAGGGAGAAAGAGAGAGGTTGATAGATAAAAGAGAGAGAGAGAGAGAGAGAGAGAGAGAGAGAGAGAGAGAGAGAGAGAGAGAGAGAGAGAGAGAGAGAGAAGGAGACAAGTGTGCAATAGAGAGAGAGACATAAAGAGTGAGAGAGAGAGAGAGAAAGAGAGAGAGAGAGAGAGAAAAGAGAGGCAAAAAGAGAGAGAGAGAGAGAGAGAGAAATCAAAGAGAGAGAGATAGAGAAAGAGAAAGAGAGAGAGACATACAAAGAGAGAAGGAGACAAGTGTGCAATAGAGAGAGAGACAGATAAAGAGATAGATCTCTCTCTCTCTCTCTTTTCTGTAAGGTTCCCCCCTTCCACAAATAGGGGAAACACTTAAGATAGTCCACTAAGTCTTATCTTAGAGAAAATTTCTTACTCATCGACACCTTGACCATACAGAGATTCAAGGATATGATTCATAGGTAAGACCTAGTTCTATCCCGCAGGGGGAGCGTGGTCTTCTAAAATCAAATCACCCATAGGGTAATTGATCACATAAATTGGGCAACTACAAGACTTGATTTCTAGAGGCAACGCTTTTTTCCTCATCCATGCAAGGCACAGCCGCTGGCCTAGTCTTCTAGAATAGAGTTGCCCGAGAACCTATTTATCTAGCGTAGGGCTTTCACTTAATCTGTTGGAAAGCTACCCGACTAATTGGGTCCACCCGTCCGTAGGATGGTGCCGTCGGGGCATTCCATCCTCCCACTTTTCACCCTACTCACGCGTCAATTTGTTTTCTAATTAATCCTACCACACTGTTTGACATAAATAAACATGTTCCTTAATTAAGGCCCTTTTCACAAGGTTTGTTAAAACAGCCTTTTTCTACAATACAATCATACCAAAGACAAGATTTATAAAAACAAAGTTTAAACATGAATCAATTTTATACAAGCCAAACCGGCTCTCTTATTCTTTTCCTTTATACCGCCGATGATCTAGAATTCGGCCTTCCAGCCTCTACATGCTGGGCAAAACCCTACGGGACCATACACCTCATCGTCGGCCGCTGGCGAGGACTCAAGCCGGCCTGTCTCCCTCTCAGGCTCCATCGCTCGATCCTCCCGCCCCTCAGAGGGATGTCTGCGCACTAGGGTGGGCTAATTCACTGCACTAGCCTGGGCCCTCAGAACTAGGCAGCATCATAATCACTCGCCTCAATCGGCAAACCTCATTATCCCAATGGTATGAGGGATTGTGCGCTTTTGTCGCACAGGTCGTATAGCTGGGGACTTGCCGGACACCGTATGCGAGCCACGAATGGCTGCAAGCATACAACTAGGGAAGGAAGCTCAAACAGAATGCCAAAGGGTGTGTCACTCACCGCTCAACCGCTGCCTTGAAGGATTCTCGCGTCGCAGCCGTGAAGGAGGAGCCGCCGTCGCCGCTCTACCGCCTCTCCGCCGCCGTGCCGCTACACAGTGCTCGATCGCTCTCTCACTCTCTCTCTCTCTCTCTCTCACACGCAGGAGAAGGAAACCAAAGAGATAAGGCAAGAGCACTCTTGTATTCACAACACATGAGAATGAGGATTTTAGGGTTACATTTGACTCTTATAGGTGACTTGGCCGTTCACACTTGGGTGCCCACATGGCCGGCCGACCCTAACCCTTATCCTACTGATATCCAAGGTGCGCCTCTCATCGGCGATCACCCAATCCCTTCATCCTTAACATATGGTGCCGACAAGCCCGGCCCATGACTCAGAATATTTAAATTAATGACGTAAAATATAGTACGTCGCAATGTCCGCCATGGGTTAACATGCCCCCCTTCCTGATGTAGATTCCGTCCTCGGAAGCTATGGTATGGTAAGCTCGAGAGGGTTGTTGTGGTAGACCGTCTGCAAAACAGGGAAGTAGAGTGAAGGTATGCTGGAATTCAAAAGATATAAAGTGTATAATTTCAAGCATATTAGACCACAATGGATGTTGCTATGAGAACTTAGTTTAAGGGTCACATGAATGAGCTAGTGTAGCAAATTAACAGGAGTTTAAAATTATTGAAAGTAAATCAAGAGTAAGCAAGTCTACTCTAAGAACAAGTTAATACCACAAGCCTAGGGAAACAAGAAACATCAGAGTTACAGGAGCTTTTTGCCTCTTTTTTTTTTTTTTTTTGCACGTGACAATTTTTACACACAATGGCGACGTTCCTAAGGCAAAACTAACATCGATCCTGGTACCATGTTTAACACAAGGCATTATCCAGGAATCTATTAGCTCACTTTAGGCAAGGCTACCCCCTACCAACCAAGGCATCGGTCTGGAGTAGAATACTCCTCGCCTACCAAGTATCAATAAGGCGATAGGCCAACATTAAAGCACATCATAGACTTGTATTGCCATTTATTGTAGGCTTTAAAAAAAAAAAATCTATTTCTTTTGATCTTTGCTCCTGAACTATAATTTGTCTTGCATCCTTTCGACAAAGGGGTAATAGCTATGTCCTAGAGATCAACACACACATGGCCAGGTGTCAAACATCTCGTCAAACATTAAGATGGTTTGACCCTAGACCTAAGACAATCGTATTCCAAGGTTAACTAAAGACGTCATGCTGCCTAGGAATATTTCCAATAAAGTTAAGCTCATTAATGATTTACACTAGCATGCAAGCAACTTCAAAAACTAAGTAGTACATTGACAATTTCCATGTGGATATGCATTATAGTTTATGCAATTGATTGAACAGTAAAAACGAAAGAGAGTGGGTATGGAAGAATTACACCTATAATTGGAGATCTCCTTGATTTGACGAGACAGCTTGCAATTTGATGTAGATATATTTTGATGAACGTTGCGGCAGTCTCAGGACTTGAAAGCGAACCCACCTCAAACTTTTCAACCTGTACAATCAACTAACAAGCTATACCTCGAGAGGCACATCAGTGTGAAAATTTCAAGACTTGTTTAAGGAATCTAAACTAGAAAAAACTTGGAAACGCTAACCTACCTACCAGTCACCACACTACTACTGAGGATACGGTAAGAGGATGTTGTAGAGTCCTGGCTCTAGCCCTAAGGCTAAGCCTCTATCCGCATCATCCAAACAAATAAAGTCAACCTCAGTAGTGCCATGAGTTTCATCCGTCCATTCATCATTGTCAGATATTTCATTTTCATTTTCCCATCCACATAAACTCATCAAAAATGTAACCATGCGAGGATAGTCATCTTGTGGAAAAGGAAAGCATTGGGCTATCGGGGATATGTCCTCTACGGAGTAGGGGTCAGTCATGGTCAATAGGCGAATTAGCCATTCTAATTCTTCAACATTTTCTTCTCTGGCTAGTACATCTATATGATCCCATTCAGTTTCAATAACAGGATAGCACATGTGAAATATCTGAGAAAGGTATAGATGATACCTCTCACCAAAGGTAGGAGTGGATGAAGTGTATGATGATCGTGCATCTGCCATATCTGCAAACACAGATATAGCATCAGTAGGTTTATGTGACAGGTCAATCTAATTCTTGATTGTATATACGGATATTTCTGTTTTTAACGTGCTCTTGCGCTTTTTACTATTTTTTTTGCTTTTCTTTTCTTTTCTCTTGTGTGTATAAAGCTATATATATACATCCCCTTGAATTTGGCAATTACATGGTCAGGGGAGAAGGTTAAGGAGGAAGCATTAGAATGTCGAGCGTGAGTACATGCTCCCCCTTTCCTTGGGTAGATCATATTATTTGCAATGATGTTGCAGCCTCTTGGAACCAATTTGTCCAGCGGGTCATAGGTTGTGATGTGGGCAGATAGCTTTTTACGACCCTTGTGGCCACATCCAATTGCAAAGATGGTAGTGTACGCTCCCATTTGACGAATGGAGGAAATGGTTTCCGACGATACCAGGGGAGACGTAGACTCATCGATTTTTTGTTGGGTGTTGACAAGAGTAGGTGTAGAGCATGTAGAAACTTCTATATGAGTGTGTGCCTGGCATGAGGAGCTAGAAGCTTCATGTGGCTCCCCCCTTCTTGAGCTAGGTGGTAATGATCGATATCGTTTGGGAATCCAAACTAACTCTGGAAGAAGTGGTGCGGAGCACTCTATTACCTTTCCCTTACCACGATCTTGAATTGTCGTTGGGGTGGCAACAATTGGTTTGCAAGGTTTCACAGGTGATGTAGAGGGATTCAGCTTATGTTTAGGGACCCAAATCTGGTCATTCCCCTCGTAGTACCCTTGGGCTACTAATAAATTTTTAGGGATCCATCGCGATGTTACATTGCCCTTTCTCGGGTGGGTAGCTGCTTTCCTTTTACGAGGCTTCTTGGTGGCTGAACGAGATTGAGCAGGGGAAGTAGCTGTTAACGAAGCTTTGGGGACCCATTTGTATGTACTCCTTGGCATAGTAAGCGAAGCTTTAGAGACCACCTTGCCTGTTTCCACCCTTGGCGTTGAAGCGTTAGAGGGGTGGCCTACAATCGAAGATGGTTTTGCCACTGGACTTTGTGATTTTTCATTATCTAATATTTGAGTGGATGACTTAGGTGCGAGATTTTGAGCGGTCAGCAGACCTAGTGTTGGTTCTTGCGTTGTGACTTGTCTGGTTGCCCAATCGATATTGCACTTGGTGGCCATCATCCATTTGCGCCCTAAGATTACAGTCCCTTCCATGGTACCAGCAGGCATAACCAAAAAGCTTTGAATTATGGTTCCCTTGTCATAAGCAACCGGAGTGTGCAGAATTCCTGAGACAGGGGTTTTCTTTTTGTTGATTCCTTGAACTTGGATAGAACTCTTGGTTAAAGGTGGTTTTCCCAGTTGACACCACACGCCATATGATAGCAAATTGTATTGAGCTCCTGTATCCAATAATACATTATACAGCACCTCCCCGTAAGGACTCTGTAACTCAATTGGGTAGATTCCAGTGCATCCTCCTCTGCTTCCTCGAAAAATACTTGCGTAATTCCCAAGTTGGCTTCTCGTTGTCTCCTAGCACGCTGTTGACGTTCTTTGGCTTCGACTCTCGCTTGTATCTTTTTAAGCTCAGATTGTTCTTTGGCTGCCTTCTTTTGATGGATTGCATGTAACTCCTCCTGGCTCAGGGGGTCATAGTATCGTTTGAATTTACTCCCATTAAGGAATCCAATGGTTTCAACTCCGTCGAGAGTCTCCACCCTGATGGTACCCTGCGGGGTAATTTCACATACTCTATATGGTCCCTTGCCAGCATATTTGAGCTTCTTCTTTTCGTTTCGCACTCCATACATTAGGACTTTATCCCCAACCTTGATGTCCTTGTCCTTTAGATGGCGATCAAACCATTTTTTCCTTCTATCCTTCTCCACAAGGGCATTGTATACAGCCAATTGTCTTTCTTCGTTTAGCCGCTCAAGGATATACAGACGTTCTGCTAAGGGATTACCATCCCAACCCTCTTGAGTAGCAACACGAAGACTTGGAATGACAAATTCCCACGGCATGATTGCTTCTTGGCCATATACCATTTTGAATGGTGTGCAATTAATAGCCACTTTGTACGCAGTACGATAGGCCCATAAAGCTGTCGTAAGCTTTAGATCCCAATCCGTGCGATGAGCTTCAACTGTCTTTGTCAAAATAGAGATTAAAGTCTTGTTGGTACTCTCGGCTTGGCCATTCACTTGCGGATAGTAAGGAGTAGATTTATGATGGGATATCATGAAATTTGTTGTGAGCTCCTTAATCACTTCATTTATAAAATGCGTACCATTGTCGCTCACAAGTTCAAAAGGACAACCAAATCGTGTGATTATATTTTCAAAGAGGAACTTGGCTGTTGTCCTTGCATCTGCCTTACGTGTCGCTTTCGCTTCAGCCCATTTGGTCATATAGTCAGTGGCCACAATAATATAGCGAGATTGTGTGTTTCGGGCCGCTGGACTAATTGGACCTACAAAGTCTAAACCCCACTTTTCAAATGGTTGGTTTACTTTGATTGGATGTAGGGGCATCTGATCTTTCCTCTGGGGTTTCTTATATCGTTGGCATTCATCGCAACCCTTCACAAAGAGTGATGCGTCTTGGAACATAGTGGGCCACCAATACCCTGATTGTAAGATCTTTCGCGCAGTTAAGTCTCCTGAGAAGTGACCACCGGTTACGCCCATATGTGCCTCTTGTAAAATGTATAGATACTCATCCTCTTGGGCACAACGCCTAAGAACGTCATCCTTTCCTCTTTTATAAAGAGTCCCGGCTATCAGGCAATAGGGTTCGCATTCTTTGATCAGCTTTCGAGCTAGATCTTTACGAAGCTCCTTGGGTGGAAAGCCATTAACCAAAAAGTTAACAATCTTCTCACTCCATTCAGGCATTGTCTCCACCATGAACAGGGAAGTGTCAGGTAAGTCATCATCAACCCCTGTAGGAGCCTCACCATTGGGTATGCGAGACAAATGATCAGCCATAACATGTTTCTTGCCAGGTCTCACAACAACCGTGAAATCAAACTCAAGAAGAATCAATAGCCATCGTGTGATTCTTCCTGTGGAGCATGGTTTGTTTACCAGATACAACAATGCTTGATGATCCACATAGAAAACAAACTTGGTGGCAAGGAGGTAATAACGAAATTTCCTTACTGCATATATCATTGCCAACCCTTCTCGCTCCGTAGTGGTGTAGTTCATCTCAGCATCGTTCAACTGGCGACTGGCAAAGCTAATGGGGTAGTCTAGCTTGTGTTCTCCAGGTTGAGTTAACACACACCCAATAGCAAAGTTTGATGCATCAATATGCACATGGAAGAGTAAATCCCAGTTAGGCATTCTCAAGATTGGAGCACTCGCCAAGGCCTTCTTTAATAGCTCATAGGCACGATCACATTCTTCGGTCCAAATAAACTCGATGAGAAGCTTATACAATGGTCGAGCTATCTCGGCGAAGAAGAGAATAAACCTTCGATAATAACAAACGTGGCCCATAAAGCGTTGGACTCCCTTGTAGTTGGTGGGTGGGGGTAATTCCAGAATGACCTTGATTTTACTCTCGTCAGTGGAAATCCCATTTTTGGACACTATATGCCCTAAGATAACTCTGTGTTTAACCCAGAATTGGCATTTGAAAGGATTCAAGGAGATGCGATATAATCTACACCTTTCAAATATGTTTCGTAAACACATCAAGTGCTCATCCCAAGAGGAATGAACACAAAGATCGTCTAAGAAAGCTTCACAGAAGTCCCTTAGATATTCCTTAAAGGCCGTGTTTATCAATCGTTGGAATGTTGCAGGTGCATTGGTCAGGCCAAAAGCCATGATGCGAAAGGCAAACACTCCAAACTCCGTGATAAATGCTGTTTTAGCTTGGTCCTCGTCTGCAATTGTGATCTGATTGTAACCCGAGTACCCATCTAAAAAGCTATATGCCTCCTTGCCTGCCACTCTTTCAAGCACATGTTCAGAATATGGCAAGGGGTAATGATTCCTTTTGGTGGCTACATTAACCTTTTTGAGATCAACGCACACTCTAAGTTTCCCATTCTTCTTTGGCACGATGACTATCGGAGAAACCCATTCTGAGTGCTCAATTGGGTATATGAATCCACATTTTACCAGCTTTTCAATTTCCTCTTGTACAATCTTTGCATACTTAGGATTCATTGGGTAGGGACGTTGCTGGACTGGTTTAGCAGTGCTAATCATTGGAATCGTGTGTTGCACCACCGAAGGTGGAACACCCTTCATATCATGATATGTCCAAGCAAATATATCCTTGAATTCTTTAAGAAGCTTCGTAAGTGCAACTTCTTCCGCCTTGGTGAGGTCTTGAGCAATAAAAACTGGTTTAGACTCCTCACCCGGATCTGCTAAGTCTATCTCCTTAACTACCGCAGGGCCATCGTAGACACCGCTACTCCCATTGGTAGGCGTTCGTTGGGCTTTTGTGTAGACCACTTTACGTTCCCCTGTGGTGAATGATTTGAAATGCTCGGGTGCGGGGTGTAAGTCTACTGGTTCTTGTTGTGCCCGGTTTTTTTCTTTTAATTCCGCCTCCTTTTGTTGTTGAGCCAACTCTTGGTTTTGCCGCCTTCTTGCAGTACGACTTAGTTTTGGCTTCTCTTCGATTTCTAATTGGGCGACGTCATGAGGTTGCGGAATACACCACATGACACTTTGGAGGTATTGTCCCCAATTATCCGCTATCTTCCGATGAGCGTCAATGGCTCCTACATAACTAAGCCATTCTGCAGTGGATCTTTCCTTGTTTATTGCAGTGCGTACATTAGCTCGATAGCGTTGGCGCTTATGTCTCGTTTTCTTCTTACCAAGTTTTTGATTTTTGTTTCTATCAGATTCGGACTCACTTGGTCGATCTTCACTTGCGGATGAACTGCAGGAGGCCACTGTCTTAGGCCTTGAGCACATTGCTTCCACATTTGGGTGAATATTTGATTCATTTTTCCCATCAGCAGTTTCTTCTTGAGATTCATACTCAGAGTTGCATTGGTCAGAGTCTTCGCTACTTTCAGTGTCGGTGGAGTTTGCCACGTTCTCGCCATCAGGAGTCATGTGCATAACACCTATCATGTTTATTGGCACTAATGGTGGCATATCTTGCCCCTCAGGTGTTACCCAACTTGTGCCTCTATCTCCCCATGTGTCTATGGTTGCCGCTAGGTGTACCCAATCCACGTTATCCGACTCAGTCATACCCGGTAGAACATCCATATAAGGAGAATCTTTTCCATCATCAGTCTCTTTTTTGCATGTATAGCAATACCTTAATGGGGCAGAGTGAACAGTGGTATCCGATCGATTATCAATGATAACCTTGCTTCCTAAGGGATGCGCACGACCATTCTCAAGATCAACTCGAATGACAGAGTCCTGGAATTGTAGATAGACATGGTTTTTCGACCAGTCATGCACCATTTGTGCTTCCCTCATGAAAGGACATCCTAAGATCATTTGATATGACATAGGATGCTTGGAGAAATCCATTACAATGAAGGTATGTCGTACCTTGTATCCCAGAACCTTGATCTTAAGGTCCCTTAACATTCCAATAGGTTTAGCAATAGTTCCATTTGCCATCTTAACCACTATGTTTGTGACTTCAAGGTGAGGCCTTCCCATAGATTCCCAACAGTTTTTAGTCACAATGCTCACTCCAGCACCACCATCAAGGATTCCCTTTAGAGTTAATCCCTTGGTAGTAATGGGGAGGGTGGCATTAGATTCGTCCCCTTCAAAGTACTGTCCCAACTTGTTAACAGGTATTTCCACGACCGAGTTTTCATCTAGGTTGGGTTGTAGATCCCAATGTTCTCCTTCATCTTGAAGCGTGTCGGGTCTATCCATATTTGCAAATTGTGGTAGCCCCACCTTTAGTTCTCCATTGAGAAATTCCCGAAGAGCTAAGAATAGCTCAGGATCTTCGTATAATTTGGATATGATCGTGGTTCTGATCTCAGAGGACATGAAATCCATTAGCTTAGACACATTCAATGGTACTTTTCGAGACATCGCCCCTTGACTAGGGACTGGTGAAGATGGAATCACTTCCTCTTCAATGGGGTCAGGCAGTCCCTCACTAAACATTCTTTCCAGCAAGAAGGTGTTTGCCCACTTCCGGATGTCCTATCCTCGCTTTCTTCTCGAGAATGATACTCGGTATAGCTAACGGTTTGTGGTTCCTGTGAGGCTGACTTGCGTAGGAAACACTGTGTCTGGAATTTTGATTTTTCTCGGGTTTGGCTCCAGTTCTCTTTGTGTTTCTTCCACCAAACCCCTTAAGTGTTGCACTTGTTCAATCTCCTCAACTGGGTTTGGGTAAGTTCCAATCTTTTTCTTGAGGGTTTTTGGCCCACGTGGCTTGTCTTGGGGAGTCTCAGTCAGTTTGGGTGGTCGAGAGGGCATTAACTGACTTGGTTGTGGGGCTGAGGAAGTTTCCTTCTGTTTCCCCTTATTTTTGTACTCGCTTGATTCTCCTTCATTGAGCTCCCGAGTGGGTTCCTCCCTTAAGGTAGTGGCTTTGGTCCCCATGGTTTCTATTGAATCAGAATCATCTTCAGGATCATTCATATACACGGGGTCGTCTCCTGTCCCTATGTTGGTCTTTGAACTGGGCTTGGAGCTCGTGGCATTAAGCGATCTCTTTCGTTGTGTTTTCTTTTTCTTTGCCTGAGCGATTGATGCAGTATCCCTCTCTTCAAGAATGTAGTTTTGATTTTGAAGCATTGACCGTGTAACTACATTCGCGGGTACAACAGGTGTGGTTCCTCGTGCTTGGTTGGTGACCTCAACCAAATTCAATGGCGTAATCTTGGGTGCATTAGGATTATGTGGACATTGAGCGATCAAATGATCTATGCCACAACGATTACATGTAAGTACCGGCATTCCTGATGTGCTCCCTTGATTTGGTTGCATCTGAGTAGCGATCTTCTGTAGCCTATTAGGGCACTCCGCTATACGATGCGGTCCACCACACTCGTAACATTGAAGAGGTGGTCTCCTTGCCAAGGTATTAAGGTTTTGCCCCCTTGTGGCGAGAGCAGCCGCTTGATATACAGGCTTAACTTGCCCGAAATGATCCTCCATGTAGTACTGGGGAATCATCTCAAACGTATCAATCCCGTATGGAGCAGTGGGGTCTATCTCCTCTTCATAATCCCCACATGCACTATGTGACTCACAACCCATCTGGTTTATAGGAGTAATCCTTGGCTGTGGAGGTTGTGGTCCTAGCACTGGCGGTGGTAACGGCACAGACTGGACTACATTCGGATTCCTTGGAACTATGTGCTGTGACGGTTGCTCGACAGGTTGTGCAGGCATTAGCGCGGGTACTTGAGGTGTGTTTGACCAGGCTAGTGGTGCCTGATTTGCCAACATTCGCTTAAGTACTAGGCAATCCTTAGATTGACTCTGAATGTGGGACATTCACTCGTGCTATGTGGTCCTAAGCACACCGAACACCATTGTTGCTCTCTCCTTGGGTACATATAGCTATTCTGAGGAGCTCGATTACCCCTAAAGTATTCTTGGAGAGCCTTAGTAAGGTCGGTCACAGACATTTCAGATATCTTGGGCTCCTTGGCAATAGGTTTTACCGTCATTGGCTCGTGCCCAGATACTTGCGAACTAACGGATTTTGTTTCTGAAGACACCTTTTTACCTGCAATCATCAAGTTGTCTTCTAACTGGATTGCATTGGCCGTGACTGCTTCCCACGTTGTAAGACCTCTAATGACTAGGCCATTGTAAATGTCCTCGTGGCGCAATCCTCGGATGAATCTATCGAGGAGTTGGTTGTTATTGAAGCGTTCATCGGGAGTGCAACGAGAATTTAGATGCTTCAATCGACTTATAAAGTCTCTCACTGACTCCCCTTCCTCGCGTTCAACTTTTTGGAGTTGAGATGCTACTCCCCAAAGCACACCCTCACGTATGTATTCTTTCAAGAACAATCTCTTGAGAGTGGGGTAGTGAGTGCGCTCTTCAACCCTTAAGGTTCGATACTAATCTCCGGCCTTCCCACTTAAGGTTAAGCCTAAGGCTTTACACTTATGCAGCTCATTGTGCTCTTCCAAGGAATCACACACGTGTTCAAAGACTTCAATGTGCTTCCTAACATCCTCGTTACCACTGAAGTTTTGAGTGAGCTTAGCCACTTGTACTGCCTTGCTTCTAGGTTCTCTCTCAGGCATGCCCTGCATGTTTTCTGCAATGGATCGTCCGATCGTCTGAGCAAATGCTGCGAGATCACCTAAGTGAGCAGGCATAGTTGGTGGAGGCACTTCTGGGATAGCCTGGCTGATAGGAGTTGGCGTTGGTCTGAGTATGTTGGCAAATGACGTAGGATATGATATGTAGCTAGGCCTAGCTCCTCTTGGATAAGGGTTGTGATAAGGCAGTCTTGGAGCATACGCCATTGGCATACTAGGAGGCGTAGGAGCTACATGGGCATGAGTAGCAATAGGTACATAAGGCCGATAGGCACTACCATGCACTGTTGTAGGTACTGTTCCACTAGGTAGTGATGTCGTACTAACTACAGTGGTAACAGGTGCACTTTCTGTCATGCTCATCATTGGGGTAGGCATTGTGGATTCCCTAATGGAAAGTTGAGCCAAGGTTGGAAAGGTAAAGTTACTGCTCGTGGGCTCAACCTGCATTGAGACTCCAGGCGAAACAACATATGAAGGGTCTATGGGACTCACCGAGGGAGTCTCCACAATTGTGATAGGGTTGGTTGTTTGGCCTTGCCCGTATCCAAAAACCTCATAGGGCCAGTGGAAACTAGGTCCACTCCCCTATTTTGCCTCTCAATTTGGATAATTCTATGAATCACCTCACATATCATGTGTTGTTGCTCCTCTAGATTAGTGGCGCTAGATGTGGATCGTAGGACTTCTAGCCAACCTACATGGTATGTGTAACCCGCGTATAGGTCCGTTAGAGTCTCTGTGTGTAGATCATATTCCCAATTTTCATTGAGAAATATCCCATCTAGACTTGGTGTGCCAAATGGTTCTCTTGAAGTGGACGCAATGTCACTTCTTATGGATTGGCTTCTAGGGACCTCTACTTTAGGAAGAGCATCGGAATGTGGTAGCTCAGTAGGGCCCTCATTAAATGAAGTGGGTAGGACACTCTTTGGGAGGGTAGGGTCTACATAAGATGTGAATGGCGAATCTACTACCCCTCCTTCCTCATTTACTTCGCTTGTCGCATGTTCAGAGCGTGTAGCTCTACTAAAGGTCTCTATTAGACGACTAAACATGCTAGATCCGGGTTGTGGGGCCCACACTGGCATGTTTTGGCTTGTCTCCTCAGGGTTCTTGGTAGGGTGTCCTTCCATGGCTTCTGAGTCAGAGGACGAGTCACTATCCACTATTCGTGGATCTTGGGTTGCACTCCCTTGGGTTCCAACCGAAGGCCAAGATGCCAACGTGGAGGGATGGTGTGAGCCTGCATAGACTGAAACGCTTTCTAGTGGTTCAGGCTCTAGCACCCGACCAGAACGTAGATGCATGTGACGTGGGTACCCTACGTGCGTTGGTAACTACCCTTGAAACTCACACAAGTGGTTTCTTAGGTGTTTCGCACCCCGTTTTTACTTGTTTTTGTGTTGTTTTTAACCCGTTTTTGACCCCCTTACCTACGGTCGAACTTGGACTAGGGCGTATGATAGCTCGAAATGAGCGTATCGTTCAAAGGGTCCTAGTGTGCTTTACAGCACCGTGTTCGCCTATCTAGAGCTCTTGTAGTCCTCAAAACAGTCCGTTTCCCTTGGGGGGAAGGGGCAAAAGCCTATTTGCTTGTGGAGGAAAGGGTGAGGGCTTTATCCCACATACTCACTTTACTCCTTGGGGAGTGGGCTACATATAGGGCACAACTTCCCATAAGCTCTCACTTGAAAGAAAGCTATGGAGGCTCACTCTCCTATATATATATATCAAAGGACCGAGACCGAGGCTGGGGCCGGGGCCGGGGCCGGGGCCGGGGCCGGGGGTCGTGGGTCAATTGGGGTTCTTTCTTTTCAAAATTTTTTTCTCCAATTAGAAAATATTTCCTCTCCACACGTTCGGTTCTTTCTTTGAAAATAAAATTTAATTTTTTCTTTTTTCTTTTTTATAATTTTTTATTTTTTATTTTCTGGTTTTTTTTTGTGAGATAAGTTTTCTATGGTTTCCTTAGGGTTCAGCCTTGGCCGCGGCGCAGTTCGCACACACAGCACAGATCTGCTGGGGATTCAGAAATCCCTCTCGCGCGCAGAAACCAGATAACAGAACGCACGCCCACACGCGGAGCGAAAATATAACAAAAGAAACAGAAATGCAACACAGAAACACCTTAACAACAAACACACAGTCGCTTTCCTACAGTGTAGATTAATCTTCACGCAGCAGCCGAGCTGCAAACTGGAGCTTGGTGCAGGGCAACTCCCTGGCAGCGGCGCCAAAAATGTGCGCTTTTGCCGCACAGGTCGTAGCTGGGGACTTGCCGGACACCGTATGCGAGCCACGAATGGCTGCAAGCATACAACCACCAGGGAAGGAAGCTCAAACAGAATGCCAAAGGGTGTGTCACTCACCGCTCAACCGCTGCCTTGAAGGATTTCTGCGTCGCAGCCGTGAAGGAGGAGCCGCCGTCGCCGCTCTACCGTCTCTCCGCCGCCGTGCCGCTACACAGTGCTCGATCGCTCTCTCACTCTCTCTCTCTCTCTCTCTCACACGCAGGAGAAGGAAACCAAAGAGATAAGGCAAGAGCACTCTTGTATTCACAACACATGAGAATGAGGATTTTAGGGTTACATTTGACTCTTATAGGTGACTTGGCCGTTCACACTTGGGTGCCCACATGGCCGGCCGACCCTAACCCTTATCCTACTGATATCCAAGGTGCGCCTCTCATCGGCGATCACCCAATCCCTTCATCCTTAACATATGGTGCCGACAAGCCCGGCCCATGACTCAGAATATTTAAATTAATGACGTAAAATATAGTACGTCGCAATGTCCGCCATGGGTCAACAGGGATACCATGGGCCAACTCCGGGCCTTACTAATGTCTCCGCCGTCCGGCTATACAAGCACAAGAACGGGGCAGCGTCAAGGCAGGGAGAAGTTGTACCTGTACCTTAATTTAACCAAGATAACAATCCACTTACTCACTAAACCATAGGACTAGAATCCATGTTACCTTCTTAAGAAAACAATCCTTTTCTCACACAGATTTTAGCATTTCAACTTGAGATTGCGATAAGACATTCTTTATTAAGGCATATACTGTTGTTTAAAAGAATACAAACTTTAAATGGTAAATCAATCAAATAGATCACTGTAACAATCAATAGAGAAGTCGGGGCCATACCTCAACCCCTAAGAATGATATATAATTGAAAAAAACAAAATATGTATATACCTTATAGAAATTTATCGTTTATCGTTGTCTTTGCTCGTATTAACAAGAGCTTTAGAACTTGACATATGAGAATAGAGCCTTCTAATACCTTGTCTTTTGATTGAAATCATCCAATAATCTCCAAGCTTTATCTTCTCTTACTCATACTGTGACTCTTCACTCTTTCTAAGGTCTATGGCAAAATAGCCTTCTTCTCTTATAGGGCTACGGGATACTATTCTTTCTCTAAAAGAAAAGCTATGGAGTGTTGGTCTCTTCCTCCGAAAGACCATAGCAATCTAAGCTTCTTTTCTAATAAATTAGATAAGAATGAAGGGATATATACATCTCAAACTCTAAGATTACCTTGAGGCTACTTGCTGTCTTCTCACAGTTTTCTCTGTGTAGAGACCCTGACAGAAACAGAAAATTGTTTTGTCCATAACTCTCTCATAAAAACTCAGAATATGGTCATATAACTAATCAAAAGAACGGGAAGGCATCTGGTCTACAAGCTCACGCGGGCAGAATAGACAAAAACGTCTGTATATAGCCACAAACGCAACATCTTTAGAAACACGTTGTTTTTCCATATTTTTAGTATGCGTGGACTCTAAATGTGTAAAAGTACTCTAAATATGACCTCTTATCACCTAAACTCGAAATTCTATTTTTGGAGATACTTATCTCTTAATAGAGCTATTCTTATGTTCATATTTCTTTTAGGATTTTTGGAGCTAATATTTTTATTCTAACACTTTCCTAATGTTTCTAGCCTTGTTGTCTCACTCTTCTCTAATTACACTCTCCTTCCTTATTGAAATCTATATTAAAAGAGACACATACATACATGGCTTGGGAGGGACCTTACAATCTCCCCCACTTAAAAGATTCGAGATGTCCTCATCTCACGAGCCAGGGCAGTATCTAAGTAAATCCTCCTGTCTCTTTAAAAGTGGTGTCCCTACTAGGTAAAAATCTTCTTTTATCTAAATATTGTTCTTAAAGATTCGTTTATTTCATGTGCTTGGCTCGTTTTGTTGTGCCTCCAAAAGGTCTTTATTATTCTAATTTCATGTATCCATATACCTCTCATATGGTATGAACCTTCGAATTCCTTATTCTATACCCCCATGTAATATGGTACTTAACAAATTATCATGGAGAAACATAAGGGAATCAATCCTTTACGCAATCTAACCTATGATAGCAATTTCATAATCTTAGTATCGTCTTGTAGAATACCTCTATTCATCATGCACATTACTTCACATAAATCTTGCACCAATCCTCTTCTATTTACTCATAGAAATACTTGTTGAATTAGATTATCTTTAACCCTGCTATCCCTATTTCTTGACCTATTTTTTGCTCTAGCTCATGATTCCTTGTAGCCAGGGGTGGGCTTGACGTTCCTCTTGAATTAGGAGACCTCTTCTTGATTAACATGGAAGGACTCATGTCCTTCTCGACACTTTCTATATAAAACTTTATCATAGTCTCTGGCTATAATTATGGCTTCTGAAATAGAGGATGGTTTCACATTCTTGATGAGGTTATTCAAAGGTAGATTAAGCTTCCAAATGAATCGATGGAGAAGAGTTACCTCATCCATCTCTAGAGTAAATCGGAGAAGTTTAACAAAAGTTTGGTGGTATTCTTTTAGGGTCTTTCCTTCCTGGGTTAGCTCCAAAAATTTGTTCATTTTATCCTCTCAAAATCCTAGAGGAAAAAGCCTTTCACGAAGGTGTACTTTCATGGCATCTCATAACTGATTCTAGCTCCATTGACAACAATGCTTCTAAATTTTTAGCTCCAATGGTTAGATTGACAACAATGCTTCCAACTAATTTGGCATTTCCGCGAGCAAGGGTGAGCTTGCTTCTTTCATTATATCCATTAAAAGTTCAAAACTATCAAATACTTATTATAGCACCACATTTGAAGGCAGTCAGGATTAATACATCTGAGATCTTCATTTTCTTGAGAATTACACATCTGGTGCCTTGGGATTGACACATCCAAAGATTATCAGGATTGACATATCTGAGATGATTAGTTTTCTAAAAATTACACACCTAGTATGTAGGGATTAACACATCTAAGAGCATGATCCTTTGGGAATTACACATCCGAGATTCATGTTGTCTCAGATGGGTTCTAGATCTTGGATGATCGTCCTAGTGTAAAGCATTTAATGGATGGCATTCACATGTCAACTATTCAAATCTTAATGGAATTATAATCTTCATAATTTATAATACACAAATTAATGAGATATCCTGAAAATTTCTCTAAACAAAGTTTCGGTCTATCCTTCTAGTCATTCAGTCTCTTACTAGTTTCTTAATTTGATCACCCTATGTTTTCCTCACAAAAGTTTTTCTCCCCAATCTCATTTCTCAAATTTATTGTACAAATATCTTGCGTGTGCACCCCCAAGATACAAGCACAATTTCATAAGATGATTGTCTGAACATGTGAGGATATTCAAATCACTTCTATGGCCAGTAGAGATGATTGATTCGTCCTCATATGATAAACAATCACTTGTTTTAATCCCTTGACAGTTAACCTTTGAAAAACAAATCCTAGGAACTAAGATCGGCTCTGATACCACTTGTAAGGTTCCCCCCTTCCACAAATAGGGGAAACACTTAAGATAGTCCACTAAGTCTTATCTTAGAGAAAATTTCCTACTCATCGACACCTTGACCATACAGAGATTCAAGGATACGATTCATAGGTAAGACCTAGTTCTATCCCGCAGGGGGAGCGTGGTCTTCTAAAATCAAATCACCCATAGGGTAATTGATCACATAAATTGGACAACTACAAGACTTGATTTCTACTCATCCATGCAAGGCACAGCCGCCGCGCTGGCCTAGTCTTCTAGAATAGAGTTGCCCGAGAACCTATTTATCTAGCGTAGGGCTTTCACTTAATCTGTTGGAAAGCTACCCGACTAATCGGGTCCACCATCCGTAGGATGGTGTCGTCGGGGCATTCCATCCTCCCACTTTCCACCCTACTCACGCGTCAATTTGTTTTCTAATTAATCCTACCACACTGTTTGACATAAATAAACATGTTCCTTAATTAAGGCCCTTTTCACAAGGTTTGTTAAAACAGCCTTTTTCTACAATACAATCATACCAAAGATAAGATTTATAAAAATAAAGTTTAAACATGAATCAATTTTATACAAGCCAAACCGGCTCTCTTATTCTTTTCCTTTATACCGCCGATGATCTAGAATTCGGCCTTCCAGCCTCTACATGCTGGGCAAAACCCTACGGGACCATATACCTCATCGTCGGCCGCTGGCGAGGACTCAAGCCGGCCTGTCGCCCTCTCAGGCTCCATCGCTCGATCCTCCCGCCCCTCAGAGGGATGTCTGCGCACTAGGGTGGGCTAATTCACCACACTAGCCTTGGCCCTCAGAACTAGGCAGCATCATAATCACTCGCCTCAATCGGCAAACCTCATTATCCCAATGGTATGAGGGATACCATGGGCCAACTCCGGGCCTTACTAACGTCTCCGCCGTCCGGCTATACAAGCACAAGAACGGGGCAGCGTCAAGGCAGGGAGAAGTTGTACCTGTACCTTAATTTAACCAAGATAACAATCCACTTACTCACTAAACCATAGGACTAGAATCCATGTTACCTTCTTAAGAAAACAATCCTTTTCTCACACAGATTTTAGCATTTCAACTTGAGATTGCGATAAGACATTCTTTATTAAGGCATATACTGTTGTTTAAAAGAATACAAACTTTAAATGGTAAATCAATCAAATAGATCACTGTAACAATCAATAGAGAAGCCGGGGCCATACCTCAACCCCTAAGAATGATATATAATTGAAAAACAAAATATGTATATACCTTATAGAAATTTATCGTTTATCGTTGTCTTTGCTCGTATTAACAAGAGCTTTAGAACTTGACATATGAGAATAGAGTCTTCTAATACCTTGTCTTTTGATTGAAATCATCCAATAATCTCCAAGCTTTATCTTCTCTTACTCATATTGTGACTCTTCACTCTTTCTAAGGTCTATGGCAAAATAGCCTTCTTCTCTTATAGGGCTACGGGATACTATTCTTTCTCTAAAAGAAAAGCTATGGAGTGTTGGTCTCTTCCTCCGAAAGACCATAGCAATCTAAGCTTCTTTTCTAAGAAATTAGATAAGAATGAAGGGATATATACATCTCAAACTCTAAGATTACCTTGAGGCTACTTGCTGTCTTCTTACAGTTTTCTCTGTGTAGAGACCCTGACAGAAACAGAAAATTGTTTCGACCATAACTCTCTCATAAAAACTCAGAATATGGTCATATAACTAGTCAAAAGAACGGGAAGGCATCTGGTCTACAAGCTTACGCGAGCAGAATAGACAAAAACGTCTGTATATAGCCACAAACGCAACATCTTTAGAAACACGTTGTTTTTTCATATTTTTAGTTTGCATGGACTCTAAATGTGTAAAAGTACTCTAAATATGACCTCTTATCACCTAAATTCGAAATTCTATTTTTGGGGATACTTATCTCTTAATAGAACTATTCTTATGTTCATATTTCTTTTAGGATTTTTGGAGCTAATATTTTTATTCTAACACTTTCCTAATGTTTCTAGCCTTGTTGTCTCACTCTTCTCTAATTACACTCTCATTCCTTATTGAAATCTATATTAAAAGAGACACATACATACATGGCTTGGGAGGGACCTTACAATCTCCCCCACTTAAAAGATTCGAGATGTCCTCATCTCGCGAGCCAGGGCAGTATCTAAGTAAATCCTCCTGTCTCTTTAAAAGTGGTGTCCCCACTAGGTAAAAATCTTCTTTTATCTAAATATTGTTCTTAAAGATTCGTTTATTTCATGTGCTTGGCTCATTTTGTTGTGCCTCCAAAAGGTCTTTATTATTCTAATTTCATGTATCCATATACCTCTCATATGGTATGAACCTTCGAATTCCTTATTCTATACCCCCATGTAATATGGTACTTAACAAATTATCATGGAGAACCATAAGGGAATCAATCCTTTACGCAATCTAACCTATGATAGCAATTTCATAATCTTAGTATCGTCTTGTAGAATACCTCTATTCATCATGCACATTACTTCACATAAATCTTGCACCAATCCTCTTCTATTTACTCATAGAAATACTTGTTGAATTAGATTATCTTTAACCCTGCTATCCCTATTTCTTGACCTATTTTTTGCTCTAGCTCATGATTCCTTGTAGCCAGGGGTGGGCTTGACGTTCCTCTTGAATTAGGAGACCTCTTCTTGATTAACATGGAAGGACTCATGTCCTTCTCGACACTTTCTATATAAAACTTTATCATAGTCTCTGGCTATAATTATGGCTTCTGAAATAGAGGATGGTTTCACATTCTTGATGAGGTTATTCAAAGGTAGATTAAGCTTCCAAATGAATCGATGGAGAAGAGTTACCTCATCCATCTCTAGAGCAAATCGGAGAAGTTTAACAAAAGTTTGGTGGTATTCTTTTAGAGTCTTTCCTTCTTGGGTTAGCTCCAAAAATTCGTTCATTTTATCCTCTCAAAATCCTAGAGGAAAAAGCCTTTCACGAAGGTGTACTTTCATGGCATCTCATAACTGATTCTAGCTCCATTGACAACAATGCTTCTAACTTTTTAGCTCCAATGGTTAGATTGACAACAATGCTTCCAACTAATTTGGCATTTCCGCGAGCAAGGGTGAGCTTGCTTCTTTCATTATATCCATTAAAAGTTCAAAACTATCAAATACTTATTATAGCACCACATTTGAAGGCAGTCAGGATTAATACATCTGAGATCTTCATTTTCTTGAGAATTACACATCTGGTGCCTTGGGATTGACACATCCAAAGATTATCAGGATTGACATATCTGAGATGATTAGTTTTCTAAAAATTACACACCTAGTATGTAGGGATTAACACATCTAAGAGCATGATCCTTTGGGAATTACACATCCGAGATTCATGTTGTCTCAGATGGGTTCTAGATCTTAGATGATCGTCCAAGTGTAAAGCATCCAATGGATGGCATTCACATGTCAACTATTCAAATCTTAATGGAATTATAATCTTCATAATTTATAATACACAAATTAATGAGATATCCTGAAAATTTCTCTAAACAAAGTTTCGGTCTATCCTTCTAGTCATTCAGTCTCTCACTAGTTTCTTAATTTGATCACCCTATGTTTTCCTCACAAAAGGTTTTCTCCCCAATATCATTTCTCAAATTTATTGTACAAATATTTTGCGTGTGCACCCCCAAGATACAAGCACAATTTCATAAGATGATTGTCTCAACATGTGAGGATATTCAAATCACTTCTATGGCCAGTAGAGATGATTGATTCGTCCTCATATGATAAACAATCACTTGTTTTAATCCCTTGACAGTTAACCTTTGAAAAACAAATCCTAAGAACTAAGATCGGCTCTGATACCACTTGTAAGGTTCCCCCCTTCCACAAATAGGGGAAACACTTAAGATAGTCCACTAAGTCTTATCTTAGAGAAAATTTCCTACTCATCGACACCTTGACCATAGAGAGATTCAAGGATACCATTCATAGGTAAGACCTAGTTCTATCTCGCAGGGGGAGCGTGGTCTTCTAAAATCAAATCACCCATAGGGTAATTGATCACATAAATTGGGCAACTACAAGACTTGATTTCTAGAGGCAACGCTTTTTTCCTCATCCATGCAAGGCACAGCCGCCGCGCTGGCCTAGTCTTCTAGAATAGAGTTGCCCGAGAACCTATTTATCTAGCGTAGGGCTTTCACTTAATCTGTTGGAAAGCTACCCGACTAATCGGGTCCACCCATCCGTAGGATGGTGCCGTCGGGGCATTCCATCCTCCCACTTTCCACCCTACTCACGTGTCAATTTATTTTCTAATTAATCCTACCACACTGTTTGACATAAATAAACATGTTCCTTAATTAAGGCCCTTTTCACAAGGTTTGTTAAAACAGCCTTTTTCTACAATACAATCATACCAAAGACAAGATTTATAAAAACAAAGTTTAAACATGAATCAATTTTATACAAGCCAAACCGGCTCTCTTATTCTTTTCCTTTATACCGCCGATGATCTAGAATTCGGCCTTCCAGCCTCTACATGCTGGGCAAAACCCTACGGGAGCATACACCTCATCGTCGGCCACTGGCGAGGACTCAAGCCGGCGGCCTGTCGCCCTCTCAGGCTCCATCGCTCGATCCTCCCGCCTCTCAGAGGGATGTCTGCGCACTAGGGTGGTGAGGGAGGGTCCTGAGGTGCCTCGCTCGGGCCATCGGCTTTTAAGCCTGCAAAGTGCTCCTTTACTTTTGAGCCAACAAGGTGCTCCTTTTTGTTGTTTTCTCCTAGCCGCTTCTTGACACATTATTGTCGTCTTTATCTTCATTTAGGGCATTGTCATGCTCCCCTCATCTTCTTCCTTCACAGAGAGTGTTGGCTTCATCGATCTCTAGAACTCAGGTGCCTTCCCGTATTCATCATCTCCTAGCCACATGGAATATATCAAACACATGTTGATGGCGAATTTCTTGAGTTTGAGCTACTCCCATATTCTATGGTAAAGTCTTTTGGAGCTGCGATGTTCTATGTATATATCAAAAACTTTTGATAATAAAAGATGTTTAGCAAAAGATTCCAAATTGTTTTCATGGTTGTGAATATTGGTTAATAAAATTATCAGAGTGAATCTTGTTTTCAAGAATTATGATGGAATATTTATTTGTTTAAGAAATAAATCTCAAAAATGAAATATTCATAAATCTAATGACAAAGTTAAGTTGACAAAAATATCGTTTTGTTAGAATCATGAGGTGCGCGGGCCATGGTAGGCAGCTAGATCCTCTTATACCGATGATGAAGAGTTAGATCCGGATGTTCGTAAAGCCCTGCACCAATCCCAACCTGGTCCCTTCAAGGGTGAAGGGGAACAGTTAGGAGGAGTAGTGGAAAAATGGATCGAGGCAATGGAAGAGTATTTTGATGTAACCGGTTATAACGAGAAGAGCAAGATGGCTCTTGCCAGATTGAAAATTGTGGAAACGGCCAGGGTTGCATGGAGGAACCATTGCGAGACAAACCGTCTCGACCGAAATACCCAGATCTGGTTAGATCTTAAAGCTTACCTCAGGAAGAGGTTCTGTCCTCCAGGCTTCCTGGAAACCAAAACGAATGAGTTCTTGGAACTGAAGCAAGATAGTCGGACGATTGAAGAATACCATCAGGCATTTACCCTTCTCCTCAAATATTCTCCACTTTTGGATGAAGAGCAGCTGATGGCCAAATTCATTTGAGGGATGAACGAGCCATTGGACACTTTAGTGAAAAATGCCAAACCAATCTCAATGGTAGAAGATGTCAGAATGGCAACGGACTTTGCCAAAGCATTTGTTGTTAAGATCCCGCCGAAGCCTGCACCCTCAAACTTTAAAAGGTTCCAAACCCCGGGAAGTGCTTCAAACTTTCCACCCCCAAAGAGGCAGCAAGGCCCTAATCATAATCAAGATGCTGGGAAATTCAGAAGTGAAGGAAGACCCTTTCCTCAGAACACTTTCTCAGGAGCCCCACCTCTTTCAAGGATTCAAAGGGATGAGCTTAGAAGTGAGAATAGGTGTTTTGGGTGTCAGGGTTTCGGTCACACCAGCTTAAAGACTGCCCCACTCCTACCATGTCAAGAGGATAGGGAAGTCAAGGACCCAGAGTGCAGAGACCAGCCCCTTCGTATCAGTCAAACCATCTTGCCAAAATCAGGGCAATCCCAAGAGGACTCTAGCTCAACCATTTGCCTCTGTTCAGAGTAATCTCAAAACTCCCTCCCCCAGAACTTGGGTAACTAAAGAGAAAGAGTTCCGCCCCAATCTGCCAACAGCCAGAGCAATTACAATAGCAGAAGTAGGAGGAAAGAGGTCAAATTTATGCCGCAAGGGCCAAATTGTCAATTCTCTGTCATCCATGCTCCAACTGAGTATAAGGGTAAGCCATTTAAGCTTTTGATTGATTCAGGCAGTATTCATTCATTTATTTCCCCAGCATGCTTGCGTAAGCTAGTCTTAGAACAGAAATCAGGGAAACCTATGCAAGTTGAATTGGCCAGTGGGAAGATTCTTTTCACTCACCATGAGACAAATCGTATTCAGTTTAATCTAGATGGGAATGTAACTGACTGCCAGTTCAGTGTCTTACCTTTGGGAGTTTTTGATGGAATCCTTGGAATGGATTGGCTCCACAAAAATCAAGCTGACATTCACTGTCACAATGGAAGCATTTCCTTCCGTGACCTTCACGGGAACAAAGTTTAAGGAACTGAAATTTTTGGATCCCCAGATCTGCAATTAGTAAAAGCTTCTAGGTTATTGAAAGGACTTAGAAAGAAGCAGCTCATTTATGTTGTCGAAATGAATCTGGTAGACGCAAAGTTAAAAGCTAAAGAACCAGAATGGTTAAGTGAGTATATGATGATTTATTCCCAGTAGAGCTAACTGAGATGCCTCCGATTCGAGAAGTAGATCATGAGATAGAATTGACCCCTGCTGGAGCTCAGCCAGTAGCCTAGCGTACGTACAAAATGCCAGTCCCTCTGAAGCCATTGAACTCAAGGAACAGCTTAGGCAGCTGTTAGAAGAAGGGTTTGTAAGACCCAATGTTTCACCTTGGGGAGCGCCAGTTCTCTTTCTGAAAAAGAAGGATGGAACGTTAAGACTCTGTGTGGATTACAGAGGTCTCAATCAGCTGACAGTTAAGAATAAGTATCCTATCCCCAGAATTTGGATATGCTAAATGGAGCCCAGATCTTCACAAAGATAGATCTCAAATCAAGGTATTACCAGATCAGGATTAATGATCAAGATATCCCAAAGACAGCCATCAATACTCGCTACTATGGGCACTATGAATTTACTATCATGCCGTTTGGATTGACAAATTCCCCAGCTACATTCAATCGCCTAATGCAGGACATTCTCAGAGAATACCTGGATGATTTTGTTCTTGTTTTCTCTGATGATATTCTGATTTACTCAAAGAATGCAGCTGACCATATGAAGCTCACGTTCGTAAAGTTCTTGAGATTCTAAGGAAGCACCAACTCTTTGCAAAAAAGAGAAAATGCACTTTCTTTGTCGACCATGTTGAATACTTGGGCTTTCTAGTATCCAAAGATGGAATTTCTCCAAATTCAGCAAAAGTCCAAGCAGTCCATAGATTGGCCTGAACCAAAGACACTGAAAGAAGTCAGGGGATTCTTGGGATTAACCAGTTGGTATAGAATTTTTATACCTAAGTATGCTCTCATAGCTTCCCCCCTGACTAATCTTCTCAATAAGAATACCCTGTTTCAATGGTTTGCCAGGTGTCATGCTAGTGGTTTTGCCTTGGGAGGTGCGCCCATGCAGGAAGGTTATGCAATGGCCTATGAATCCCAAAAACAAATAACGCATGAGAGAAATTATGCTGTCCACAACCTGGAGCTACTTTCAGTAGTCTATGTTGCCCTGAAGTTACGCGGAGACATGACCTACTAGGTCAAAGATTCACTTTGATGACAGATCATCAGAGCTTAAAGTGGATCTTCACTCAGAAGGATCTCAACATGCACCAAAGAAGGTGGATGTAGACCCTACAAGAATTTGATTTTGAAATCAAGTACCACCCAGGGAAAGAAAATGTGGTAGCAAATGCCCTCAACAGAGAAAGCCTCCTTGCTTGCAATCACAGTGGTGTCAAATCCATTGATTATTGAAGCAAGAGAAGAGAAGATCATGTAGGATAGATTCTTTGGCCCTATTGCTACCCTACTTATGCAGGAAAGCAAAACTCCTCAGGAGTTGAACCGAGTTCAACTCCTGAGTTCAACAAGGGTACAGCCTAGATGAAGGAATTATGTATTATAATAGCACACTATGCATTCCCAATGACGAGGGAACTAAGGGTTAAATTCTGAATGAAGCCCATGATAGCCTTATGGTAGGACATCCAGGTTTCAACAAGACCTACATGTCTATAAAGAAAAGCTTCTTTTGGCGTGGACTAAAAAAGGATGTACTTAATCATGTACGTCAATGCTTGATATGTCAGAAAGTCAAAGCCAAGAGAGTAAAAATGCCTGGGAAATTACATCCATTAGACATCCCCCAGACGAAGTGGGAATGTATCAGTATGGATTTTATTACTGGACTACCTTTAGTGCAATCAGGTTACAACTCCATCTTCGTGGTAGTTTGACAGACTAACCAAAGCTGCCCATCTGATTCCAGTAAAAGAAACCTACACTGCAGTGGATGTGGCCAAATTGTTCCTCAAGGAAATCTTCAGATTGCATGGCCTACCCAGGAGAATAGTAAGTGATCGAGATCCCAAATTCATGTCAAGATTCTGGACTGCATTCTTTGAAGTAGTAGGAACTTTCTTGGATCTCAGCACAGCTTACCACCCCGAGACTGATGGTCAAACAGAAAGGGTGAACCAAGTAATCGAAGGTATGTTCACATACCCTAAGTTTTACATTCTTTTTTAGCACTATTACAATTGGTGACAACCAATCCGTATGTTCGATTTCATAGATGAAATCCATAGCAAATGAGCTTGTCTATTTCCTCCTTTATAATTGTTGTGCATACTTAGGATTCATCTGGTATGGTTTTTGCCTAGTTGGCCTCAACCCTTCCATGATTGGAATCGTATGTTATACTACCTCAGGTGGTACCCCCTTCATCTCCTTGTACTTCCAGGCAAAATAGTCCTTAAATTCCTTAAGGAGAGCAACGAGCTCATCTTCTTCAGAGCTGAAGTCAAGTCCTTAGCAATGTATATGGGTCGAGCTTCCTCCCTTGGTCCTGCAATATCAACTTCCTTGACTTCTGCCGAGCCATTGTATGATGTGGACAGCCCATCCTCCTTAACCCTCGTTGCCATCAGTCGGACCACTTTTCGCTCATCAACAGTATAGGTTTTGAAGTGGTCAGGTACTGAGAGCAAGTCTGGTTTGTCTTCATTTTCCCTTTTGGTTTTAGTCTCATGATCTTTCTAGCCTCACATTCTGCTTCTGCCAAGGCTTTATTGCATTTTCAACACCCAGATTTTGTAAGCTTAGGTGTTTCTAGCTTTGAGGGTCGACTTTCTCCTTGTGTCTTCCCTCCAGTGATATCTTAACTCCTCACCCCAATCCTTAGAGAACTCATCATGTACCTTAGTGGCCTCAAGGTATCTCAGCCCCACTGGGCATCTGTGGGTTTTCTTCGTAAATAGGGCATTTCGTCGGGCAATATGTCTTTCTATTTTGCCACCTTCTAAGGCCGTTGAGCATTGGTACAGCCTTGTGCTATGGTCCCTTCTGTACTCGATGTCTCCTCTTTTGATGCTTCATCAATGGTGTGCCAATTAGCCATATAGATAGAGGTCATGGAGACAGTTCTAGATTCCACATACTAGGTCCCCTTAGGTTGCATCACATCTATGGTAGCCAACACATGCATCCAGTTTTCACTGAAGTCTGGAGGAGGAAGTAACGCGTACATTTTCGTTTCCTCTTCTTCCTTGGGATTTCCCACCGGCGGAGGGCTGGCATATTTGTACAGAGGTGGTCCATTCCATTATGACCGAATCATTACCAAATTGTAAGATTCCTCCCCAGCCTCTCAAAATGTCCAGCATATTTCCCTGTAATCAATTCCCTCTTCAGAAATATAAGAGATCTTGTCTCTGACTGTTTTGGCATAGAGAGAGAAAATATTCTAGAGAGAGAATATTCAGATTTTAAATATTTTTGGATAGAAAAATATCTCATATAATTAAGATGAATTTCCCTGAAACAAAAATTCAAAAAGAACTTTCCAATGTGCAATTGGAATTAATTGAAAATAGGTATAAAGGACCTTAGCCTAAGGGTCTAGATTTTCAAAAATTTTAGATTATGGTCTAATTAAGGTTCGTATGGGCCAATTGGATCAATCCATGTGTAGGGAGGAGATAAATCCAATTTTGTAAAAGAAGATACCCAAAAATGAGTAAATGCTCACATAAGATGAAGAGTTGACTATGTACAAGGTTTATTAGTAAGAAACTATGAGCAACATTAAAAATATGAGATATTTTGGGTATAATGATCCCATTTTGACACATATGTAAGGAAGGGGAGTTCTTTAAAGGAGGTGCATATTTCACATAAGATGAAGAGTTGAAAATGTACAAGGTTTATTAGTAAAAAACTATGAGCAATATTAAAAATATGAGATATTTTGGGTATCCAAAAATGAGTAAATGCTCACACAAGATGAAGAGTTGAAAATGTACAAGGTTTATTAGTAAAAAACTATGAGCAATATTAAAAATATGAGATATTTTGGGTATAATGATTCCATTTTGACACATATGTAAGGAAGGGGAGTTCTTTAAAGGAGGTGCATATTTCACATGCTTGAATGAGTTTTAAACTCATAAAAATTGAGATATTTCATCTCTCCTCTCTCCTCATTCAAGTCTAGTTCCAAAAAGTTAGCTTAACTGACCTAAAAATGGTCAAAAATTGACCAAACTGATTTAGAAAATTCTAGAATCAGTTTGTTTGGTTAGGAGCTCAATTTTTCCTATAAATAGAAGCCTCGCCCTTGTTGAAAAAAATATATAGTGTTTATGCATTGTTACTCTACTCCACCTAAGCCAAGAACTGTGAATTCATTAATAATTCATTAGTTTTTGGCACTTCCCTCTTTCTTCAATCCCCATTGGTGGCTCCATTAACATACTAAACCAATTGATTGGTTGGGGGCCTCTACCGTGAACAAAGAATCAAGCAAATTGTAAGGTAAATGGTGAATTTTGATCTTTTCTATAATTTCTCAATGCTTCTCTCTTCTCAACCCCTCTCAAGCTTGAGAAGCTTAATTAGAATGGTTTTTGAATGCTATTGAGGTTAATTGATTAATGATAGTTAGGAATTACATAAAATTAATGAATGCTATTGAAGTTAATTGATTAATGATAGTTAAGAATTATATAAATTTCCATTTATGCTTAATTCAAATGGTTTTTTATGTAAATGCTCTCTCTCACTCAAGAAATGGTCATACTCATGACCCATTCTCAATCCAAATGAAGCTTTTCATAAAGCTTTTCCTTAATCCAAGATTAAGCTATGCTTGAGTGGCTTTTTTCTATGCTTTTAGTTTATGTATATTGATGATTCAATCCATTATGGATTAATGATCCAATTAGAGTTCATTCTAATTATTTCATTAATGATAAGCTTTATCTCTTAGAAAAATTGAGATTTATCAGTCATAGTAGCGGAGCTATGGCAAAATTTTTATAAAAATTACGCATAAAATAATTTCATTCAAAGCATAAAAAGAGGACTTCCTACCATATTCTAGGAATTATCATCCTAGATTAATTGGAAGAATTTCATTGTAATCATGGAGAAATTGATTTTTTATATTATGCATAAAGGATAAATATTTATATCAAAAGTATTACTTTTATCATTTTTATTTTCATGCATAGGAGTATGCATAATGGATAAATTTTTATATCAAAAGTGTTACTTTTATCATTTTTATTTTCATGCATAGAAGTATGCATAATGGATAAATTTTTATATCAAAAGTGTTACTTTTATCATTTTTATTTTCATGCATAGAAGTATGCATAATGGATAAATTTTTATATCAAAAGTGTTACTTTTATCATTTTTATTTTCATGCATAGAAGTATGCATAATGGATAAATTTTTATATCAAAAGTGTTGTGTAACGCCTCCGCTCTACGGCTGGGTCTTCCTCAAGCTGCCATAGCCTAGGCGTGGAGAAGAAGAGAGGGTGGAAGTCGGTTCACCTCCCAACCATATAATGACGAGTTAGGGTTTCTCGTTGGGTTTTATACCAAAACCCTGGCCTGTGTCCACACCTCCTAGCCCGGCTGCCCATCTTACTTAAGAGCCGTGCTAACTTAGATGTGTACACACATCGACCAAACCCTAACGCCCATTAACCCCTGAACCCCGCTAGCACTAATAATACTCTCGAGACTCCGAAAGCTATTAACTTATGCTAGGGTTTGACTTCCGTAGGACCATAGTCCTGACATGTTACTTTTATCATTTTTATTTTCATGTATAGAAGTATGCATAATGGATAAATTTTTATATCAAAAGTATTACTTTTAGCATATTGAATTTCATGCATAGGGGTATGAAAAAAAATTGATTATTTTATTATAAAATTATAAAGAAAAAAGATGATTATTTTATTATAAAAATGTTATTTTTATCATATTGAATTTCGTGCATAGAGGTGAAAAAAATAATAAATTATTATTTTATTATAAAAATGTTTTTTTTAAAAAATAATTATTTTATTATAAAAGTGTTACTTTTATCACATTTGAAGTTCTTACATAGAGGTATACATAAAAGATGTTTATTATATTGTAAAAATGTTACTTTTATCATAATTGGATTTCATGCATAGAGTTATGCATAAAATATATTTTTATACTAAAAGTGTGATTTTCATCATAAATAGATTTTATGCATAAATTAGATGCATAAGAGAAATTCTTTTATTCTAAAAGTGTAATTCCTACTAAATTGAATTTATGCATAAGAAAATGCATAAAAGATTGATTTTAATTCAAAAGTGTCATTATCATCTAAAATGAATTGATGCATAGGAAGATGCATAAAAGATTGAACTTTAATTCAAAGTGTCATTCTCATTTAAAATGAATTTATGCATAGGAAGATGCATAAAAGATTGATTTTTATTTCAAAAATGTTAGTCTCTTTAAACGGAATTTATGCATAATTAGATGCGTAAAGAAATTTTATATCAAATATAAGAATTCCTTTGTATTCTATAAATAGATATGGAAAGGGATAGGATGTGATAAGAGATGTATAAGATGTGATAAGATGTGATAAGATGTATAGGATAAGAGTTAGGATGTGATAAGATGAGTTAAGATGTGATAAGAGACCTATGGGATGAGTTAGGATGTGATAAGATGAGTTAGATGTGATAAGAGACCTATGGGATGAGTTAGGATGTGATAGGATGAGTTGAGATGTGATCAGATGTGTATGGGATGAGGTAAGAAGTGTATGTGATGAGATAAGATGTATATGAGATGAGTTAGGATTAGATAAGATGAGTTAGGATGTGATAAGAGGTGTATGAGATGTGATAAGAAGTGTATGAGATGTGATAAGATGTGATAAGATGCATATGAGATGAGTTAGGATGTGATAAGATGAGTTAAGATGTGATAAGATGTGTACGGGATGAGATAAGAAGTGTATGAGATGAGATAAGATGTATATGGGTTGTGATAGGGCGAGAATGGATGTGATGTAAAAGAATAGGTGTGAAGGCATATGAGGCTATATGAATGGAAATGTGGAAAGGGATGAATATATGTGGATGTAAGAATGTGAAAAACGATGTATACATGTAGATGTAGATGTATGGATGTGAATGTGATTATGGATGTATAGGTGTGAAGGCATATGAGGCTATATGAATGGAAATGTGGAAAGGGATGAATATATGTGGATGTAAGAATGTGAAAAACGATGTATACATGTAGATGTAGATGTATGGATGTGAATGTGATTATGGATGTAGATGTATGCATGGAGATGTGGATGTATGGTTATGTATGTGGATGTATGCATGGAGATGTGGATGTATGGTTATGTATGTGGATGTGGATGTATGAATGAGGATGTGAAAATGGATGTATGCATGGATGTGTATATAGAATAATGAACGTGAATGTGTATGGAAAATAGTGTGTCGTCGATATGAGTAAATGGATGAAAATGAATACACATTGAATGGAATGTGGATTAAGTAAAGTGGTTTGAGGAGGGATAATGTAGAAAGACGAGAGTTCGATATAGAAACTGTATTTTATGACTGTTTGTAAATTACTGTTTTATGTCAAGAATGCTGGGGAAGCATTTTGACCGTCTTGTGGATTAAGGTCATGGAGACCTAACTGTGATAAAGTTGCAACTGCTGACGGAGAGTCAATGGAGGACGTCTCGCGTAGCAAGGTCGGCCGAGGTCTTGACCAGCCTCAGTTCGATTTAAATGGTGAGCTTCCGGTACGGTGGATTAAGGACCAAGGAAGCGGCCTATGAGTGAAGCGCTAGGTCACCTGCGAAGGATCCTAGAGGGTGCTGACCATACGGTGCTCGGGCTCTGGGTCGCCAAAGATACCCACACGTGCATCGTGGAAGATATTGGAACAAGGAGTAAGAGTTGTTTTCTGAAACCGGGCATGGATCTGGTTGATTGACCTTGCTGGTCCTCAAACGGATGAGTCCATGGCTCTTTTATATGGATTTGTGGGTTGATCTTGCTGATCTTCCACGGAGATTCCATTCTGTTATATGAATGTATTGCCGGTTACTATGAGCTAGGAACTATGGAAAAGGCCCCTGAGTGAACAGGTGGTGAGTGTTCTGGTTGTTGCCGATGATGCCATAAGTAAACCGATGAATGAATGATGGGAAATAAGGATTCAACTAGATACTTTGAGGATTGTCATCAGTGACATAATGGTTTCATTAAAGGATTGTTTGAAAGTTAGTTGATGCTGAGAAAAAGGTAATTGCATATTGGGTGTGTAAGTGGTGTGACTAGTTTTATGTTTTGCATGAACTTCCGGCTAGGAGGCCTAGGAACTCTTTTCCCTGGTACCCGGGACAAAACCTAACCAAATTCTTAATTGGATCCCATCACTATAGTGGTTGGGCGGTTGGCTAACCTATGGGACTAGATGGGGTTAGGCTGGACTGATGGATCCGTAAATCGAGATTTAATTTCTATTATTACGATAGATGAAGTAAATCCCGGATAATAATTGTTCTATGGATAGGAATCAACGGCTGTGCCTCTTGATGGGGAAAAAAGCGTTGATCCCAATGATCCAAGTGCAAGTTTCTTCCTTGACCTGACCAAGTTCTGTTAGAGGTGCAGTCGGATTAGTTTGATCAGTAATGATCTTGACTACGTTAGAGTAAAGAGTTATCCTGGTGGATTCGTCCGTGCTTTCCGGGTAAAGGAAGTTTTTCGAGTTTCGATTTTGGATAAACCGACGGATTAGTCTCTTGTCCGGATATCCGAGGGCGAGGCCCCGAGTGTGAGACCCCTGCCCCGCGCATGATGTGCTACTTCCGCTGCTAGTACCCCGAATCCGTAGCGCGGTGGAGACTGGGATCTTACACAAATAATTGCCCTTCCATGGGGTGTGCTTTCCATGTTCTCAGATCTATCTTTAAAATTTATGAATACCTACGTACATACACGTGATCTAAGGCCCAATCATGCACCAATTTGGATTCCCTCATGAAGGGTCTCCCCAATATTATGTCATATGAATCAAGTTGGCGTAGGAAGTCCATGACCACAAATGTATGATGGTAGCAAAACATAGAGAGTTTGAATTTCACATTTCTCCAGAAGTCCAATGGGCCTTGAAGATATTCCGTTAGCCATTTTAACGATTAGATCTGCTTTTTTTAGATCAGGTTTCTCCCAATTTTCCTAGAGCAACGTTTTGTGTGATGATGCTAACCCCCGTCCCACCATCCAGAATAGCCAATGCCTGGTACCCATTATGATGAATCGAGATTGTAGCATTTGTGTCGTTGCTTTCGTAATAACATCCCAGTTGATTAACTGGTATCTTAACGACTCGATTTTCCTTGTGTGTCTCAAGATTCTTTCTGCCAAAGGTGGCAGAGCCTCATCTATAGTATCGGCTAGCTTTAGTCCACCTTCTACCCATTCTTTTATATATCTCCATAGGGTTGGTGAATTGCGTAACAGTTACCCTAATGACATTTGTACAGGCGTGGACAGTACAACCACGAGACTTCCTATGTCTCTGGGTTCTTTGGAGATAGAGGGTTCTCCCTAGGTGTGTGACTCGCATTCCTCCATAGGGAAGGAATGGATGGACTCCCCCAATGCATTTTCCTCAAACATTATGGACATTGTGTTTTCTTGGGATCCCTCTTCTGTTTCTTCTAGAATTGAAGTAGGTACATCCAATTCCCTTTCCCTAGTTGGCTCGTTTCGTGGATAAATTGTATCCCTAACCCAGTTAGCCCTTAGCCCTTAGCTTGGCTTCATGAAGCCATTGACATTCTTCAACTAAGGCCCTCATGTCTTCAAGCTTTCTTAATTCCTCATCGGCATTGGGGTATTCACCGACCCTTTTAGGAGTTGTTGGTTGCTCCCTTTGCTCTTCTAGGTCCGGCCCCTTATGATCGATCCTTTGATCCCCCTCTTCTCTCAATTGGGTGGATTCGGTGTCGATTGTATCTTCTTCGGATCCATCTTGGATTGTGACTCTTGTGTCACCCTTACCCACTTTTTTCACTCTTCTCCTGTGGTTAGTTCTGGAAATAGTCACATCCACTCAATTCTTTCCCTTGTCTCCTAATTGAGCTTGCACTCTTGTCAGGACATTGAGTGGTGTGATATTTTCAGGTTGCACATTAATGGTTCGGATGGTGGCTTGATTGGCAGTAGAAGTCAAACCACTTATGTGGTATGGACAATCCTTGTTCAAATGATCAATCCCACATTTAGTACAAGTGAGTACTGGCATGTCATTGGGTGTTAGCAGTCACTTGTTAGGGTTGGTGCGTATGAACCATATTCTTGTTTGGACACTCAGCGACTCGATGCAGCCCTCTACAACCAAAACATTGTAGTGATCCTCTTCTCAGGTGTTCCCCTTCCTGTATTGGATTTTCTAGGTATCTTCAGTCCATGGGATGGTCTTGCCGCTATAGTGGCTCATCATTAGTTGCCTCCGTATGCCTTTGCAAAATTAGAAGTTCCATGTCTTGTAGGAACGTAGGATGATTGATCATCTGCTCAATATCTTTTTTGGTGTACAGACGGTCCTCCACTTCGCCTGCCACTCTTGCTAGGTTATCCTCTTCTTCTATGGTTGTAAACCCTTCCTCAGCTCTAGGCACCTCATTTATGGGTTCCAAGTTTGGAATTTCTCCCCCCTCACTTCTTCCCATGACTAATTTCGGTTCCTTACCCCGTGATTGGAGTAGGTTTAAACCTCTCGTTTCCTTTTGGGTTAGTCTAAAGGCTACTTGTCTTCCAAAAGTCGTGGGCTATTTTAGACCCCAAAAAAATCATGGCTTTTTAATATATTAGCCCAAGGTAGCAATTTAGGTAAATTTTAGAGGAAAATTTACCAAATTTATACTAAAAGTGAGCATATATCTTGGATTTTTTTAAACATTCGCCAAAGTTTCCTACAAACTCTACCTTCTATCAAAGAAAGATTTTCCAACCCATTTCTATCAAAGAAAGATTTTCCAACCCATCTCTACTTTGACTAGAGGATATGCTCCTTATTTTTAACCCTGATCTCGACATATAACAATCAAAAGGGCATAGCTCCCTCAAGCCTATAAGGGAGTCCATCATGGTTAGGGTAAAAAAAAGATGCCTCTCCATGAATATATAAGTGTAGGTGGCTTGATGATTATTTCTTCTATATAAATCTAAAATTATAGAAAATGGGGCAAATGTCAAAATTGGGCAAATTTTCTAAAACCCTTCAAAACGGCCAAAATTTGGGCAAATGCTTTAAGATATCGAGCATTTTTTTTTGCAAAAAAACCCAAAATAGCCAATTGGTGAAGATTATCCCCTATTTCTTTCCTTGATCCTGTAGGTTAGGAACGATGCCAAATGCTGCGCTATGGGATCGGGTACTATTTCTTTTATTTCTAGAAATGGTGATACTATGAAGTTGTCTGATATGCTTTATATGCTAGACATTAAGTTCAGAGATCATTCAGACATATATCCCAACATATGACAATCAAAAGTGTATAGCTCCCTCAAGCCTATCAGGGAGTCCATCTTGGTATGTCAAGAACGACTTGGAGGAACTGGCCATTCCATCTTGAACTATACTTTATAAAATTTTCATTATGAATTAGTCTTGTGGTATGGGATATGAGATTAATATTGTGTGAAGTATTCTGATGCATACTTATCTCTACATCTCTGTGGGATAATTTTTTGTGGTATGGAACACTAGAATTTATTACACATAGAAGTCCTTTTGATATAATGTCTTTTGTTATAAATTAGATAAGATACTTGAATTTTTATATTATACGATAATTGATCTCCTACTCCCAATAAGCAAACATGCAACTGAGGTCAGTTACTTATCCAAGTAAGAGGGATGTTACATAATGTCCACCTTTTAGTTGTATAGGGATGCCCAAACGCTAGTGTGTCATCCTAGTGAATTGGTATCGTGGTGGGTGACTTGACATTAAATAGTGGTTATCTAGTGTTATTGGCATAGCTTGAGACCATGCTTGAAGAGTGTATGTTGTTGAGGTGTAACAAGTAGTGCCATGCTTGACAACTGTATTGTGGTCAAGTAAAACAAGTGGACTATGCTAGATAACTGCACACGGTCGAAGTGAAACAAGTGATTTATGCAATTGATGTGCCATTGTAATTGAAAGTGTAACAAGTGGAAACACACTCCATACGAGATGATGTGTATAATGATACTCTCATTGTAGTGAAACAAGTGGTAAGTGTATGTTGTGTTTGTGCCTATCAATGTGTGTCTGTAAAGTTGACGGGTCTACGTGCCCAAGGCTCGGGCCATTAGGATGTGGCCACGTGGACCTGTGTGCCAATGTTGTGTGTGTGTGAGCGTGTGTTTGTGTGTGCGCGCGTGTGTGTGCATGTGTGTATGCGTGCATGCACGCGTGTGTGTGTGTGTACGCATGAGTGTGTGCGTGTGTATAAAACAAGGACTTTAGGAGGAGTTTTTTATAATTAATTAAAAAAGGACTTGGAGGTTAAAAATTAAAAAATGAAAAAGGAAGGTGGGGGGAGGGGGATGTAAAGAAAAATAAAAGAAGTAAGAAAAATTTAAAAGGGCAAGGAGGGGGGTGTGGGTTCAAAAAAGAGTGTGCTTGTGTGTGCATTGAGTGAAAATGTGTGTGTAGAGAGTGTCTCCTTATTTTGAATTTATTTTACCCCCAAAAATTAAACTTAAGGCTTTACACCTTATCCATTCAACCCCTGTCCAAATAATATACAATTTCCCATTTACATGTGCAAGGGCTAAAGCTCTCACACCCAAGCTCATATTTTTATCTGCATGGAGGATTTTTTTAATCATTAATTTTTTTAGATTAACTCATATACTTAATTCATAATATTTGCTAATGACATTTTTCTCTTTCCAACCATAATGTGTGCTAGGGGGTGCACATGGGAAGGCCCCACTAAATTTTTGCACACGCTAACTTGGTCAATTTAATGTAAATTATTTATCTAGTTTTTATTTTCAATTCATGGCGATATCACGATCGAGGTACTCCGCTCGAGATGCGTGGATGTCCCAATTTTAGAGAGAGTGAACGAAAGTGAGTACCCTCATCTTGCAACCGTATATCAGTGGTATCCATGCATATTCATAGGTGAATATGTATATGGAGTAATTAGAATATTTCTTTTAGATGCAAAAATGGTGGGAATTACTCTTTTGGAATAACATAAAAATAAACTTTCTTTTCCACAAAATTCTGGAAAATTTTACCATAACCTCCTTTGTATGGCTGACCATTTCTCATTTTTATCATTCTATTTTAACTTAAATTAACCTAATTTAGATTTATAGAACTCTAATCTACACAATTTTCTAAATTCAAGAGAGTAAACAATAATAAGAGTTTAATTAATCCCTTAGTTAATCTTTCTAGGATTAAGAAAGGCTGGAATGTAAAGAAGAGAAGGGGGTGGCCTTTTCATCAAGGCATAGCATTTGAATTTAATTCAATAACTGCAAAACAAAAAAATCAAGAAAACCATAGATTTAAAATTTGTAAATAAGTAAGAAAATTAGCTTACATGAAGCTTGTAAGCTCTCCTTTGGCTTGAGGGTTTGAGGGTTCTACTCTTGTTTGAAGCAAGAGTGGCCACCAAATCACTTTGGAGAGGATTAGGCCAAAAACAATTGAATTATTAAGAAATTCAATGTAGATGGCTCAAGATAGAAGTAGAGTAATAGCGCATAAACACCATTAAGCTTTTACAAAGGTGGATGCTTCTATTTATAGGAAAAAGTGAGCCTCTAACCAAGCAAACTGATTCTAGAATTTTCTAGATCAGTTTGGTCAATTTTTGATAATTTTTGGGTCAGTTCAGCTTACTTTTTGGATCTAGTTTTGAAATAGGAGAGATGAAATATCTCATTTTATTGATTTAAAATTGGGGGTAGTGATGAGAAAAAAGGTGCCTCCTTCATGAGGGACGATCCCCACTCTGAGGTGTCAAAATTCAGTTTTTTAATTGTTTTCTTTGGTCCTCAGTCCACTCTTCATCTTAGGTGAGCATTTACTCATTTTTGGGGGGTTTTTCTTTTATTCTTCAATTTATCTCCTCCCTACATTTGGATTAATCTTATGGTCCATAAGAACCTTAATCCAAAATTTTTAAAAAATCTGGACCCTTAGGCTAAGGTCTTTTGTGCACATTATAATTTATTTCTAATGCACCTTAGGAATTTCTTTTTAAACTTCTGTTTCGGGGGAATTTATTTTAATAAGAAGGGATATTTTTCCATCTAAAGATATCTAAAAAATGAATTACCTCTCTCTAGAATATTTTCTTTCTCTAGGCCAAAATAGGTAGAAACAAGATCTTTTATTATTCTAAAAAGGGGATTGATTACAGGGGAAGAAACTGGACATCTTGAGGGCCGGGGAGGAATCATACAAAGTCTTTCACTGCATTCATACACTTTGAACCAACATTCACTATTATACAATAGTCTTACGAAACAACCCATCAACTGTAATAATAACTATTCGGCTATACACTCATTAAAATTTACAAATAGAGGGTTATAAAATGTATATCTGAAAGTGCCCTAATAGTGCATGCAAGGATCATATAGTTAGTCCTATCTCTAAAGAAGATAGAGCCGACCTCAATTTTGATGACAAGGAGTATCCTAGAAGCATAAAAGGAGAGAGAGAGAGAGAGAGAGAGAGAGAGAGAGAGAGAGAGAGAGAGAGAGCATAGTAGTAGTACCTGCCCTAGCCGATTGAAACGCTACCGTCGTGACTGAACGGTTGAACACTACCGTCGACACTGAACGGTTGAACGCTTGAACGCATGAACGCATGAACACTTCAACGCTGTCGTCGATTGAGGAAAAACAAACACTTGAACGGCTGAACACCAACGTTGAAGTCGATTTAGGAAAAATGAAAGGCTAGCTCCCCACTTATAGCTTTTGAACATGTTGACGTGGCCTCTATGTGCCATGTCATATTGTTGAAGTTCAACAATATGAAGTGGCACATAGAGGCCACATCACCCTCCTCAATGTCTACGCATACAACCTTTGCTAGGCCGCTTTGTGCATGAAGGGAGAGGTGTACCCCGTGCAGCCTTTGCTAGGCCACTTTGTGCGTGTAGGCCTGCAAAATCAATCGGGGTAGCTGCCATACCACCTAGGGCTGGTTGAGACCACCACCAAGCCAACTGGGATAGCTTTTGAACGTGTTGTCATGCCCTCTATATGTGCCACATCATATTGTCGAACTTTGAAAATATGACATGGGCCTCCTCAACGTCTGCGACATCCCGTACAGCCTTTGCTAGGCTGCTTTGCGCATGAAGGGAGTGATGTACCCATGAAGCCTTTGCTAGGCCGCTTTGTGCGCGTAGGCCAGCAAAATCAACCAGGGCAGCTGCCATACCACCTAGGGCTTGCTGGACCACCACCAAGCCAACCGCGATAGCTGCCATACCACCAAGAGTAGTTGTCGTTGGTTGGGGTGTGCTTGCTACTATGCAACCTTCTTGCCTCCTCCCCAGTGCCTATCAGTGAGATGTGGCGACTATGACATGGCACATAGAGGCCACGTCACCCTCCATGAATTTTGATATTGATATTGATGGGTATGTCTCTTAATTTTGATATTGATAATTAAAATTCTTGTGCCTAGACTTATTTTGATTATTTTAAGCATTTCTTCAAACACTGTCAATGACTTCATTATTTATCATACTATGTTTTCCCTTTTATCAAAACTTCTTAAAACAAGAAGTTTGAAAATGTTTTTACCTTTAGACTTGTATCTTGAATGATTTAAACATTTACTTGAAAGTTTACACAAATGTTTGGGGAACAAAAACCATAGAAAGTACTAATGTTACTTAGAAGGTGTTTTGGGACATTTTGGGAGAAGAGATAATAATAAGAGTTGTCTTAATTCTTAACTAAATAAATACACTCTTAGAAATGAGAATGGATGGCTTCTTGATCATAGGTACCAAAATTCTATCATCATTCTAAATAAACTTGTGAGAATGTGAGTTTAACTCCTTAAAATTTAGTTTTTGGAGTTGTGATATTAAAATTCAAACTACTTATCTTCTCGATTGGTTAAAAACAAGTTTCCTAATCTAATTCATACATAAAAATATCATATATATTTCTCTAAGTGATTAAGTAGTGCTCATAATAACATCTTCTTTTATATGCTATTCTCTCCAAAATCTTTAGAAGTACTATCTAAGAAAATGATTTTTCTTTTTTGTATGATTTTCATAATATAAATATCTAATACTCAACTCCCCATTGGATTCTATATAGAACTTAACTATAATTATTTTGCAATGTCTCCTCATCTCATCATTGTGCCTTTAGCCTTAGTGAAGTAGTTAATCAATTTTGTAAAATTATTAAGGATGGGTTTAAAAACTTCTATTTAAATTTTGTAAAATTGCAAGGAGGGGAGAGAACACCAACATCACCAAAAATGAGTCGTGAAACATATGCTCTCTCTTTTGTTTCATCATGTTTACTCTACAAAAGAATAATAAAAAATGTAAAAATATTTTTTTTGGTAAAAATTAAAACTTTAAAATTCAAACTCCTCATCTAAGGAGTTGTGATATTAAAATTCAAACTACTTATCTTCTCGATTGGTTAAAAACAAGTTTCCTAATCTAATTCATATGTAAAAATATCATATATATTTCTCTAAGTGATTAAGTAGTGCTCATAATAGAATCTTTAATATGCTATTCTCTCCAAAATCTTTAGAAGTACCATTCAAGAAAATGATTTTTCTTTTTTTGTATGATTTTCATAATATAAATATCTAATACTCAACTCCCCATTGGATTCTGTATGGAGCTTAACTATAATTATTTTATAATTTCTCCTCATCTCATCATTGTGCCTTTAGCCTTGGTGAAGTAGTTAATCAAATTTATAAAATTATTAAGGATTGGGGTTTAAAAACTTCTATTTAAATTTTGTAAAACTACAAGGAGGGGAGAGAACACCAACAACAGCACCAAAAATGAGTTGTGAAACATATGCTATCTCTTTTGTTTCATCATGTTTACTCTACAACATCAGTTACCATGCTCATGGGCAAAGAGAAATAAAAGAATAATAAAAAATGTAAAAACATTTTTTGGTAAAAATTAAATTTTGTAAAACTACAAGGAGGGGAGAGAACACCAACAACAACAACACCAAAAATGAGTTGTGAAACATATGCTATCTCTTTTTTTTCATCATGTTTACTCTACAACATCAGTTACCATGCTCACGGGCAAAGAGAAATAAAAGAAAAACTTTTTTTTTGGTAAAAATTAAAATTTTAAAATTTTACTTTTTTTAACATTGAAGTTAAAATGGTTAACATTAACACTAACACTAACCCTAATCCTAAACCTAATACAAATGGCGATAATGTAAATGATATTTGGTAATTATTTATTTACAACCTCCTAACTAGTGATTCTCTCTCTCACACATACACACATCCCTCACTATCCCTCTCTCACACACACGTCTCTCTCTCTATCTCTATTATGGAGGCTCTGCTTATTTTTCCCAACAATGATACATGTGAGATGAGGGTGCCTTTGAGCAATGGCAAAGGCTTTGTGAACAAAGAATTTCTTATTAAAAAATGTTTACCTTCATAGTTCAAGGGTTTAGAGGTGATCTGTAAGATTCCTCCCTCCAACTTTTTGAGATGTGCAGGTGTAAGAACCTCCCCTTCTGATCTTATAATTATTTCCCTCTCTGAAATAAAAGAAAGATTCTGTTTTACCCTATTTTGACTTAGAGAGAGAAAATATCTAGAGAGAGATAGTCCAAAATTGAGATATTTTTGGATATAAAAATCCTCCTAGTGTCTAAAATGAATTTCCCTGAAACAAAAATTCAAAAAGAACTTTCCAATGTGCAATTGGAATTAATTGGAAATGGGTATAAAGGACCTTAGCCTAAGGGTATAAAGGACCTTAGCCTAAGGGTCTAGATTTTCAAAAATTTTTAGATTATGGTCCAATTCTACCGTGATCAAAGAATCAAGCAATTTTGTAAGGTAAAGTGTGAATTTTGATCTTTTTTCATAATTTCTCAATGTTCCTCTCTTCTCGACCCCTCTCAAGCTTGAGAAGCTTAATTGGAATGGCTTTTGAATGCTATTGAAGTTAATTGATGAATGGTAGTAAAAGGAATACATAAATTTCCATTTATGCTTAATTTTAATGGTTTTTATGTAATATCTCTCTCTCACTCAAAGAATGGTCATTCCCATGACCTATTCTCAATCCAAATGAAGCTTCTCATGAAGCTTTTCCCTAATCCAAGAATAAATTCTATGCTTGTTTAATTGGAGGCCAAATTAATGACTTTTTTATGCTTTTAGGTTAGTTATTTCATGAGAATTTATGATTCAATCCATAATGGGTTAATGATCCAATTAGGGATCATTCTAATCATATCCATAATGTTAAAGTTCATTCTTTTAGAATAAATTGAGATTTATCAGTAATAGCAGCAGAGCTATGGCAAAATTTCTGTAAGATTTACACATAAGACATTTTCATTAAAAGTATGAAAAGAGGACTTCCTACCATATTCTAGGAATATTATCCTAGATTAATTGAAAGATTTTCATTGTAATCATGGAGAAATTGATTTTTATGTTTATGCATAATTATTGAATTAAGAAAAAGAGAAATTTCTAGTAATTAAATTTTATGTTAAAAGAGTAATTCCCATGACCTTGGGAATCCATGTATTCCATTGATTTAGAGAAAAGAATTGGAATGCTAAGATTATGTATAATTTATGTAAAAAAAATAAAGAAAGATTTTAGTTAAATTTATCTTTTTGTATAGATAAATTTTTATGATGAAAGAGGAATTCCCACCATATTGGAATTCAAATATTTAAATAAGGAAAGTGTAATTCCTAGTGCAAAGGAATTAATAGAGATTTTATTTAAATTTTTAAGAGAATAATTTAATTAAATTTATCTTTTGCTTAGATAAGTTCAAATGTTAAAAGAGGAATTCCCATTACATTTTGAATTCCATGATTGGGTGAGAAAAGAGAATTTCTTATCATATTGGAATTATGGGATAATTCATTTAACTTCAAAGATAAAATTTTTAGATAAATAAATAAGGAAAGTGTAATTCCTAGTGCAAAGGAATTAATAGAGATTTTATTTAAATTTTTAAGAGAATAATTTAATTAAAATTATCTTTTGCTTAAATATTAAAAGAGGAATTCCCATTACATTTGGAATTCCATTATTGGATGAGAAAAGAGAATTTCTTATCATTTTGAAATTATGAGATAATTCATTTAAATTCAAAGATGAAAATTTTAGATAAATTTATTTATCTATGAGAAATATTTAAATGTCAAAAGAGGAATTGTTACGACAATTGGAATTCCCTCATTTAGTTGGGCAAAGAGAAATTTCTAACATATTGAAATAATGGATATTTTAAATTAGATGAATTTATTATATGAGAAAGACTTGATGGGAAAAGAGGAATTCCCAGGACATTGGAATGTAATTGATTAAATGCAAAAAGAGGAATTCCCATGGTAATTGGAATCCTAGAAATTAAATGGAAAGAAGAGGAATTTTTAGTATAAATTCGATTTATGGTTATTTTACCAAATGAAGAAATATGGGTAGAATTGATTTCTATAAATCCCATGAATTCTTTTATTCAAAAGAAGATTATGAAATAAAATTCAATTGAGGAATTGAGAAGCAATATGGAAATAGTCGTCAGAAAAGAATCTTTAATCTAAAACAAGTAAGTGGCTGAAGTTTAGAAAAAGTCCTATTATCGGTATCAATCTAGAAAAAAGCTATTAAATAGTAATAACATGTAAAAGGGATGTGATAAGATGTGTATATGATGTGATAAGATGTGTAACGGGGATGTGATAAGAAGTGTATCTGATGTGATAAGTTGCGTATGGGATGTGATTGGATGAGATGATGCGATAAGATGTGTATGAGATGTGATAGGATGTGATAAGATGATGCGTATGGGATGTGATAGGATGTGATAAGATGTGTATGGGATGAGGTAAGAAGTGTATCTGATGCAATAAGATGTGTATGGGCTGTGATAGGATGAGAATGAATGTGTTATAAAAGAATGGATGTAGATGTGGATGTGGATGTGGATATGGATGTATGGATGTAGATGTGGATGTGGATGTATGAATGTGAATGTGAATTTATGTATGCATGTAGATGTGGATGTGGATGTATGGATGTAGATGTGGATGTGGATGTATAGATGTGGATGTGGATGTAGATGTATAGATGTGGATGTGGATGTGGATGTGGATGTAGATGTATGAATGTGGATGTGGATGTGGATGTATAAATGTGGATGTGGATGTAGATGTATGAATGTGGATGTGGATGTGGATGTGGATGTATAAATGTGGATGTGAAAATGGATGTATGGATGTAGATGTGGATGGGGATGTATGAATGTGGATATGGATGTGGATGTATGAATGTGAATGTGAATATGGATGTATGGATATGGATGTATGGATGTAGATGTGGATGTATGAATGTGAATGTGAATATGGATGTATGGATGTAGACGTGGATGTGGATGTATGAATGTGGATGTGGATATGGATGTATGGATGTGGATCTGAATGTGGATGTGGATGTATCGATGTGGATGTGGATGTGGATGTGGATGTGGATGTGGATATGGAACTATGAATGTGGATGTATGGATGAGATGTGATGGCATGTGAATCAGGACGTGAATGAATGATATGTGATGTGAATGAATCTGATGTGATGAGATGGAAAATGATGTGATTGGATGAGAATGGGTACACATATGAATTGAATGTGGAATAAGTAATGTGGGTTGATGAGAGATAATGTGGAAAGATGAGAGTTCATTATAGAAACTGTATTTGTAACCTGTTTGTAAATGACTGTTTTATGTCAAGAATGCTGGGGAAGCATTTTGACCGTCTTGTGATTAAGGTCGTGGAGACCTAACTGATAAAGTTGCAACTGCTGAGACGGAGAGTCAATGGAGGACGTCTCGCGTAGCAAAGGTCGGCCGAGGTCTTGACCAGCCTCGGTTCGATTTAAATGGTGAGCTTCCGATACGGTGGATGAGGGACCAAGGAAGCGGCCTATGAGTGAAGCGCTAGGTGACCTGCGAGTGAAGGATCCTAGAGGGTGCTGACCATACGGTGCTCGGGCTCTGGGTCGTCGAAGATACCCACATGTGCATCGTGAAAGATATTAGAACAAGGAGTAAGAGTTGTTTTCTAAAACTGGGCATGGATCTGGTTAACTGACCTTGCTGGTCCTCAACGGATGAGTCCATGGCTCTTTTATATGGATCTGTTGGTTGATCTTGCTGATCTTCAATGGGGATTCCATCTTGATTTTTATAAGTGATTATATTGCCGGGTACTAGGAGCTAGGAACTATTGAAAAGGCCCCTGATGAGTGGATAGGTGGTGAGCGTTCTGGTTGCCAATGATGCCATAGATACTCCGATGAAGGAATGATTGGAAATTAAGATTCAACCAGATATTTTGGAGGATTGTGATCAGTGATACTATGGTTTCATTAAATGATTGTTTTAAAGATGGATGAATCTGTGAAAAAGGCAATTTCATATTGGGTGTGTAAGTGGCGTGACTGGTGTTAAATTTGCATGAATATCCAGCTAGGGGGCCTGGGAATTCTTTTCCCTGGTACTCGGGACAAAACCTAACCAAATTCTAAATTGGATCCCATCACTACCAGGCTAAACCATGGGACTGGATGGGGTTAGGCTGGACTGATGGATCCGTAAAATGAGACTCCTTTCTGTTATTACGATAGATGAAGTAAATCCCGGATAGTAATTGTTCTATGGATAGGAATCAACGGATGTGCCTCTTGATGGGGAAAAAAGCATTGATCTCTATGATCCAAGTGCAAGTTTCTTCCTTGATCTGGCCGAGTATCTTTATAGGTGCGGTCGGATCAGTTTGGTCAGTAATGATCTTGACTACGTTAGAGTAAAATTTTATCCTGGAGGAATTGCCTGTGCTTTCCGGGCAAGAGAAGTTTTTTTCGAGTTCGGTTTTGGAAGAACCGAGGAATTAGTCACCTGTTTGGATATCCATGGGTGAGGCCCTGAGTGTGGGACCCTGCCCCGCGCAAGATGAGCTACTTCCGCTGCTAGCACCCCGCGTTGTGTGGTGGGGGCAGCGATCTTACATGATCACAATCACAGAAGATAAAGAAACATGCTTTGCCCTTGTTCCACTTCAAGATATAGAAGGCAAGGAGCTCTACCTCCTTAATGACCTGATATCTCTTACATATGAGGTATGTGTAAGCTCAAAAGCCAATACATCAATTGGTACCTCTAATTATGTGAATATTGAAAGTTTAACAAATTTTGATGATAGTGTGCTACAAAAGACAACTGTATTAGATGCAGTGCCTCTATACACCCAGTTACCCAACCATGAGGTACTTTCACCCTTGAAATCGAAAAGCACTGTAGAGTTCTTATTGAACATGAGGAAAGAGAACACTTTGACAAAGTTGGTGAGGTGTATACCACGGGTGTTTAAGGTGAATGAGCTTCCTAGGTTTTATGATGGGGATGGAATATTTGAGTTTCCTACCACCATGGGTTGTGCAACAGGCATGGATGGTATGGATCATAAGTACGATGGCCACATGTGGACAAAGGCAACTACATCCAATGTCAACTTTCCATGGGTGTGTAGGATAAGCCATTGCATTGGTAAAATGCATTGTTTACACACCACATGCCCTTGGTATTTGAACAATGGCTTCCCTAATGACATTAGTTTCAAAGGGTGCATAAAGAAAACTTGTGAAATTGGTGTCCTAGCCATTAATGATGGAAAGCTCAATTGTCACTATTGCAAAAAGCCAGCTACTTGCAAGGCATCTTGTGTGTGCTATGTGTATTATGTTATGCCTAGTGATGATAGTTTAACACGGCTTCTAATACACACCGGAACTCATTCACATGGTATCCAGGCTGGAACATCAAAGGCATTGCTTGATAAGACTAAAGAATTACAGTAGATGTAGGTGCTGGTCCAAGGAAAGTGTAGATGTGTGTTACCAAGGAGTTGGTGTTAACTTCATTAGTCTGAGAAGGAGATCAAGGACACGAGCTTGGTGATAAAGAATTCAATAATGTGCTAGAAGAACTCAGCCCGCTAGTTGAGAACAAGTGGTGAGCTAAATTAGAGAAGCATTTGTTAAGGCCATATATGCAAAGTGATTAAAATTTCCTTTCTTTTAGGTTTCAAAGGTCAGTAGCTCACACACGCCAAGAAACACCTAAGTCATCATTTGGCTATGATGACTTGCTATGTTTGAAGAGGGATTGTAATTATGACTTCTTCCATGGGATCCGATTTCTAGGTCAAGGGAATGAAACTGAATGTTGTTTTGTTTTTAAGATGTCTACTAAGGGACCACAGCCTCAGGTGTCAAACTTGTCAATAGAATAAGGTGTTCAGGGAATAGTGATCTAAGAAGAGCTTGGATCCAATTTGACCACACTAGACTCATCATGGATTGGGTAACAATGGCTTGTCACATTTATAATCCAAGGTAGTAACAATGGCTTGTCGCTATTTTGAAAAAAAAAAGTTTTTTGTTAGTACCTCTTTTAGCATATTGACTTTTAGTTCCAGCCTGCAACAGCAGCAGCAGGAGATTCTAAGTATTGCAACTTGCGAGATGAAAGATGAGGAAAAGAATTCCCAAGTATTGTTTTTGGAGTGCATAAATAATGTCATGGTGGCACACGGATTTGAAAAGGTAGACTTCTTTGGTTTCATGGCATATGAAGCCCAAGAAAATTGGAATGCCATTAGAGAAGTCTACAAATGAAGGACAAGAAATGAAAGGTCGGGAATGCTCATGTTTATTTCATTGGGAACAAAGCCTAAATATACATCCTGCAAAGTATGTTATAAAGGCCTTCCAATGCGTACATAAGAGCATGTGCGAGAAGTGGCGGACCGAGTTAACAAAAAAGGCTGCACTAGCTCAAGGGCAACTTATCCGACAATGGTGGCATAGTGAAAATGTAAAAGATTCAGATATACCTGTCATGGATCTTTGGCTGAGCTGGTGGGAAGTGCACATTGCACATTGGGGTAATGTAATGATTTCAGTATGTATAAGAACCATTGTCTTTAAAGCCAATGTCTTTATTGATGTTTCTAATATGTCTCTAACTATTGCATAGGTGGAGAAGAATGTTGATTAGTCGTGCACACCACAAACAAACTTGTCAGAGTCTAAACATGGAATCCAGTTATTTGGGGAGGGTTTCAAACAAAAAATAACACTCTACAATGCATGTGTATCAGACATGGCTAATGCTTTATTACAGGGTGCAAAGCAAAATTCATACATGATGGGCAAGTATATCGGAGCAAGTCCAAGTCTTAAAAAGCTCATTGAGAGGGAAAATGTGCATACTCCAAGGCTAGCACAAGTTGTAAGGAGAGTAAAGAGTAACATTACAGGCACACCTATGTGCAAGGCCCCAACACCTTTGACAGGTGATTGGATATCAGCCCGCCGACACAAGAGACAACAATGCAATGTAATTGATGTGGAGGATGATACTAGTCATACAACGTGTACTGATAACTTTTAATATTTTTGAAAAGAATAAGACTTAGTAATATAATTATGATAGAAGAACTATCATTAGATCTAAATCCAGTTTATGGAATTAAATCATAAGTTTATCATAATTTTATTAGTATAAAAGCATAAAAAGCCATTTTCTTAACCTCTAGCTTCACAAGCCTAGAGTTTGATTTTTGAATTGAGAATTTATCAATGAGAAGCATCATTTGAATGACCATTCTTTTGGGGAGAGAGATATATACATAAAAAACATCCTAAATTAAGCATAAAGATAAAATTTTCTTAATTATTCATTACAACTCTTAAGAAAAGCTTGATTTACATTATAAACACTTGATTAGAAACTTCTCAAGCTTGAGAGGGGTTGAGAAGTGTTTGAATTTATATGTTTTTTTTAATAATTTATGTGTTTTAGCTTATTCAAGTGTTTTAATTTATGTGTTTTAGCTTATTCAAGTCAAGGGAGAGGAGAGATAAAAATATCATAATTTTTTTGATTTAAAAACTCATCCACACGTTTGAAATAGGCACCTACCTTAAAGTCTCCCCCCTCCTACCAAAGTGTCAAAAATGTATCATTATTCCAAAATATCTCATTTTTTTAAGTAATATTTCATAGTTTTTAACTAATAAACCTTGTACTCAGTCAACTCTTTATCTTATATGAGCATTTACTCATTTTTGGGTATTTTCTTTTATTCTCTGGATTTATGTCATCCAAACACTTGGATTAATCTTATTGGCCCATAGGAACCTTAATTGGACCATAATCCAAATTTTTTAGAAAATCTTGACTCTTAGGCTAAGGTCTTCTAAATCATTTTTAATTGATTCCTAATGCACTTTGGAGAATTTTTTTTGAACTTCTATTTCAGGGGAAACCATTTCAGACACGAGGATTTTTATATCCAAAGATATCTCAATTTTGGATTACCTCTCTCTAGACATTTTCTCTCTCTCTAGGCCGCCAAAACAGGATAAAACAAGATCTTTCTTTTATTTCAGAGGGGAATAATTACAAGAACATAAGGGGAGGTTCTTACACCTTTACACCTCAAAAGCTGGAGGGAGGAATCTTACACCCAAGGCTAAACACATAGCCACTAGTAGAACTCTTTCCAAATGCACTGCCAGCCCAATTTGCATTTGTAAATCCATATACATCAACTTGCGTACCAGCCTCATAAAACAATACATAATGTAAAGTATCCTTCTCATATCTCATAATCCTCATAGCATCCAAGTAAGGCTTCTGTGGTACTTGTATAAACTGACTCACACACAAGTCCCATTGCATAAGTGAGATCGGGCTTCATAATGGTCACATAAATCAAGCTTCCCACCATCCATCTATACATGGTAGGATCCTCAAGTAGCTCTCCCACATTAACTATAAGCTTCACATTCTACTCGAAGTGTGTCGCAATTGTGGTTTACACCCTGTCATCCCATATTTGGATAGCATATCCAAGCCATACTGTCTTTGCACAAGCTATATACCTGCTTTTATTTTCAACACCTCAATGCCAAGGAAATATGAAATAGATTATGAGGAGACATTCAGCCTCGTTTGCCAATACGAAAATAGTTAGATGTGTGATTGGATTGGTAGCATCTAGAGGATGGACTCTATATCAACAAATGGATGTTAATAATGTGTTCTTGAATGGTAACTTGTAGGAGGAAGTCTACATGACGCAACCACTACGTTATGAGCACCCCGAGATACCCAAATTATGTATGCAAATTAAAGAAACCCTTATATGGTTTGAAACATGCACCTCAAGCTTGGACTAACAAGATTAGTTAGTATTTAGTTACTATTGGGTTTTCTATTACTAGTGTAGATCACTCACTTTATGTGAGGAAGATAGATTATGGGATCACTCTCATTATCATAAATGTGGATGATTGATAGTCATAGGAGAGAGTGAGAATGAAATCACTCATGTGAAGCACATATTGATGAGAAAATTTGAGATGAAAGATTTGATTCTAAAGCTTAGGCTGCTTGTTGTTTGTGACAGAGAGAGAAGCTTTGTCCCCAGACTCTCTACATGATTTAATCGAGAGATCTGGGTAGTCTGACATCCCTCTCTAGGTGAAAACGGAATCATCCAGAGGTGGGCAACCTCTAGCACAAGCCAGTCCAGGACTTAGAGCAGGAGATGTCAGAGATTTGGTTGTAAAGAACTGTGAGAGGATATCTTCTTCTTATGAAGAAGCACATGAGAATGAGCACTGGTGGGTGCAAGCTATGCAAGATGAAATCTCTTCTATCATGAAGAACAATACTTGGGATCTTGTGGAATTGCCGAAAGACAAGCATGTCATTGGAACAAAGTGGGTGTACAAAGTCAAAAGGAAGTCTGATGGTACTATTGAGACAGGTACAAAGCAAGACTTGGGTACCTTAAGTCCCTTCACACTCACACCCTTTTCTTCCCCTTCTACATAACCTTAGTCTCTTAATATGAATGTCTTGACATGAGCACAAGCGAAACAAGTGGACAAAGGGAAAAACCCAGGAGGTGTTACAACCTCTAAGACTGGGAGAAGAAGAAGAGTGAAAAAAGTTGGCAAGGGAGATACCATGGTCATATTTCAGGATGGATTTGAAGAAGATACCATTGGCACCGAATCCACCCAATCAAAGGAAGAAGATGACCAAGTGCCAAAATAGGATGGGCATGCCCAAGAATCTGTAAGAGAGAGACCAGCAACCCCTAATGGGATTGGAGAATATCCAAATGTTGAAGAAGAAATAAGAAAGCTTGAAGAAGCTAAGGCCCTAGTTGAGGAGTGTCAACGCAATCACAAAGCCACGATAAGGGCTAACTGGGCTAGGGATATAGTGTATACAAGAACTAAGCTGTTAAAGGAAGAAGATTGAACGTGCCTGCTCCAATCCTGAGAAAGGGACTCAACGTGACCTCATGGCAAAAATGTTTGAAGAGGAAGATCAAGATTTGTCAATCCATTCATTCCCTAGGATTGAATACGCAACAAACATGTGTAAGGATCCCTCACTTGCCAGGGAACCTAGAGACATAGGTAGTCTCGTAGAGCCATACTGTCCACAATTGTCAAAATTCCACTATGACCATTGCTACGCAACACACCGTCATTGTGGGTAGATGTAAAGGAATGGGTAGAAGGAAGATTGAACCCAATGTCCACTACAGAGTGTTAAAAGCATGGATCGAGCTCTCCTAAAGACATAACATCTGCCTAATGATAAACTAATCCTACACTAATCATAACACTAATCTACTCTAATGACATTGCTAATCTAAGGTGGATAAAAATGAAAGAGACTCATTTTGTGATGAGTGTGTACTAATTAAGTTTGGACTCAAGTTCAATTAGGTTACAAGATGGAAACTTGTACTCATAAAAAGACTTAAGATGTTGTGCTTGTATTCCATTGCTTGAAATAACCTCTTTTTATATGAGGAGAGCACAACTTAGCATTTCTCTTGCATGTGGGATAATTCTTACTTGGTGATGTGGCTTCTCACACTCACTCCATATTTTCCTTGTGCTCTTTGGCACCACATTTCTCAACACCCCCCCTTGGTGCCAAATCTTTGGGCTACTCAAGGTGGTTGGATGTTGGTTGCATAATGTTGTTTGAATTTTTTCTTTCTACATTCCCCTATGTGCTATGAGCAACTTTGGCCCATGTGCTACTTTGGCACTTCCCCCCCTTAATGCTACTTTGGCTCTTAGGTGAGGGATGAATTTCTAGCTTGGGTACATCATTGGTCCCAAAGGCTAGTTACAAGCACTTTTTGTAGAAAGTAGGTTTTTTTTTTTTCATAACAAATTTTTGTTTAAGAGATGGGTAGTGAGGACTTTTGATTGTGTGCTCATTTGGCCGCTTACAACATATTTGAGAATTTTTTGATGATGGGATAGCCAACATTCTTGGTTTGCATTGATTTTGTGAAGTCCACGGTGGTGATGGTGTTGATTGTTATCTTGCGGAAATCTATTTTGTTAAAATTGCAAGTAAAAACATATTTTCTAACCTCCATGTGAACAATTCTAAAGAAGGGTCCCTTTCCACCACATTTTACAAGTAAAACCCTTTGGTTTTTTTGTTTAAATTCTAAAGAAGGGTCCCTTTCCACCACATTTTAAAAGTAAAACCCTTTGGTTTTTTTGTTAAATTTTAAACAACCTTATCTCCATATGATGAGTGGCTCACATATGTTCTTCTCATACGTTCTGTTGAGACTGCCACACATGTTGCTGGAGACGTTGGCTGGGAGTGCATAGAGATGCACCTTTCTTTTCAATTCTGTTGTGAAAATATGAGTTACAGAAAATGCTTCTTCATTTTTTTTGGGCTAGCATATTTTCATGTCACAGAAGCAAACCAATGGCAACAAATGATAAATGTCATCTGCATGTTAGCTCTGTTGTCGCCATAGAGAAAGCCGTGCACGCCCTTGTGCCCTTCCCAGCACATTTTTGTCAGAGACGACAAAGTGCAGAGTTCGATCATCTTCCCATTAACGGTGATGTAGCTATGTCTGAGCGAGATGATGTCTGCCTACTCTAACATCAATATGCTATGCTGGCATTTCATTTTGGAAGTGGTGATAATAGGCGATTGATCTCTCTTTGGCGATTGAGTTGGCTAGCTTCTCCTTTGTTGATTCTGCAAAAGCAGCTTGTCTCTATATGTGCACTTCTATGATGCAAGATCTATTATGATGTCCTCTTGGATAGTTTAAGGAGATTTTGCTCTTGCTTATGTGTTCAACCCTCCAAAATACTTGTGCTTAGGAGCTTCATACTTCTCTTGATGGTTGCACAATGCAATGCTTTTCTAGATGCTTGTGATGATAACTTCCTCTATAAAATGTAGAGTGTTTGCTTTCTCTCTATTTTCTATGTGCATGACTAGTACCTTGCTTCTCACACAAAATCTACTTGAAGACTCTCTCGTCTTCACCTTGGAGACCTTTCTCTCTCTCTAATCTCAAAGGCAGCAAGGAGAGGAATCTATGATGAAAAAAGACAAGGACCCTAATTTTAAAAACCCTAATCACACTAAGAAATTCTAGTGAAAAGATTACGTGTGTAAATGATAAACTAAGCTCGGAGAGCAAAACCAGGCTCTGATACCATGTTAAAAGCATGGATTGAGCTATCCTAAAGAGATAACATCTACCTAATGATAAATTAATCATACACTAATCACAACACTAGTCTACTCTAATGACATTGCTAATCTAAGGTGGATAAAAATGAAAGAGACTCATTGTAAAATGAGTGTGTGCTAATTAAGTTTAGACTCAAGTTCAGTTAGGTTACAAGATGGAAACTTGTACTCATAAAAAGACTTGAGATGTTGTGCTTGTATTCCATTGCTTGAAATGTCCTCTTTTTATATGAGGAGAGTACAACTTAGCATTTCTCTTGCATGTGAGATAATTCTCACTTGGTGATGTGGCTTCTCACACTCACTCCATATTTTCCTTGTGCTCTTTGGCACCACATTTCTCAACAGAGGGGAGCCAATCACCTCTGGTGGGGCAGAGAAAAACCTAGTGCATGAGGAAGAAGGAACACCTAGATTTGTCAAAATACCTGTCAACCAATTGGGCCGGTATTATTAGAGTGATGATATGAATGTCCCAATTACAATCCATCATAACGGGTACCAACTGGCTATCCTAGATGGAGGTGCAGGTGTGAGCATTATTACCAAACAATGTTGGGAAAACTGGGGAAAACCAGAATTGGAAAGAGCAGATCATCAAGATGGCACATGGAACAACCTCAAGACCAATGGGACTGTTGTGAAAACCGTTAGGCTTAAGGTCTTTTCATTTTTGCTACCATCATACATTTGTTATAATGGACTTTCTGCACACCAACCCGATTCATATGACATTATCTTGGGTAGACCCTTCATTGAGGGAAGCCAAATTGGTGCATGATTGGGCGTTAGATCATGTATATGTTCGAAAGGATTCATAGATTCTGAAAATTGATCTGTATACATGGAAGGCACACCCCATGGAAGGGAATTTGTTTGGAAATGACTTGGTCACCACTGAGCAAACCACATCCTTACAAGTCTGCCAAGATGAGGAGAATTCACGAGAAGAGGAAGAGACCGCAATGTATGCGTTGCTTCCACCTTTGGATTTAGTGAAAATTGGATGCATGTGCTTGCCACTATAGATGTGTTGCCCCCCAGAGGAACCTAGTACGTTGAATTGGGAAACATTCCTACCACCTCAGTGCGCATGGTAGATGTGCAACCAATAGAAAAGGAATTAGAGGATGAAGCCTCCAACATAGAGGGGTCTCCGTCAAGGCCCCAACAACAGCACCCAACACCTCAGGAGATGGCGTAAACAAAAGAGGTATACGAAATGCCCTACTATGAAGTAAACCCATGGATGCCTAGTGGCTAAGATATCTTGAGGTCACTAAGGTGCATGACGAGTTTTCTAAGAATTGGGGTGAGGAGTTGAGTAAGATAACCCTGGAAGGAAAACGAGAGAAAAAGGCTATGCCACAAGAGCTGAAAATGCCTAAACTCACTAAGGTAGGACGTAGAAAATGAAATAAAGATGTGGTTAAAGCTGAGAGTGAGGCAAAGAAGGCGATGGCTCGGATGAAGGATGAGGAGGATGACAAGCCGGACCTACTTTTAGTACTGGACCATTTCAAAACATACGCCATTGATGAACAAAAGGTGGTCCAATCGACTGCTGAAAGGGTAAAGGAAGATGTCCAATCCACGTCTTATGATGGTCCAGCTGAAGTTAAGGAGGTTGATATTGTAGAGCCACGGGAGGACACCAAACTTGTCTACATTGCTAAAGACTTAACTGCGGGTTGGCGGCTGAAGAAGAAGAGCTCATTGTTCTCTTAAAAGAATTCAAGGATTGTTTTGCTTGGAAATACATGGAAATGAAGGGTGTACCACCTGAGGTGGTTCAACACACTATCCCGATCATGAAGGATCGAGACCATCCAAGCAAAAACCGTATTAGATGAATCCAAAATAGGCGGCAATTATAAAGGAGAAAATTGCTACAGATTTCATCTATGAAATTAAGCACACAGATTGGCTTTCACCAATCGTGATTGTGCCAAAAAAAAAGGGAATTGAGAGTCTATGTTGATCTAAAAAGGTCAATGTAGCCACTAGGAAAGACCACTACCCACCACTGCCATATACAAAATATGTATTAGAATAGGTAGCAAGTGAAGAAGCCTACAGCTTCTTAGATGGGTTTTCGGGCTATAATCAGGTGTCCATAGCACCAGAAGACTAGCACAAGACGGCCTTCAATACAATGTGGGGAACATATGCTTATAAGGTTATGCCTTTTGGCCTCAACAATGCCCCATGAACTTTCCAAACGATTGATGTGCACGACCTTTAAGGACTACTTGCAAAAGTGGCTGGAGGTATTCATTGACGATCTATGTGCACACTCACGTAAGTACTTGGCTTGCTTGAGGAAGGTGTCTGAAAGATGTCGATTATATCGTATATCCTTAAACCCTTTAAAGTGTCAATTTTGGGCCAAGCCATGTGTAATCTTAGGGCACATTGTGTCTAAGAATGGCATTTCCACTGATGAGAGTAGGTAAAATTGATCTTGGAATTACCCCCACCAACCAACTACAAAGGTGTACAATAGTTTATGGGTCACGTTAGGTATTATCAACACTTTATCATATTCTATGCTGAAATTGCTAGGCCATTGTATAAACTACTCATTGTCTTCAAATGGACTAAGGAATGCCAAGAGGCCTATGATAAGTTGAAGAATGCATTGGCTCGTGCACCAATCCTAAGACCACCCAACTGGGATCTTGTATTCCACGTGCACATCAATGCATCAAACTTTGTTATAGGGTGCGTATTGGCACAACCTGGTAAATTCAAATTGGATTACCTAGTTTGCTTTGCTAGTCGTCAACTGAATGATGCAAAGATAAACTACACCACCACGGAGCGTGAAGGGTTAGCCATGGTTTATGCTTCTGTAAAGAAATATAGACATTACCTACTAGCCAATAAATTTGTATTCTTTGTGGACCATCAGGCCCTATTATATGTGGTGATGAACAAGCCTTGCATCACAGAAGAATCACGCAATGGTTGCTTCTACTCTTGGAATTCGACTTTACGGCAATCACATCGGTGATCACGGCGGTGAGAAAAGGACCACAACATGTTTTGGCGGACCATATGTCTAGATATCCTAATCGAGAACCGGAAACATGCATTGACGATGACCTTCCAGATGCTTGTTTATTCAAACTTGACATGGTGCCTGAGTAGAGTGAGGAAATATCTGACTATCTGGCTTATGGGTTCCCACAAGATCGACCCTTGAACAAAGATAAGATGCATCAGATTAGTAAGCTGGCTACACCTTATCAATTGATTGATGGAGAATTATATAATCTAGGTAAGGATGATATCCTTAGGAGATGTGTGTAAGAAGATGAGTTTGCCACGATCTTAGAAGAAGCACACGCAAGAATAACCGGAGGACATTTTACGGGAGAAGTTATAGCTCACAAAGTACTTCAAGTAGGACTCTGCTGGCCTACTTTATTCGGGGATGCCATAGAACTTGTAAAGAGATGCGAGGAATGCCAACGATTTGCTATTCCACAACAAAAGGATAGGATGCCGCTCACTCTGTGATTGTGAGACAACCCTTTAAGAAATGGGGTATTGATTTTGTTGGACCCATTAGTCGAACAGTGCATCCGTCACACAAGCCCATTATGTGATCATGGCCATAGATTATTTCACTAAGTGGGCTGAGGTGAGAGCCTCTCAACAAGAGTTGATGCTCGGACTACGACCAAGTTCTTATATGAATAGATCATTTCCAGATTTGGCTGCGAGACCGAGGTTCACATTTCATTAATGAGGTGAATGAACAATTACTTATTACAGGATTCCCTTTAGTACACCCCAAATCATCACCTTATTACCCATAAGAAAATGGCCAAACCGAGAGCACAAATAAGATATTATGTGCTATCTTTACTCTAAAACCTTGAAAGCCAGTCACACGGATTGGGAACACAAGCTGATTGCAGCACTATGGGCCTATGGCACATCATATACGATGGGATACACTCCCTTCCATCTAGCTTATGGCATTGATGTGGTAATGGCTATGGAATTTTTAGTTCCCAACCTGTGAATTGCTGTACAAGAAAGGCTCACTGAAAATGCATTAGTCGAAAGGTTGGTTGACTTGGAAAAACTTGATGAAACCCGATTGATTTCCTCGCATGGGCTTATGGTCAAAAAACTACGAAGAAAACACTGGTTTGACCATTACAGGGGACCTCGTCCTCATGTATGGTGTGGGAAGCACCAAGAAAAAGAAACTAAAATACAAAGGGTGTAAGATTCCTCCCCCAACCCCCTTTTTGATGTCTAGTATCTTCCCCCATAATCAATCCCTCTTCAGAAATATAAAGACCTTGTTTCTAACTGTTTTAACCTAGAGAGAGAAAATATTCTAGAGAGAGAATATTCAGATTATGAATATTTTTGGATAGAAAAATAACTCATCTTATTAAAATAAGTTTCCCTGAAACAGAAATTCAAAAAGAAATTTCCAATGTGCAATTGGAATAAATTGGAAATAGGTATAAAGAACCTTAGTCTAAGGGCCTAGATTTTCAGAAATCTTTAGACTATGGTCCAATTAAGGTTTCTATGGGCCAATAGCATCAATCCATGTGTAGGGAGGAGATAAATCCAAATTGTAAAAGAAGATACCCAAAAATGAGTAAATGCTCACATAAGATGAAGAGTTGAAAATGTACAAGGTTTATTAGTAAATAAACTCATATGTAAGGAAGAGGAGTTCTTTAAAGGAGGTGCATATTTCACATAAGATGAAGAGTTGAAAATGTACAAGGTTTATTAGTAAATAAACACATATGTAAGGAAGGGGAGTTCTTTAAAGGAGGTGCATATTTCACATAAGATGAAGAGTTGAAAATGTACAAGGCTTATTAGTAAAAAAACTATGACACATATGTAAGGAAGAGGAGTTCTTTAAAGGAGGTGCATATTTCACATAAGATGAAGAGTTGAAAATGTACAAGGTTTATTAGTAAAAAACTATGAGCAATACAATTTTGACACATATGTAAGGAAGGGGAATTCTTTAAAGGAGGTGCATATTTCACATGCTTGAATGAGTTTTAAACTCATAAAAATTGAGATATTTTATCTCTCCTCTCTCCTAATTCAAGTCTAGTTCCAAAAAGTTAGCTTAATTGACCTAAAAATGGTCAAAAAGTGACCAAACTGACTTGGAAAATTCTAGAATCAGTTTGTTTGGTTAGGAGCTCAAATTTTCCTATAAATAGAAGCCTCCTCTTGTTGAAAAATAACATAGTGTCTTATGCTTTGTTACTCTACTCCACCTAAGCCAAAATATATAGTCTCTTATGCTTTGTTACTCTACTCCACCTAAGCCAAAATATATAGTCTCTTATGCTTTGTTACTCTACTCCACCTAAGCCAAAATATATAGTCTCTTATGCTTTGTTACTCTACTCCACCTAAGCCAAAATATATAGTCTCTTATGCTTTGTACTCTACTCCACCTAAGTCAAATTAGATAGAGTCTTATGCTTTGTTACTCTACTCCACCTAAGCTAAAATATATAGTGTCTTATGCCTTGTTACTCTACTCTACCTAAGCCAAGAACTGTGAATTCTTTAATAATTCACTAGTTTTTGATACCTCTCTCTTTCTTCAATCTCCATTGGTGGCTCCATCAACATACTAAACCAATTGATTGGTTGGGGGCCTCTACCGTGAATAAAGAATCAAGCAAATCATAAGGTAAGTATATTGAATTTTGATCTTTTCTATAATTTCTCAATGATTCTCTCTTCTCAACCCCTCTCAAGCTTGAGAAGTTTAATTGGTATGGTTTTTTTTTAAATGCTAATGAAGTTAATTGGTGAATAGTAGTGAAGAGTTACATAATTTAATAAATGCTATAGAAGTTAATTTCCACTTATATTTAAATTCTAATGGTTTTTATAATTTCTCTCTCTCACTCAAGAAATGGTCATACTCATGACCCATTCTCAATCCAAATGAAGCTTTTCATAAAGCTTTTCCTTAATCCAAGATTAAGCTATTCTTGAGGCCAAATTAATGGCTTTTTGCTATGCTTTTAGTTATGCACATTGATGATTCAATCCATTATGGATTGATGACCCAATTAGAGACCATTCTAATTGTTTTCTTAATGATCCAATTAGAGACCATTATGGATTGATGATCCAATTAGAGACCATTCTAATTGTTTTCTTAATGATCCAATTAGAGACCATTATGGATTGATGATCCAATTAGAGACCATTCTAATTGTTTTCTTAATGATCCAATTAGAGACCATTATGGATTGATGATCCAATTAGAGACCATTCTAATTATTTCTTTAATAATGAGCTTTATCCCTTAGAAAAAAAATTGAGATTTATCAGTCATAGTAGCGGAGCTATGGCAAAATTTTTATAGAAATTACGCATAAAATAAATTCATTCAAAGCATAAAAAGAGGACTTTCTACCATATTCTAGGAACTATCATCCTAGATTAATTAAAAGAATTTTATCATGCATGGAGATGTGGATGTTTGCATGTAGATGTAGATGTATAGATGTAGATGTGGATATGGAGGTGGATGGATGCATGTAGATGTAGATGTATAGATGTAGATGTGAATGGAGATGTAGATGTATGTATATAGATGTGAATGTACGCATATAGATGTAGATGTATGGATGTGAATATGCGATATGTGATGTGAGGGAATCTGAAGTGATGAGATAGAAATGATGTGATGGGATGAGTATACATATAAATGGAATATGGAATAAGTAATGTAGATTGATGAGGGATAATGTGGAAAAATGAAAGTTAAAATAGAAATTGTATTGTAAACTGTTTGTAAATGCTGTTTGTAAATGCTGTTTGTAAATGATTGTTTTATGTCAAGAATGCTGGGGGGAGCATTTTGACCGTCTTGTGATTAAAGTCGTGATGGTAAAGTTGCAACTGCTGACGGGGAGTCAATGAAGGACGTCTCGCGTAGCAAGGTCGGCCGAGGTCTTGACCAGCCTCGGTGCGATTAAAATGGTGAGCTTCCGGTACGGTGGATGAGGGGCCAAGGAAGCGGCCTATGCGTGAAGCGCTAGGTTACCTGCGAAGGATCCTAGAGGGTGCTGACCATACGGTGCTCGGGCTCTGGGTTGCCTAGGATACCCACGCGTGCGTCGAGGAAGATATTGGAACAGAGTTGGAGTTGTTTTCTGAATCGGGCATGGATCTGGTTGATTGACCTTGCTGGTCTTCAATGGATGAGTCCATGGCCCCTTATATGGATCTGTTGGTTGATCTTGCTGATCTTCAACGAGAGTCCATCTTGATAAGTGATTATATTGCCAAGTATTAAAGGCTAGGAACTATCGAAACGGCCCCTGAGCGTTCTAGTTGCCAATGATGCCATATATACTCTGATGAAGGAATGATGGAAAATTATTAAAGGCTAGGAACTATCGAAACGGCCCCTGAGCGTTCTAGTTGCCAATGATGCCATATATACTCTGATGAAGGAATGATGGAAAATTAAGAATCAATGGGATAAATTGGAAGATGGTGATCAATGATACTATGGTTTTATTAAAGGATTGTTTTAAACTGGTTGAATCTGGTTGGAAAAAAGGCAATTTCATATTGGGTGTGTGAGTGGTGTGACTAGTTTTATTTTGCATGAACATCCGGCTAGGGGGCCTTGGAACTCTTTTCCTTGGTACCCGGGACAAAACCTAACCAAATTTTTTAATTGGATCCCATCACTACAGTGGTTGGGCGGTTGGCTAACCCATGGGATTGGATGGGGTTAGGCTGGACTGATGGATCCATAAACCGAGACTCAAACTTTTGTTTTTACGATAGAAAAAAATAAAAATAAATCCCGGACAGTAACTGTTCTATGGATAGGAATCAACGGCTGTGCCTCTTGAATGGGGAAAAAAGCGTTGATCCCAATGATCCAAGTGCAAGTTTCTTCCTTGAACTGACTAAGTATCTTATAGATGTAATCGGATCATCTCGATCAGAAATGATCTTGACTACGTTAGAGTAAAAAGTTATCCTGGTGGAATCGCCCGTGCTTTCCGGTAAAGGAAGTTTTTCCGGGTTCGGTTTTGGAACAACCGACGGATTAGTCTCTTATCCGGATATCCGTGGGCGAGGCCCCGAGTGTGGGACCCCTGTCCCGTGCGAGAAGCGCTACTTCCGCTGTCAGTACCCCGAATCCGTTGCTCGGTGGGAACAGGGATCTTACAGTTGGTATCAGAGCATTTGGTTAATAAAGATCAACTGAGAAGACAAATATGTCAAAAATTTATCAAGAAACACAAAAAGGTTATAATTGTGTGATAAAATTCATACAATTTGATATTCAAACTGAAATTCATAATTTGGTAATTGGTTCTCCAGATAGAAGTACCGCGATTATATAGAATCCCTGACTTGCTTGAGGCGTAGACATGATATTATTTACCTTATAATTCCAAGGGCCGTGACTACGCGTATATACCGAGAGTATACTGCAGCTCTTTACTGACAGTATATACGAGTAAATCTAAGACTTGAAATTATAAGCGTTAATGCTATCTAGATGATGATTTCGAATGTGATTGATATGATTTTTAATTCTGTTTGAGAATGAATGAATTGATTTGGATTCTGATTGAAAATGCTGATTGAAAAATGTTGATTTTTAAAAATTAGTTGAAATATAATGAAACCACAATGAGGGGGAATGGGACGAGTCCTTGTGATGATATTCATAACTAGAATGATGATAACGAATTCAGCAAATCACTATGAGATTAGTGGGTTGTGCTGTCAGATTGCTACTGTTAATACTTGACCGGTAGATCAAGTTAAGGGATGTCAAATTGAGAACTTGCTTAACTGAAATTTCCGTGGAGGAATGTTCCGAAGGAAACTTTTCGGTCTAATGGACCTTATCATGTTAAAGATATGAATGATATGATCTGAATGAATTGTTATTTAATGATGAGTTCTATATAAGGGATAATTATCCCAGTGTTCTGTTGGGTTGACCAGAATATAAGGAACCCCAGAATAAAAGTGGATCTTAAGAAAAAGAGTTATCCTCTACCTTGCGAGATGAGGACATCTCGCACTTTTTAAGTGGGGTAGAATGTAAGATTCCTCCCCAGCCTTCGAGGTATACAGGAGTAAGAATCTCCCTTTCTGATCTTATAATTATTCCCTCTCTAAAATAAAAGAAAGTTTCTGTTTAAAAAAAGGAAGACCCTTTCCCTAGAATACTCTCAGGAGTCCCACCTGTTTTAAGGATTTAGAACAATGAGTTTAGAAGTGAGAATCGGTGTTTTGGATACCAAGGTTTTGGTTTTCATTCGAGTACGGCCCAAAAGAAGTTCTTTATCTCTTGGGAGTATAAGAAGTTATCCCCCAGATATTGTGATCCTTATATCTGAATTCAATGAAAGTAGGTGACTTAGCCTACAAGTTTCTTTTATCTCCTCATCTCAAAATTCTTAATGCCTTCTATAGAAAAATGTGCCAAACCCAAATCATGGAAAGACGGTAAAACTTCAGTGGCAAGTTACCGTTGGCTTCTAGGTTACGCTAGCTCCTTCCTTTATATAAGTCGTAACTTTTACTTGCCGCTCACAGTAATCTTACTCCCATCAATCTCCTTTCTTTCTTAATCTCCTTCATGGCTTGGCAACAGGAATTAGTTTTATCCCTGATGATTTCTCACCTTCAAGACGCAAGAGAGTCTGTGAAGAAAGACTTTATAGAACAGTATGAGCGCTCACTTTTTCCTCACCTAGGAACTTCTGTAGCGCAGACCAAATGGCGGACCTATCAAAACATAACTAGGGTAACACCCTGGGGTCAGCAACACTTTCGTAACAATGTCCGCTTGGCCATGGTTATTGAAGCTTTGGGTTTGGGTCCCCGATACTACTGTGTCATGAGATCAAGGCATCTTGGGTTTTCTGAGCGGGTCTTTTTACTGGCATGTTTTCTTCCTCATGAGAAGATATGCCTTTACCCCATTTTTGGCTTGCCTCTCAGAGGTCCTTTTGTTAGATCACCTCATACCACTGAGATAGGTGCGGCAATAACCAGCAGAATCATTCCCATAGATGAGTTACCCTATACTTGTGCAGCTTGTGAGGACTGCTTTTGTGACCATATGAAGGATGGGCTTATGGAAGTGTAAAGAGTTCTTCTATCTTTACTGTATAAGTCCCGTGAATGAATAAAGTTTAAATCTTGTTCTTATTTTGAATCTTGCTCTCTTTAAGACTTTTCTTGGTGGTTAATCTTGATTAAAAATTTTCTCTAAGTCTCATATTCGTGCATCTTGCGAAATTATCCCAAGTTGCGAGATGAGGACATCTCGCGTTTTTTAAGTGGGGTAGAATGTAAGATTCCTCCCCCAACCCCCTTTTTGATGTCTAGTATCTTCCCCCATAATCAATCCCTCTTCAGAAATATAAAGACCTTGTTTCTAACTGTTTTAACCTAGAGAGAGAAAATATTCTAGAGAGAGAATATTCAGATTATGAATATTTTTGGATAGAAAAATAACTCATCTTATTAAAATAAGTTTCCCTGAAACAGAAATTCAAAAAGAAATTTCCAATGTGCAATTGGAATAAATTGGAAATAGGTATAAAGAACCTTAGTCTAAGGGCCTAGATTTTCAGAAATCTTTAGACTATGGTCCAATTAAGGTTTCTATGGGCCAATAGCATCAATCCATGTGTAGGGAGGAGATAAATCCAAATTGTAAAAGAAGATACCCAAAAATGAGTAAATGCTCACATAAGATGAAGAGTTGAAAATGTACAAGGTTTATTAGTAAATAAACTCATATGTAAGGAAGAGGAGTTCTTTAAAGGAGGTGCATATTTCACATAAGATGAAGAGTTGAAAATGTACAAGGTTTATTAGTAAATAAACACATATGTAAGGAAGGGGAGTTCTTTAAAGGAGGTGCATATTTCACATAAGATGAAGAGTTGAAAATGTACAAGGCTTATTAGTAAAAAAACTATGACACATATGTAAGGAAGAGGAGTTCTTTAAAGGAGGTGCATATTTCACATAAGATGAAGAGTTGAAAATGTACAAGGTTTATTAGTAAAAAACTATGAGCAATACAATTTTGACACATATGTAAGGAAGGGGAATTCTTTAAAGGAGGTGCATATTTCACATGCTTGAATGAGTTTTAAACTCATAAAAATTGAGATATTTTATCTCTCCTCTCTCCTAATTCAAGTCTAGTTCCAAAAAGTTAGCTTAATTGACCTAAAAATGGTCAAAAAGTGACCAAACTGACTTGGAAAATTCTAGAATCAGTTTGTTTGGTTAGGAGCTCAAATTTTCCTATAAATAGAAGCCTCCTCTTGTTGAAAAATAACATAGTGTCTTATGCTTTGTTACTCTACTCCACCTAAGCCAAAATATATAGTCTCTTATGCTTTGTTACTCTACTCCACCTAAGCCAAAATATATAGTCTCTTATGCTTTGTTACTCTACTCCACCTAAGCCAAAATATATAGTCTCTTATGCTTTGTTACTCTACTCCACCTAAGCCAAAATATATAGTCTCTTATGCTTTGTACTCTACTCCACCTAAGTCAAATTAGATAGAGTCTTATGCTTTGTTACTCTACTCCACCTAAGCTAAAATATATAGTGTCTTATGCCTTGTTACTCTACTCTACCTAAGCCAAGAACTGTGAATTCTTTAATAATTCACTAGTTTTTGATACCTCTCTCTTTCTTCAATCTCCATTGGTGGCTCCATCAACATACTAAACCAATTGATTGGTTGGGGGCCTCTACCGTGAATAAAGAATCAAGCAAATCATAAGGTAAGTATATTGAATTTTGATCTTTTCTATAATTTCTCAATGATTCTCTCTTCTCAACCCCTCTCAAGCTTGAGAAGTTTAATTGGTATGGTTTTTTTTAAATGCTAATGAAGTTAATTGGTGAATAGTAGTGAAGAGTTACATAATTTAATAAATGCTATAGAAGTTAATTTCCACTTATATTTAAATTCTAATGGTTTTTATAATTTCTCTCTCTCACTCAAGAAATGGTCATACTCATGACCCATTCTCAATCCAAATGAAGCTTTTCATAAAGCTTTTCCTTAATCCAAGATTAAGCTATTCTTGAGGCCAAATTAATGGCTTTTTGCTATGCTTTTAGTTATGCACATTGATGATTCAATCCATTATGGATTGATGACCCAATTAGAGACCATTCTAATTGTTTTCTTAATGATCCAATTAGAGACCATTATGGATTGATGATCCAATTAGAGACCATTCTAATTGTTTTCTTAATGATCCAATTAGAGACCATTATGGATTGATGATCCAATTAGAGACCATTCTAATTGTTTTCTTAATGATCCAATTAGAGACCATTATGGATTGATGATCCAATTAGAGACCATTCTAATTATTTCTTTAATAATGAGCTTTATCCCTTAGAAAAAAAATTGAGATTTATCAGTCATAGTAGCGGAGCTATGGCAAAATTTTTATAGAAATTACGCATAAAATAAATTCATTCAAAGCATAAAAAGAGGACTTTCTACCATATTCTAGGAACTATCATCCTAGATTAATTAAAAGAATTTTATCATGCATGGAGATGTGGATGTTTGCATGTAGATGTAGATGTATAGATGTAGATGTGGATATGGAGGTGGATGGATGCATGTAGATGTAGATGTATAGATGTAGATGTGAATGGAGATGTAGATGTATGTATATAGATGTGAATGTACGCATATAGATGTAGATGTATGGATGTGAATATGCGATATGTGATGTGAGGGAATCTGAAGTGATGAGATAGAAATGATGTGATGGGATGAGTATACATATAAATGGAATATGGAATAAGTAATGTAGATTGATGAGGGATAATGTGGAAAAATGAAAGTTAAAATAGAAATTGTATTGTAAACTGTTTGTAAATGCTGTTTGTAAATGCTGTTTGTAAATGATTGTTTTATGTCAAGAATGCTGGGGGGAGCATTTTGACCGTCTTGTGATTAAAGTCGTGATGGTAAAGTTGCAACTGCTGACGGGGAGTCAATGAAGGACGTCTCGCGTAGCAAGGTCGGCCGAGGTCTTGACCAGCCTCGGTGCGATTAAAATGGTGAGCTTCCGGTACGGTGGATGAGGGGCCAAGGAAGCGGCCTATGCGTGAAGCGCTAGGTTACCTGCGAAGGATCCTAGAGGGTGCTGACCATACGGTGCTCGGGCTCTGGGTTGCCTAGGATACCCACGCGTGCGTCGAGGAAGATATTGGAACAGAGTTGGAGTTGTTTTCTGAATCGGGCATGGATCTGGTTGATTGACCTTGCTGGTCTTCAATGGATGAGTCCATGGCCCCTTATATGGATCTGTTGGTTGATCTTGCTGATCTTCAACGAGAGTCCATCTTGATAAGTGATTATATTGCCAAGTATTAAAGGCTAGGAACTATCGAAACGGCCCCTGAGCGTTCTAGTTGCCAATGATGCCATATATACTCTGATGAAGGAATGATGGAAAATTATTAAAGGCTAGGAACTATCGAAACGGCCCCTGAGCGTTCTAGTTGCCAATGATGCCATATATACTCTGATGAAGGAATGATGGAAAATTAAGAATCAATGGGATAAATTGGAAGATGGTGATCAATGATACTATGGTTTTATTAAAGGATTGTTTTAAACTGGTTGAATCTGGTTGGAAAAAAGGTAATTTCATATTGGGTGTGTGAGTGGTGTGACTAGTTTTATTTTGCATGAACATCCGGCTAGGGGGCCTTGGAACTCTTTTCCTTGGTACCCGGGACAAAACCTAACCAAATTTTTTAATTGGATCCCATCACTACAGTGGTTGGGCGGTTGGCTAACCCATGGGATTGGATGGGGTTAGGCTGGACTGATGGATCCATAAACCGAGACTCAAACTTTTGTTTTTACGATAGAAAAAAATAAAAATAAATCCCGGACAGTAACTGTTCTATGGATAGGAATCAACGGCTGTGCCTCTTGAATGGGGAAAAAAGCGTTGATCCCAATGATCCAAGTGCAAGTTTCTTCCTTGAACTGACTAAGTATCTTATAGATGTAATCGGATCATCTCGATCAGAAATGATCTTGACTACGTTAGAGTAAAAAGTTATCCTGGTGGAATCGCCCGTGCTTTCCGGTAAAGGAAGTTTTTCCGGGTTCGGTTTTGGAACAACCGACGGATTAGTCTCTTATCCGGATATCCGTGGGCGAGGCCCCGAGTGTGGGACCCCTGTCCCGTGCGAGAAGCGCTACTTCCGCTGTCAGTACCCCGAATCCGTTGCTCGGTGGGAACAGGGATCTTACAGTAGGGTTAGGGCCTTTTAGAGTGTCTGAAATCACCCCTCAAGGGTTAGTCCGCATTGAAACTATCGAAGGGGTAGAAATGGAAGGGTATATCAATGGAAGCAAACTGAAGAAATATTATGGACCCCTGACCCAGGAAATGCTCACACAAGAGCATCTCCTAAAATAAAAAAAAGAGCTAGTCAAGGAAAAGATCAAACAAGCTTAGGAGGAATCCAAGGCAAGGGAAGCCAAAGCAAAACAAAGACTCCAAGGGAGAACGCTTCCCGTCACCTTGCTTGACAACGATGACTTGGATATTGAACTTGCACAACTCAATGTAAAGGTCTCTACAAAGGAGGGCCACACGACAAGCATCGCACTCATTGATACGAGGTCAAATCATAACTCGATTTCCTATGAGACATGGGTAGCCTTAAGCAAACCCCCCCTAGAGGCAACTAATGCATATGTTCGAAGTGTGCATCCGTCTATTACACATACAATAGGCCTTTTGAATATAAAAATCTCTATCAAAAATAATCCCTTGGTTGGGAAGGTGTTTGTTATGCCTGTAGGAACAATGGAAGAGGAAATGCTTCTTGGACAAACCTCGATTTGTGCCAGCAACTACCACATCCAATGGGAAAAACGAGAAGTACAACTCAATGATGGCAAAGACACCTTCACCGTGCCATTATGGAGTCAATTGAATAAGGGGAAACATGAAGTGGCATGCAACATGGAATCTCCAATGCCACGAAAAACGGAAGGCTTAACAAAACAAGCATCCACATTGAAAGGTCTTCCCTCTTCAAGAGAACTAAGGAAAAGGCATGAAAAGTAAAAATAGTGGGTTCCTAAGGCCCAGCTTCAAGCACAAGGATACTATATGACAGATAAAGCTTCATGGGTAACAAAGCAAAACAGACATGCTACAAGCAAGAGACAAGGAAAGCCAAACAAGGACATGAAGATGTATTCCAAGAGCAAGCTCTCACACAACTCAGCATTCAACAAAACGGTGGTTCCGAAAAGACTTACTAGTGGTGGTAGATGGCTACTATCAAGGAAACGAAACGCTATGGGTACCAAAAACAAATCCAAAACCCAATTCTGCATGTACTTCAAGAAAAATAGAAGAGTGCCATAAGCATAGATAGGACCAAGTCCCAGCTAAATCAAATGCTAAGGAAGCACCAAATTTGATATGGAAAAAAAAGCAAGCTCAACCAAGTAATCAAGGGAGAGAGAGACAGCCAATGACATCCACCAAGGAGGAAAATTTGAAGCAAGCCATGGACTAGGGTGAGAAAGACGTGCACTAACAGGCACAGGAAGCAAAATAGGTTCACCAGGATTCGGTGGATGTACTCCTCCACTGGATGGAGGGAAAAATCAAAATTTCTCACTCAAAACTTATGCGGTTGCAACAACACATACCCACATGCTCCAAAGGACAACATTGGTTCCCGTGGCACTAAAAGAAAGGAGGATGATGAAGGCTATCCAACTCCACCAACTGGAAAAGGGTATGATTTTCATGCCATGAAACATGTTCATTCGTTTCACGTGTACACTTCTACTCCTCATAATGCATAACATATAGCCTTGGAGTGCTTGAGCATATAGAAAGCAATAGGGTATCAATATTTTCATGCATAAGGGTACAATGTTTCACATCATGAACTGGTTCAGGCTTGTTCATGCTGTAAACCACTCAGGATTGTTTCACGCTGTGAACTAATTCAAAATAGTTCACGCTGTGAAATGATAAAAAACCCTCCATGAATCGCATGGTGGGCAGACACGTGCAAACCCAATTAAGATGGCCGCCGGGGGCCGATGGCTAGATCATAAATATATCTTTTTTCTCGTTTTTGTCATTTTTTCATCGCCCGGCTTACTTTGAATCTTGGTATCCTCGTCTACATCATCTTCTGGATTGCATGCATTGTCAGTGTGCTTCTTCCCTTGATTTCTTGCAACCATCGATTCCTAGGTAGGAGCTCTTCACACTTTCAATGATTTCATTCATTTTCATTACATCAGTGAAAACCATGGGTTAAGTCGTTTTCATTAAATCATCTCTACGCTACCACACACATTAACTGAATATGTGGATTTCTTGTTTTCCTCTGGTCATTCTTGTTTTAATCTTGAGACCAAAAAATCTCATCATAAATGCATACGGGTATGACCCGTGAAATAGCAATTTGCTATTTCAAGAGTCAAATGCAAATCTCAGGTTGGGAAAAATACAATTAAATGGCTAAAATTGCATTGCCTACATCTAGGCTACCCATCAACACTGACAATCTAACACACCTGCTCTTTCACGAATTAACACATGCTCTTTACAAATTAACACTTGCTACTTCATGAGTTAAGCCTTTCACGGCTTAAGTCCTTCATGTCTTTACACTTCATGTGCTAACACTTCACGAACTAACCCTGCACTTGCTAACCCTTCATGGGTTAACACCTAACGAATTAATATTTCACAGACAACTCCTTCATGCTTGGCCATTTCATGGCATGCTACTTCACGGTTTAGGACTAGCACCCGACAAACACTAATTCACACACATCCCTTCTTGATTTATAGCTCACCACACTAACACTCTTCCCATCATACACCCATGCAACTCACTAACACATTAAAAAAAAAAGAATAAGGAGGCGCGAGCTCCTACTAGTCACAATGACTGATGTATTTTCATATGTTAAAGATGGTCTCCTCTACCACGTCCGAACCAGAGGCAGAGGTTGACCTGGCCGTAACTCAGGCTAGTACCATAGGGTCACCAAGTGAAAAGTAGAAGAGAGCACCACGCGGCACCAAGTTAACCTATGTTGGGCCATATGCACAGATAGTCCTTGAAGGTATAATAATCCAGAAAGACATTTAGACAGCTCAAATAAAAATTATGTTCCAGTACAACCCTGAGTGTTTGAGGATATTAGAGGATATAGATGTCAAGAACAAGCTAGAGAAAGTAGGCCTTAGTAGAATGGCATAGATCCTCCCCCGTACCATCAACCCAACACTATGAGCGGAGTTCCTAAAGACTTATGATAGAAACACCAAGATGGGTATTGTCCACAAAGGCACATGGGTCCATTGAGTAGGTCCACATCACCAAAGAAATGATCTTGGAATCTTTATAGCTACCCCCACCCATACCAACACATGTCCATACCATCGATCAGCCATGGAGGATATGCTAAAGAGGGTCTCTTTCAACTCAAATGGAGTAGAATATGAGAACATCAGGGATGAAGATTAAAAAGCTTGCAGAGAGAAATGTCCATGCTCATGCAAGTCAAGCCAGTTGGTGGATAAGTATAACAGGTTCCCTCTCAACCAAATAGCAAAAGTCCATGAGGAAAAACAAGAAGACTGGGCTTGGTACATCCACCGAGAGATGGAGAATTACCTAAAGTCACACCAATCGAAGGTGTTAATCCATATCTCCTCACCAAAGTACTTAGTCATATAAAAAATCCTCCCATCCCCCAAGGCACTCAAGAGACAGGAATATCTCAGAAGGAAGGATCCTTGGAACCCTCTACACACTACAACAGGGACATGCGGTCTTAAAAGAGACAAAGGAGCTCATTCAAGAACTAAAGGGGGGTAAGAAATCAAAGAAAGGTAAAAAGATGCAAGGCAGCCTACAACAATTGGAATCCGAAATGCAACGTATGGAAGAAGAGGTGGCACAGGATATCGCATCTTTTCAACAAGTTTTGGAGAAAAAGGAGGCCAAAGATAAAGAGAACATCAGCTTAATAGTAGGAGCAATCCCAAAGTCAACACAGTAAACACCACCTTCCATCCCTGCTCAAATGGTATTCACAAACATTTCACCACTTTGCAACTCTATAATCTTATATCAACCCGCCTCTGGGGAAGTTGGTGCAACACAAGCTCTAACAGCACAACAAGTGCCACAAAAGGATGAGGGTGAAAGGAATGAAGAGGGCACCTCAATACACCCATAATCTCAAGAAGCTCAAGAAGCTAAGAAGAGGAAGAGACCCAACGAGACCATAAGTCCAAGTAAGAGAAGGCAATTGGAGAAGCTGAGGGCACAATTGAAGAAGGATCATTCTTGCAAAATCTCGATGCTCATCCCTTTCTCAAAGAAACCATGTAAGGCCTTGATATGCTACTAGTGCACCAAACAGAAGGCTCGGCCTCCACAAGTGCAGATCTTTGGACCCAAGAGTAAAGAGTATGGAGAAGTCACTTGCTTACAACTCACATGCTACATGAAAGGAATGCTACGCTATGGAAACAAGTCCAGGAGTCCACGGACTAAGTGAAGGGACTTTAGGAGTAGATAGTAGCGGGGCGGATGCCACATACAGGGAAGTGATCCTAAAAATCTTAAAGATAGCTGAGGAACAAGAGGTAAGACTGTAGACCTTAGAAGGTAATAACAGATTCATCAACAAGACCATAGTTCGTACCACCAAAGAAAACAAGGAGCTCAAGGCAAGATTAGAGCAAGCCAAGCCCAACTACAAAAGGAAGTGGCATATACCAAGGAGAAGGAAGCACAATATACAAGGCAACTAGAGGAAGCACATGCCACATTCCAAGAAAAGGAAGATGGATATACAGGAGAAATCAAAACACTCACTAATAAATAAATTACTCAAGCAAAAAATAGAGTGGTAAGCCTTCAGATAGAAAGAGAGCAGCTGAACAAAGTGCATGCTGAGAAAATGAAGGCCCTCTATGAGGTGATCACTACAAAGTTCCAAGAGATAGATCAGATGCTGGTTAGCCACCATCAACAGGTTGTTGAGCACGTACACCAACAGTAGCTGACTACAAGCCAAAGCTTGGCAGAGGAGTGACAAAGACTACTTGAAGAAGCTAATGTCAGGCCACAGCTTCTGACAAAGACTACTTGAAGAAGCTAATGTTCAGGCCACAGCTTCCAGGATTGTAGCAAAGGAAGCAGATAGAAGATATGCAGAATTGGCTACTACTCGAGATGTGCGAGAAGCCGCCATCTCCAAACTCCTCACTAAAGACTTAAGAATACAGGATTTGGAATGCAAGCTCGCCCTCCAACAAAGATCCCAATGACCTAACCAACCAAATGAATTATGCCAACTCATCGAACGCGCCTCGACGATAGGTTTGTTGCCAGTAACTCTTGGAGCCCCTCCTCAAACTCTAACATAGTTTTTATCTACACTAACCCTCTCTCTTCTTCAATACAAAATTAACTTAACTGAAGACCTCAGTCTACAAGACCTAACCCTCATTCACCAAAATACAGAAATACAGAAAGGGATGCGAACCCAACTATCATAATGGGAATCCTACAGGGGGGATATAGTTCTAACTGACTCAGTTGATATTTTCTTTTTGCCCTTACATCCCATAGTGCTAACCCTTCGTAATTGGTGTCGGGTGCTACAACAACCACACATCATGGATGACAGTGTCGATAAACTCAACTTGTTTATCCCAGTTGATATCCCAATGACATCGGCCAACTACGAGGTGGTTGCACAAAGTTACCAATAGGTTATTAGCCATGGATGGACTGAAGTATATAATACCCATCATCATCTAAATCTCTCCGAATCCACATTATATCATCCTTTTCATTAGGAGAAATGTGGGCTCATTTTTGGGCCTTTTAGTTTTAGAGCGAGAGTGGCACGCAACCAATGAGGAAGAGGCTTCCGTTAATGGAGAAATTCGGCATTTTAAAGCAAGAATTCAAGTAAATAGAGTAAAATTATGCTCAAAATGCATCTTAAAATAACATTTACTAAAATTAAAATAATAATAAAATAATACTACCGAATCTTTGCACGTAAGCTAAAAGATAGCTTACGTGCAAAGATTTAATAGTATTATTTTATTATTATTTTAAGTTGAGTAAATGTTTCCCCCAAAACTAGCTTTGATCTTCTTTGTCTCCAACATAGTTGTTCTTTCTTTTTCTAAGTCTCCTCCAAATTAATCTCTCATCTTCTTCTTCCGTGTGTGTCTTTTGCTACACAAAATGGAAACTTGTAGAGAAAGCCTCGTACTAGAATTTCAACTATTACTCTATTCAATAGTTATAATATGAACGATGGGACATGGATACCATCTACAATTACAATCGGGAGCTGGGTACTTTTACAGAGAAGGAATAGGAAGAGGAGAAATGCTAATGAATTTGTGGAGCCATTCAAGGGACAAGTTAAAGAGTTCAAGGTATGTGACTCTAGCAAGCGTGTGACAGAGGTACTAATACAGTTCATGTTTTCCAGCATGTAGACTTGAGGGTGAAAACATTTCCTCCTGGTCTTCCACGATATCGTCCCCAACTGTGAGTAGTATCTCAGTCACAGCTTCTTTTGTTTTAAAAGTGTTTAATTGTTGTTATTATGCAGTTGTTTATCCATTCAATCATGTCTCCTTATTGTTTTAAAAGTGTCTAATTGTTGTTTTAAGAATGTCTAATCTTTTGGTTTTATGCATGTATTTATCCATCCAATAGGATAGACTGGCAACAACTAGTGGAGAGTATAAGTGGGATTTTTGATGCTTTCCATGCATATGTAGGAAAACAAATTTACAAAGGAAGAACTCACAGAGATCTTGCAGACCATGGCATATTTTTCTATGATATATGCAGTACTTTGAACCAAACATGTCTTCTGGATGGGGTTGTTTGACTCCATTACCCGTCCCATTATTTGGAAGCAAAGATTGGCCATTGACAACTTTTCAAACTAGTGAAAGTTATAGGATCAGGTTAAATCACGACATACAGAAGTCTCTTAAGGCATCTGTTGCAACAAAGAATGTCAAGCTTACTATTTTTATGCCTATCGAAGTGTTTGTTGACTTTTTCTTTGATGAAGAAATAAGAAATACTTAAATAATGTTTATTTGCAAGTCAAGTAAGGCACTAGAATTTTTGGACAATGGTTGGGACAGGAGAAAGATAGAAGGCATCGTTTCTATTTTGGAGAAGAAGTCAATAGTTTGCAAGTACATTATTGGCTCTCAAAACTTCATTGCAACTTTTCACTACACCAGATATCATTATGTTAATGGCAACCTTGTTTTATTAGATCAAGATTTGGAGTCAGATCTCGAGAATATGCCTCTAGGAATGGAGATATATTTGGAAGCGCAATTGCTTACAATGAACACACTATCTAAAACATCTCTTTCTCAAATTAGAGAAGATCTTACATATACAAGGAGATTGAACAATTGCCAAAAGATTATACATTTAAAATGGATACTAAAAAGGTAAACCATTTATATTTACATTCACCATTTAGTATGTTGTGCAGAACATTATGTAAGATTATGTAACAGAACATTATTTAGTATGTTGTGCAGAACATTATGTAAGATACCACTAACAAAACCCTTTTTTTTACAGGTGCCAAGGCAAAAAGAGAAAATCACTTTCTGTAAAGAATCTGTCTCTCATACTATTCACTTGATTAGTCGTTGAATGATGACAATCAAAACATTGTAACTCCAAAGCAATTTAATATATGAAAGATTTTTTTCTTACAAAACAATGTCAGGCCTCTTACAAAATTAATGTTAATGTTACAAATGTAAATAAAAGTCTAATGATGCTGACGTCGATCAAAAGACTTTGGGGCACGGAAGCGACGCCGTGAGATTGAGAACTCGACTGTGCTTGGGACTGAGGCGGCCTTTGATTTTGGTCCTCTTGCAATCTTTCCATTTCTTCCCACAATCTTTCTTCTCTTCCCCTCTCTGCCTGCATCTCGACCTGCCTCATGGATTCCACCCATTCATCCACCTCAGCATGCAGCCTGTCATAATCATTGAGGGAAACCATATGTGCTTCGAATTGTCATTACCGCTCCTCGTCTCGCTGATGTACTCTCTTTGCAACTTCCCTTGCAAATTCGTCTGCCTCCTGATCACTTCTTCTGCAACACGATCATGGATAGCCAAAATAATTCTTTGTATAGCCTTGGTCCTGAACTGTTTTACGTGCAAGGGAGCATATTTGTTCAGAATTATTTCCTATACATAGAGAAAATCTTTGTAAGGGACATTATACCTACGTTAGATTATGCAAGTCTACGTTACAAACATCACTTAACAAACATCACTTAACAAACATCACTTACATATCAGGAATATCAAAAAAATTCTTTATTAAAAGGTAGGCATTTAAGGCCATCCTCCATCCACATCTGCCATCTCTGGGCTACGATATGTCATGTTTAGTACAAGGTTCGGCTCCATTAAGAGATGTTCCAATGCATATACAAATTTTTGAGCACATCTGAGAGGTCGAAAAAACAAGCATCAGCTTATCCTGCTTAAATAAATCTACATGCTTGTGGAAGAGGGAAATGTCAATAGGGACTTACTCTCTAATGCAGCCATGATATTGCTGAACTGAGTTTGCAAAATAACACGTGTTTTGCTCAATGTCGTACAAAAGCAAACTCCAGTGTCGGCTGAAAAAAAAAAGCAAACTCCAGTGTCGTACAAAAGCAAACTCCAATGTCGGCGGCTGAAAAAAAACAAAGAGGACATAGGTGTTATTAAAGAAAACACACATAGTTTACCAAATATTTGATGTCAATTTAAAACTTAACATGAGACTCACTCTTCAGAGGATTACCACCAAAAACCGAGCACGGAAAAACCGAGCGAGGACCCAAACCGAGCGGCAAGAGACCGAGCAAGCTCTTTTGACAGTGTCATTCAGAACTCGTAGTCATATCTTAAAGTTTTAGATTCTCAAAGAAAGTGCATACACAAGCCTAGTAATGGAATTCTCCCTCACAAGAACAACATAGCAACAACTTACAACACAGCAACAACTTATTGACATTAGCAAAAGAAACTTATATTGTCTCAATCAAGAAAACGCAAACATAATTCAAAATGCGACTCTGTTTTAATGAACCAAAAAAGGAATGACAACATATAACCATCTATAAGACACTAGAAGAAGAAATTACAGATGTCCCAAAAGTTACTGACTTATCTATGGCGCAAACCTAATTTCTTGCTTTACATAATTTCTTGCTTCCCTGCAATTTCTGCATTTCCGCAATGGATCAAAAAATCCAACCAAATGCCAAACATCCCTTATACATTCCTTCTATATAACACTAGTAGAAGGAATATTGCGGTGTCCCGAGAGTGCTTGACTAAGCTCTAGCTTTGTAATTGCAGCTTGGTGCATAAATTTATGTATTGTAGGTTGCAAACCAAACACCCTAATGAACACAAAATATATATGCTCACATGGCACGTACGACTCTTTTTTCAGATCCCTCAAAGCAAACTCTGGACAAGAGCACCTTGGAAATTCACATACATTAACTGCAAAGGAGATTCCAAATTTCTTTGAATCAGTTGTTGAAATCCAAAAAATGTGTGACTCTGCTTGACTTACAACTATCTCATGCACTACCTCTCTTTCCATTATAAGTGCCCTGTTGATGCAATCTTGGCTTGCCTTGCTTATCTTCTCCTTCCATCTTACAATGCAGCCATCACCTCTGCTCGTTGGGCAAACATTGCATGGTGTTGTCTGAATAGTGGAAACACTGTGTTTTACACCCTCCAAAATAAAACCCGCTTTGATGAGTTTGGTTGTCTCTTCCGCAGACAAACATGTGCCTCTAGCAACCTTCCAAAGAAGAGGAGCTGGCCCACAAGACTTTTGAATCTGCTCATCCACTCTAGCTGAATGAATTACACTTGATGGGCAAAAGTAGAACATCTGCCAACTCTCCTTATCCTTATACTGTCGACGTCCTTTGAAGCAAGGTGCAGGAATACCCTTCAGTGGCCCTTCCTTCTTGTCAAGAACAAAAGCTCCACAGCGTTTGGCTCTCCCTTCCAAAATACCCCAGCATGTAGATTGACATTTGGGTGGTGTTCTCTAGATAGCCCATTCTTTCACATCAACCTCACTCTCTTTTGGGGTACCATGAATGCATGAAGCACCCCCTTTTGGTCTTGGAACATGAATAGTAACGTTCTCATATTCTGGCCGATGACTATCTGTATCAAGTATAATTTTTGCATCCATTTTTCTTCTCTTGCACATCACACTTTTCAGGACTGTCCTCTGAACATCTCGAGCAACAATATCTTGTTCCTCCAACACTGTTGATGCAAGGTCCACAATATTTTTTTTTGCTCGAACCCCTTCGTCTCCGGACATAAATCTTTTCTTAATTTGATTTAAACCTGGCCCAGACCCCTCATGTCTTCCTGTCAAAGTAGGCCTTATAATGGGCACTTTGTAAGACTGACATGGCAAGGTTTTTCTTAATTTGATTTAAACCTGGCCCAGACCCCTCATGTCTTCTAGCAGAGAACAAGCTAACTTGTTGAGCGTATCCCAAAGCTGCTCACATGGATGCATGCTTAGACTCTGAGAGATTAACCGTAGAGGCACAAATGGACCTCCACCCCCTTGTGTTAATACCCATTTTGCCCAGTGAAATCCCCGCACCTCCCACCAAGATAACCATGTCTCTAATGAATGTAGCTCTGTCTCATGCGCATGTCCCAAACTCCAAAATGTAACAAGTTTGTCCTTTGCTGATGCGGTTGACACTTCACTTGGTGCATCTCTCCACCGTCGACACAAATCCTTATGCTCTTCTTGAAACTATGGTTTGATACAAATTCGTGTATGTTCCAGCATACTCTTTTCCGAGTGAAAAGAACATGAGCGTTCCTTGAACATCATCACATTCCTTTTACCTTTATTGAAAACAGTACGCACTGCAAGCTAATTTGCTTGTGCCTCGTCAGCCATGAAACCTGCAAACTCTGCACTCTCAAATCCACATTGCTGCAACCTTTCATTCACTCATCAAAGTCCAAAATAAAACCTGTGCATTTGTATTCTCCACCTTGAACTCACCTACTGCAATTGTAAGCAATTCTCTGACAAAAGGGTGATAAACATGTGCACTCATTGTGGTCCAGCCACTTGTCCTGTGCACATGATCAAAGTGGACAAATTGTTTCTCTAATGGTCCACCTGGCCTCATTTGATTAACCAAGTCGATCCCACTTCTAGGACCCACAGAGGACATCTTAAATACATGAGGCTCCACATTGCTTACCAGCTGGTTTGGAAATAAGAGGCTATGAAAGAAAGGGTATCGCCTATTTGTTTTCTCCTTAAGATCCAGTAATGCTTCGAGCCCAAGAACCGATCCCTTCACATTTTGACGGGCAATATCCATGGATCTCTGAATCCTAATCAAATACCAAAAGTCAACCATTGCAACATGTGAGTTTCAAAAAAATGTAAACAAAGTTTAGACCTAACTTTTTTCTTTGTACAAGTGGTGTAACTCTTTCCAGAAGCTGCTCGACCCCCAAATCTCCCATATCAGGAGTGATATCAGTGTCATCAAAGAGCATGTCCATAATTATATCTTGAGCTACACCTGTCTCAACCTTTTTACACTTTGCATAAAGGTCATGGGAAGCTCTATCTTGCACAAAAGTCTCATTTGTTTTCGACACCCCAACTGCCACTGGATGCCTGTGAGTACCTTGATGTATGACACATCTTGTTGTAGTAGTTCTATCTGTAGGGTAGCAATAATAAATAGAAGACTCACACACAGCCAAGCATTCTGGTAAAGTAGAGCAATGTCGACAAACTAAAGTGCCGGTTTCAGAACTTAAAAACCCAATTCTGGGCACCTGTTTAAGTTTTCCCTTCCATTGAGATTGATTGCTTCCCTTCATCCGCTCATAATAAGGGCACTCCACATTACAACATCTTAGATGCCCCCCACAAGAACTACGCCTAACAACACCATCAAAACACTCCTTTGTACATGTGTTATACTCCACCCACACATGACCATCATATCTTTGCTCCATCCCAGCCATTGCCTTACCTTGTGGTGCAATAGGGAGCTCAAAAACAATATCCCCATCGTACTGTGATGGAATTTCATCAACTTTCCTAACTTCAGATGCATTCATTAAAGCATTGAGAAGAGTGTCGTTAATAACAGGCAATTGTCTAATCAGAGACAAGATACTGAGAACTTTATTTTCTATGGGTGTCCCTAAACAAGATAGACAGGGTTCAAGGATTGATGGAGTTCCCAAACAAGAAAAAGAGGGATTTTGTACTGATGAGAATATATGCCCACCATCATCTCTACCATGTACAACATCCTTGGAATGTAGAGATAAAGTAGACACAGTGCATTCCCTTGGAATGTAGAGATAAAGTAGACACAGTGCATTCCCTTGGCATTGTTGCAGTAAGTTTAAATGCATAAACACCATCAGCTAGCTTTATCCTAAGCACTACATTGCTTTGATTCTCCATTGATAAGTTATTATTACCTAAGGAGAAGTACTCTTGAAGCTCTCTCTCTGTCAAAATAACATCTTTTGAATCAAAACGGACGGATAAAATTTTCAAAGAGCCAAAGCAAAGAATATCAATGACGTGCACCATTCTGCTTGCGAGATGCAGCTATTGACAAATGTCTGAAAATATATCAAGAAGGCCAACATCATTCTCCCTTTTCAAGATATGAGTACTGATATTTTCTAGATATGATTGCATTTAAAACCAAATATTTGCACCACTAGTATATGTCTTTTTCAAATAACTGAAGAATGATTACGATGCACTATATCTCCACTAATATACGCTTGTACAATCAATTCATAGCATTTCAATGCATAATATATAAATAAAAATAAATACATATATAAATAATACATAATATATACCAATCTCTATTTATATATTATGTATTATTTATATATTATGTATTAGTTATAAATGTATTTATCATCTCCAGCTCTGCCTCCGCCAAGCCTCCAGCTCTTGAGGGTCTTCGTTTTCTGCAGTTTTGCTTGACAAAAGCGGCTTCCTCTTCCGCGAAGGTTTCTTGCACTGCCGCGAAGGTATCTTGCACTCTGCCAGGTGAGCTGCGGCCCCTTCCCTTAGCACTCCCCTTAGCCCCTTGCCACCAAGGGCAAGAAAGCCCATACGCTGGCGTATGGGCTTTCTTGCCCTTGTTGGTGGCAAGGGGCTAAGGAGATATGGTTGTTAGAGTATGTAGCATGGGGGTCCTTCAGACTGCGAGTGCGAGTTCGCAGGGGCTACGAGTGCGCCTGTTTGTTTGCGTGTCCAGCAGACAGCAGACAATGAGTGCAAGCGTGGGGGTCCTTCAAACTGTGAGTGCGCCTGTTTGTTCGCACAGTGGCTTTTGTGGGAAGGGTGAGTGCATGTGTGGGTCTTATCTCCTTTCCACCAAGGGCAAGAAAGCCCATACGCTGGCGTATGGGCTTTCTTGCCCTTGGTGGGAAGGAGCTAAGACCCTGTGCGCTACCATTGCATGCATCGCCGAGCTCTAGCAAGTCACCCAAGCCCATCATGGAGCAACCAAAAGAGCACATCATGAGCTCACTATCATCAAAGGCCTGCATCAAGATGCACCAAAGGCTGCAGAGGATGCTCTTCTCCGCACATAGTTAGACTTTCAAAAAGCATCAAGCACTCACCGAGGCTACCATCCCCACATTGCAAGAGCAAGGTGGATGCCTTAATGGACACAACATCTCTCTCTTGTTGATGTAAGTGAAGAGTTTGATGTTCATACTCATTGTGGGTTGCCTCATCTATTTACTAGCAACAAAAACCACGCGGATATTCAATGTCTAGTTTCAATTTTACTTGCAAATTTATGCATTGGCCAAGCACAAAATACTAAGGGCATGGTTTCCTTATTGCCACCAAGGGCAAGAAAGCCCATACGCCAGCGTATGGGCTTTCTTGCCCTTGGTGGCAAGTTGCTAAGGCCACAGACAATGAGACCTTAGCCCCTTGCCACCAATCTTATGATAGGTAAATTTATTAGGAGTGAGTAGAGGAGTTTAGGATGCTTGCCACAATGACCATGATCTTTATTACCTCATGGCCATTTTGTGGCCATGATCTTAATTTTCTGAAATGTTAGGGAATAATCATGCCTCCATGAAAGAGACAACAAGCAAAAAAACATAGGGAGTTCGGGTCTCTTACAGTAAGATTTTACATTCAATTGTTGCAGCTTTGATTTCTTAATATTTGCGTGTGAACTAATGATTTAGAATTCAGCCAACCAGCAAGGAGAAAGGAGTGTGTGCATCTAGTCCTACAGCAGATGAGAGTGGCGGCGATGATTTCTCTCCTATCCAGGTTCTTGTTTGTATGCTTTTTCTAGGGAATATTTTATGTTGCTTATATTGAGTTTTCCAGTTTCTAAGTTCTATGTTTCAAATGTTGTTTGTTTTGTGTTTGATTAATGTCTTCCTAGGTTTCTAAAAGAAGACATAAAGAACAAGTATTGTCTCAACCCGCTAGCAGCACTATGCAGTCCATGTGTAGTGAGAAAGAAGAGCAAGGGAAAAATGAGGTGGTGGAAATTATGAAAGGTGGAGATGTATTGGCTAAATGCAGGGTTTTAGATGTTTCAAGGTGCCCACCCATTCCCCTTTGTAGGATGTTTCCATACCCTAGGGTTCGAGGTTTGAGAAGCGACACTTCGCTACTCAAAATAGCCTTAGAGGGTGAAACTTACTACCCAGAGAAGGGTATTTTCATTGTCTCTGTTGTCTCCCCTTGTGGTGTTGCAATTCCGGTGACAAGTGAGATGAGGGATTCATGGGATGCCCACTGGCAGGCTATAGATAAAGAGTTTGAGAATGAGTTGAGAACCAAGAAGGGGTTATCTTTTCTTTCCAATAAAATGTTCTGTGTGGGAGGGGAACCATCGCATAGTGGCTTGGATGGAGCTCATTACAGAGAAATATAAAGATGATAAAGAATGGCATTTGAGGGTCTTTAGCACCGTTGTTGATCCAACTAGACTCAGTGAAGTCTCCTTGCTTGCTGGATTTCTTCGCATGAATGAGTAAGTTCCTCTCAAAACACAATGCGCATGTGATCCTTCTCATTAAATGCATCTGTATTAATTTTTTGTTTTTTTGGAAGCTTGAATGAGCATGCAGTCATAGTCACAAATCTGAAGGATACATTAGTCAATGCTGCAAATATTTGTGAGTGTGACATTAAATCCTATTTGCGAGAGCAACCTGCTAATGTGGCTAAAACCTTGGAAGCCAAAAAGAAGCTTGAATCAAAGACTTCACCCCCATGGTATCCGCCGCCGCCGCTGGCTAGAGAGGATTTGGCCCAGCTTGTTTACTAGGTAGATATATATTTGGGTTCTTTCTTGTTATGAGAGGATTAGAAAGTATGGTATGCAATGATTTTCCCAAAATTTTGTAGGTTGAGTTTCAAAAGGAAGTAAGGACCAAAGTAGTTGAAGTGACAAAAGGTCTAAGTGCAGAGGAGAGGGCTTTAAAAGAAAAGGAGATCTCCACTGAGTTGCGACGAAAGTACACTGATCGTATGCAAAAAGTATTGCAATGTTTGATTTGTTTAAAATTATTATTGTTGTGTTTGTCTCCTACTAATATGAAATGGTTTTGGTATATTTATTAGGTTTTGAATATTATTAATCCATCCCTTGGCAAGGAATGGAGAGAAACTTTGTTTTCTCTTCAATTTGATGGAACGGACACCATTGTGGGTATTGAAAAGTTGAATTTGATAGTAATCTCTTCCGTCAGTGCGGAGAAAAAGATAACTTGGTTGAGATTGCTTGAGAGTTCACGATCTATTCGCAATACCCATGGTATGCCATCAACAAACATAGAGTTCAGAGCGTAAGAGTTTTTCACTTTTCTTGCTTAATCTCTATGCTTCATAGAAAAAAATTATTTTCGCTTTGCATGTTTTCGTGCCTTTCATTATTTCTATCATTGTAGGTGGTTGTCTAGGGAACTGTTGCTGGACATGATAGAAAAGAATGCACTTCGTTCTTTGGAGCAAGAGATAAGAATAACAGCCCACAGAGCATCCAATTAATTTGCCCGATGAGCCATCTCTTCATGTTTACTTTGCATCCATACGATATGAGGGTAGAAAATATATTTTTGGCAACATTAAGAAAACTGGTGCTAAAAAGAAAAGTCCAAAAAAAAGAGGGTCAACCTATTCAGTCCCATCTTGATGCAGCCGCTTGTCGGTTGCTCTATCGGTTGGTTTTCTATTTTAATGCCTTTTGTTTGACATTGCAATGTGTAGTTTGTGTTGGCTTGGATAAATTATCTTTGAATATTCCAGGTATTTTTTGCACTTGAGAGACCTTAAGCTGCTTGTTGATTTGCCCAAGGCTTGTAAAACATGGGTGGATATCACTAACAAAGAGTCCACTATGTATGGGGAGAATATGATTGCTCTCTCACCTTTTGAGATTGAGACATGCCCTTGGTGGATTGACATGCCCTCGCCCCATGTATTGCCAAGTGAGAAAGAAAAGTTTGAGGAATGGCAAAAATCAAAGGGAAAGGGTGCAAGTGGTGGCTGTCTGAGTCAAGGTAAAGTGGCTTCCACAACTGTCGCCTCTCTTTCCTTAAGCTTTACTTTTGAAGGTGATCAAATAAGGGGCAAGGAAGCGCAAAGGGGTGAGCATGCTCAAAGAGGCAAGCAAGCTCAAAAGGGCAAGCAAACTCACATTAGTGAGACATAGAGTACATGTGACTTTTACTTATTTCTCTTTGCATATTCATGTCTCATGCAACTTAGAGAAGGCTAGCTATCTATGTTGGATACTTTATATACCTTCCTTGTAAAATAAAGATTTATGTTTCTTTGTTTGTTTTATTTTAGATCGTGAAATTTTTGTTGATGACAATTCACCACCACTCGATGTTGGTATGCATGGTAGCTTTCATAGTGGTATACTTCTTTTTATGGATATACGCAAGTTGATTGTTTTGTATGTTATGCTTGTTGTTCATTCATTATACTTGCCATGATTATTTAGGTCCATCCTCACGTCCTAGACCACCATCCCAAAAAGAATTTGTGCCACTCTTGTCCATACAAGGGGGGGCTTCTTTGGATCACTCTATCTTTTCATTTGGATGTGGAGATTATATTTCTATGGGTAAGGATTTTGCATCCTCTATTAGGAATGAGGATTATGCAAAGATCCATACATTTTTTTCTGAAAACAATAAATTGGGGGTGGAGTATAAGAAAAAGAAAAAGACGGTGGCATGGGCTGCTGACTTTGTGCTCTTGGATCTTCCCATGGACTCTACACATGGACGAGACAGTGTTCCATGGTGGAACAAGGTGTCGGAGGATCATATTCGGCATGGACTTGGAGTGGCAGTAGCTTGTTTGGCGGACTCAGGATGGGTTGTTTGTCTTGCCTCCATTTCAGGTGATTCTTTCAGTCAGAAATATGTAAATAGGATTGTTAGGTACTTGTGAATAAGATTGTTAGGTAATTGTCAATGTTTAAAATGTATTTCTTTCTGTCAGGGGACTCTCCCTCGTGGGTGGAGAAATATGCCCCGCGGTGTGAGCTGGAGATTGTGTATAGATTCATAGTTGAGGATTTAGCCTTCATGGATGAGGTTACGATTGAGGGTATTGCCATAGAGGTATTTGACATGGTTATTGTACACTTAGTTTTCTTGGTGCTTTGTTGTATGGGTAGTGGTACAGCCCCTTTGATGCGTGCATGCATCGCATCTGGCCGCCCCTGTTATTCTTTTGATAGTGACATAATTTATTATTTTTTCCTAATATTAAATTTATATTGACCATTAATTATTATCATTTTTCTAAAATTATGCAAAATTTCTACTAGACAAGGTTTGGAAGCTTAAAATTAAATCTGGGATTTTCCACAACTCCTCAATTATCAAGAAGATAACATTTAGGAGGTTGTTCGACCTAAATTAGACCATGTTTCATGAAAGCAATGGCATGCAATAGATGGCAAGTGTGGTGTCAGGGTTGGTGACCTATATGAGGAGATAAGCAAGGGTGTTCTTTATAGGGGAGGATGCCTAATAAGGGTCACCATTTCAACAAGAAATGTTGAACCAGGGGCTATGACTTCTCATAATGGTATTGGTCTAGCAAAACAATAGGTGCTTCAGCACTAAGTACCTTAACATGAGTTTTGGTGGGAGTTTGCTTTTCAGGTACTAGTCCTAACAAGGCATACTAGACTGAATGTTAGCCTAACTAATGGCCATAAGGTGCTTTCATAGATCTCGGTGTGGCTAACTTGCATATTGAGGACTAAGCACATGAGTATATTTGGAGTCATGGTTTACTTAGAGCTAGGCAAAGACCACCAAAAGAGTCAAGGGGATCACAAGCAGCCAATGTTAGTGCTTGAAGGGTGCTTACAAGAACTGAGAGTTAAGTTGTCATATTTTTTGGCAATATTGTATCTTCAAAGATCACTATACATTCTATAAAAAGTAGTCTAGGATTAAGATAATTATGTGATAATTGTGTGTTGTTTGTTTGGTTATCAAGTCTGTGAGACCCCTCTTCCCCCTCTGTGCACCAGATTCCCGATTTCTAGTAGTAGCGGAAGTAGCTTCCTCTTGCATGGGGTAGGGTTTCTCACTCGGGGCGGACCCTGATTTCTTTGATACGAAGGGGCTGGTCTCTGCACTCTGGGTCCTTGACTTCCCTGTCTCTTGACATGGCAGGAGTCGGCGGCGGGCAGTCTTTAAGCTGGTGACCAAAACCTTGACACCCGAAATACCTGTTCTCACTTCTAAGCTCATCCCTCTGAATCCTTGAAAGAGGTGGGGCTCCTGAGAAAGTGTTCTGAGAGGGAAGGGTCTTCCTTCACTTCTGAATTTCCCGGCATCTTGATTCTAATTAGGGCCTTACTGCCTCTTTGGGGGTGGAAAGTTTGAAGCACTTCCTGGGGTCTGGAACCTTTTAAAGTTTGAGGGTTTGGCAGGATATTAACAACAAATGCTTTGGCGAAGTCCTTTGCCATTCTGACAGCTTCTGCCATTGAGACTAGTTTGGCATTTTTCACTAAAGTGTCCAATGGCTCGTTCATCCCTCGAATGAATGCAGCACAGTAGCTGCTCTTTATCCAAAAGTGGATTATATTTGAGGAGAAGGGCAAACGCCTGATGGTATTCTTCAATCGTCCGGCTATCCTGCTTTAGTTCAAAGAACTCTGTAAGATTTCTCCTCAGCCCCTCAAGATGTCCAGTTTCTTTCCTTGTAATCAATCCCCTTTTTTGAATAATAAAAGGTCTTGTTTCTACCTATTTTGGCCTAGAGAGAAAATATTCTAGAGAGAGATAATTCAGTTTTTAGATATCTTTCCATGGAAAAATATCCTTTCTTATTAAAATAAATTCCCTTGAAACAGAAGTTTAAAAAGAAATTCCTAAGGTGCATTGGAAATAAATTATAATCTGCTCAAAAGACCTTAGCCTAAGGGTCCAAATTTTTTGAAAAATTTGGATTAAGGTTTTGAGGGACCAATAAGATTAATCCAAATGTAAGGAGGAGATAAATTGAAGAAATAAAGAAAAACTCCCCAAAAATGAGTAAATACTCACATAAGATGAAGGGTGGACTAAGGACCAAAGGAAACTTTTAAAAAATGAATTTTTGACACCTCAAAATGAATTTTTGACACCTCAGAGTAGGGATTCCCCCTCATGAAGGAGGCGCCTATTTCACGTGTGTGGAGGAGTTTTAAACTCAAAAATAATAAGATATTTTCATCTCTCCTCTCTCCTCTTTCAAGTCTAGTTCCAAAAGTAAGCTGAACTGACCCAAAAATGGTCAAAAATTGACCAAATTGATCTAGAAAATGGTCAATAATTGACCAAATTGATCTGAAAAATTCTAGAATAAGTTTGCTTGGTTAGAGGCTCACTTTTTCCTATAAATAGAAGCCTTCCCCTTTGTAAAACCTTAATAGTGTTTATGCACTGTTACTCTACTCTTACCCAGAGCCAATTACATTGAATTCTCTTGATAATTCAATTATTTTTTACTAAATTCTCTCCAAAGAAATTGGTGGCCACTCTTGATCCAAACAAGAGTAGAACCCTCAATCCCTCAAGCCAAAGGAAAGTTTACAAAACTCCATGTAAGCTAAAATTTCTACTTTTTAATTTTAAATCTATGGTTTTCTGATTTTCTTATTTTTTTGTTGTTGATTAAAGTGAATTCTGATGCTATGCCTTGTATCTTATATGGGGATAATTTAAATAGATAATAGAATGTTAAAAATTGAGAAATGGTCAGCCATACAAAGGAGGTTATGGCAAAATTTTGTGGAAAAGAAAGTTTATTTTTATGTTATTCTAAAAGAGTAATTCCCACCGTTTGTGCATTCTAAAAGAAATATTCTTATTTACTCCATGTACATATTCACCTATGAATATGCATGGATATCACTAATAGTAATTATTAAATTTAATTTCTATGCATAGAAAGATGTGTTGTTTTCATTGAATTTAATTTCTATGCATAGAAAGATGCATAATGGAAATATTTTTATTATAAAAGTATTATTTTCATTGAATTTAAATTCTATGCATGGAAAGATGCATAATGGAAATTTCTTTTATTATAAAAGAGTTATTTTTGTCGAATTTAATTTCTATGCATAAAAAGATACATAAAGATATTCTTTTTATTTTAAAAGTGTTATTCCTATTAAAATTGATTTTTATGCATAAATAGATGCATAAAAGCATTTTCTTTTATATAAAAGTGTCATTCCCATTGACGATGATTTTTATGCATAAATAGATGCATAAAGAATTTTTTTATATCAAAATTAGAATTCTCTTTAATTCTAATTTTGAGGGAAGAAAATGTGTCCAGCTCAAGGAAATATTCTCAAATCTCCCGCCACCAAATTTGAAACTAAGTTTGAGACCCTTCAAATTGATCTGTGGATCAAGGTTACAAAATTCAAGGAATTCTATTATGGAATTCAGTATTACGATCATGAAGTTTTGGGGATACTAATTTAAGATATGCTCATTGTATTCAAAAGAAAAATCAATTGCATAGAAACCCTGTTTTCTTCTGAAAGGACTGTCTTACGCCAGAATGCTGGAGGGAGCATTTGGTATGTGTTTTTCTAAGGGAAGTTCGGTTGCAACAGCTGGTGGGGAGTGTTCAAAGGACAGCTCACGCGGCAAAGCCTTCCCAGGTCTTGACATGCCTCAGTATGGTTAAAATGGTGCACTTCCGGTACGATGGACGAGGGCCGATGAAGCGGTCCCTGAGTGAATGCCAGGACATCTAAGGAGGATCCTGGAGGGTTCTGACCAGGCGATGCACGGGCTCGCAGTCCCTAGGACACCCATGTGTATGTCGTGGAAGATTGTATGATGAACCAATTATTATTGTAATCTGTTAACTGAATCTCGTTGTTGCTGACCAGCTGGTCTCAATGGAGAGTCCAGAGTGATACTGTTTTTTTTAAGAAACAAGGATAGGATGGAAATTTTGAGTTATGACATCTGTAACCAATAACTGTTTGTCAATGGATTGTTTTATAAGTTATTTTTTAAAGAGGAGTGTGTGCGTATCTATATTCGAAAGAAAAAGTTAAGAAAGGCATTCAATTATGGGTGGGTGAGTAATTGTCTGGTTCTACCAATTCTAGTGGTTGGGTGGTGGCTAACCCATGGGCAGGATGGGGTTAGGCTGGAATCAGTGGAGTTTTAATAATGAAATTGAATAATAAGAATACGCTTAGAACTCGAGTAGTTAAATAAAAACCTGGAGACTTCTCTAATGATTAGATCAATGGCTGTGCCTGATTTTGTTAGGAAAAAAGCATTGATTTCTTCAAGTTAAGTCTGTAATAGTTTTTCTTCTATCTGGTTTCATCAGGTGAAGGATAGTTTATTCATTAAGAAAATAAAAAAGGTGGAATCATCCCCATTTTTCGGACAAGGGGAAATTTTCTCGATTTCGGTTTCGGAATGACCACCAGATTAGTCTCGTGTCCAGACATTCGAGGGCGAGGCTCCGAGTGGGAAACCCTGCCCCGCACAAGAGGAAGTTACTTCCGCTGCTATCAATCAGGGGCAGTGGGGTCTCACAGCACTATTGTTGTGTAAACTTATGAAATAGTAGCAAAAATTACCTAAAATTTTAAAGTAAATTTGGGAAAAAAATGTTTTCACTTGCTAAGATTATGTTTGAAATGAATTCATAAATTGAAAACTCATAAATTGAGCTGGATTTTTAGATGGATACCCCAAATCTGTCTAGCATTCGTGGACTTTCCCAGAGTCAGGATATGATCGCCTTTGCCTTCGAAAATCTCATCAACTTTGCTACAACCTAAGAAAGCAGAGTGAGACTCGCTCATCACTTTGAGGATCTATACTTTCCTGATCCAGTAGAGCGACGTCAGCATATGTGGTTCTCTGAAGGGCAATGTATTAACATCAATACCAATCAGCGTCAGAGACTTAGACAGAATATCTCACTAGCCATGATCTTGATAAGGCTAGGAGTTATTCATTATGTCTAACTCTATAATCATTCACCCTGGAATTTTAGAATTTCTTGCCAAATTTTTAGACTTCTAAGCCGCTTTATTCCTAGGAGAAGAATTGCAACACCATTATCAGTGATGAATCGTGTATATCATAGCATGTCTCCATCACAGTATCGCCTTTTTATGCATACGCGATTGAGGCAATGACTTTTGGAGCCGAGACGCTCTATGTATATATCATAAACTTTTGATATAAATGATGTTTTGCAAACGATTCCAAATTGTTATCGTGGTTGTGAATATTGGTTAATAAAATTATCAGAGTGAATCTTGTTTTTAAGAATTATGATGGAATATTTATTGTTTAAGAAATAAATCTCAAAAATTAAAGTCATAAATCTGATGACAAAGTTAAGTTGACAAAAATCTCATTTTGTGAGAATCATGAGGCATGTGGCCGGTGCTAGGCAGCCGGATCCTCTTACCCCGATGATGAAGAGTTAGATCCGAACGTTCGTAAAGCCCTGCACCGATCCCAACCTGGTCCATTCAAGGGTGAAAGGGAACAGTTAGGTGAAGCAGTGGAAAAATGGATTGAGGCAATGGAAGAGTACTTTGATGTAACCGGTTATAATGAGAGGAGCAAGATGGCTCTCGCTAGATTAAAAATTGTGGAAACAGCCAGGGTTGCATGGAGGAACCATTGCAAGATAAACCATCTTGACCGAAATACCCAAACCTGGTCAGATCTTAAAGCATACCTCAGGAAGAGGTTCTGTTCTCCGGGCTTCCTGGTGGAAACCAAAATGAATGAGTTCTTGGAATTGAAGCTTGATAGTCGGACAATTGAAGAATACTATCAGGCCTTTGCCCTTCTCCTCAAATATTCTCCACTTTTGGATGAAGAGCAGCTGATGGCCAGATTCATTCGAGGAATGAAGAACGAGCCATTAGACACTTTAGTGAAAAATGCCAAACCAGTCTCAATGGCAAAAGCTGTCAGAATGGCAAAGGACTTTGCCAAGGCATTTGTTGTTAAGGTCTCGCCAAAGCTTGCACCCTCAAACTTTAAAAGGTTCCAAACCCCAAGAAGTACTTCAAACTTTCCACCCCCAAAGAGGCAGCAAGGTCCAAATCAGAATCAAGATACTGGTAGATTCTGAAGTGAAGGAAGACCCCTTCCCTCAGAACACTTTCTCAAGAGCCCCACCTTTTTCAAGGACTTAGAGGGATGAGCTTAGAAGTGAGAACAGATGTTTTGGATGTCAGGGTTTCAGTCACCAGCTTAAAGACTGCCTGACTCCTGCCATGTCAAGAGGACAGGGAAGTCAAGGACAGGGAATGAAGAGACCAGCCCCTTCATAAGGGCAATCCTAGGAGGAATCCATCTCAGTCATCTACCTCTGTTCAGAGCAATCTCAGAACTCCATCATCCCAGAATTGGGGTAACCAAAGAGAAAGAGTTCTGCCCCAGTCTGCACAGCAGCATCTAAATGATGGAATTCGAAATGTCATAGGAATTCCTCTTTTACCATTTAAATATTTCTCATAGATAGACTAAATTTATCTAAAATTTATCTTTGAATTTAAATAAAATACCCATTAATTTCAATATGCTAAAAATTACACTTTCCTCATTTAAATATTTGAATTCCAATATGGTGAGAATTTCTCTTTCATCATTTAAATTTATCTATGCAAAAAGATAAATTTAACTAAAATCTTTCTTTAATTTTTAAATAAAATATACATTATTTTAGCATCCCAATTTTTCTCTTACTTAATTGGAATACCATTTTAGACACTAGGAGGATTTTTATATCCAAAAATATATCAATTTTGGATTACCTCTCTGTAGACATTTTCTCTCTCCGAGTAAAAACAGGGTAAAATAGATCTTTCTTTTATTTCAAAGAGGGAAATAATTACAAGATCAGAAGGGGAGGTTCTTACACCTATACACCTCAAAAGCTGGAGGGAGGAATCTTACAGAGTTTAATGACAAATCATCAGAGCTTAAAGTGGATTTTCACCCAAAAGGATCTCAACATGCGCCAAAGAAGGTGGATGCAAACCCTGCAGGAATTTGATTTTGAAATCAAGTACCGCCCAGGTAAAGAAAATGTGGTAGCAGATGCCCTTAGCAGGAAGCCTCCTTGCTTGCAATCACAGTGGTGTCAAATCCATTGATTAATGAAGCCATAAATAGATGCATAAAGAATTTTTTTAATATCAAAATTAGAATTCTCTTTAATTATATGTTTAATTTCTATGAGTATTTGATAAATGAATAAGTAAATACTCTGAGAGAGAAATTTCTATTGTTTTATATTCACTCGGATTGTAAAGAGAAAATTCAAAAAATCTATCGAAATCAAAATATTCAGATAAATGATTAATTTATTCCTCATCGAAATTCGTGATTAATTTAGAAATCAGTTAAGTGAATCTTCAATGAATGAAATAATTCAGTAAAAGAGTAACTGAAATATCACCCCCTCCCTTTTTGAGAAAGATAGTTCAGGAAAAACCTTATTAGACTCGAACCCTGATTCAAACTATGACCAAGACCAAACTCTTTTATCAATTTCGAGGAAAGAAGATGTGTCCAGTTCAGGAAAATATTCTCAAATCTCCCGCCAAATCTGAAACTAAGTTTGAGACCCTTCAAATTGATCTGTGGATTAAGGTTATAGAATTCAAGGAATTCTGTTATGGAATTCAGTATTACGATCATGAAGATTTGGGGATACTGATTTAAGATATGCTTATTGTATTCAAAAGAAAAATCAAACTGAAAACTTGCATAGAAACCCTGTTTTCTTAAAGGACTGTCTTACGCCAGAATGCTGGTGGAGGGAGCATTTGGTATGTGTTTTTCTAAGGGAAGTTCAGTTGCAACAGCTAGTGGGGAGTGTTCAAAGGACATCTCATGCGACAAAGCCTGCCCAGTTCTTGACCAACCAACCTCGGTACGGTTAAAATGGTGTGCTTTCGGTATGATGGACGAGGGCCGACGAAGCGATCTCCACCCTAAGTGAAGTGCCAGGACACCTAAGGAGGATCCTCAAGGGTTCTGACCAGGCGATGCATGCGCTCGCGGTGCCTAGGATGCCCACGCATATGTCGTGGAAGATTGTATGATGGATCAATGATTATTGTAATCTCTTACTGGATCTCATTGCTGACCAGCTGGTCTCAATGGAGAGTCCAGAGTGATACTGTTTTTTTTAAAGAAACAAGGATTGGATGGAAATTTTGAGTTATGACATTTGTAACCAATAACTGTTTGTCAATGGATTGTTTTATAAGTTAGGTTTTAAAGAGGAGTGTGTGCGTATCTGTATTCGAAAGAAAAAGTTAAGAAAGGCATTCAATTATGGATTGGTGAGTAATTTCTGGTTTTACCGATTCCAGTGGTTGGGTGGTGGCTAACCCATGGGCCGGATGGGGTTAGGCTGGAATCTGTGGAGTTTTAATAATGAAATTGAATAATAGGAATATGCTTAGAACTCGAGTAGTTAAATAAAAACTTGAAGACTTCTCTAATGATTAGATCAACGGCTGTGCCTGAGGTTAGGAAAAAAGCATTGATTTCTTCAAGTTAAGTCTGTAATAGTTTTCCTTCTATCTGGTTTAATCAGGTGGTGTGAAGGATAGTTTAGTCTCTTGACCCTGTTAGAAAATTCGTTAAGAAAATCAAAAAGGTGGAATCGTCCCTGTTTTTCGGACAAGGGGAAATTTTTCCTGTTTTGGTTTCGGAATGGCCCCACCAGATTAGTCTCGTGTCGGACATTCGAGGGGGGCGAGGCCCCGAGTGGGAAACCCTGCCCCGCGTAAGAGGAAGCTACTTCCGCTACTATCAATCAGGAATCCGGTGCACGGAGGGGGAAATGGGGTCTCACAAACTCATTCATTTTGGTTTTTAGGAAGCCCGGAGGATAGAACCTCTTCCTGAGGTAAGCCTTAAGATCTGACCAGGTCTGGGTATTTTGGTCGAGACGGTTTGTCACACAATGGTTCCTCCAAGCGACCCTGGCCGTTTCCACAATTTTCAATCTAGCGAGAGCCATCTTGCTTCTCTCGTTTTATAACCGGTTACATCAAAATACTCTTCCATTGCCTCGATCCATTTTTCCACTACTTCTCCTAACTGTTCCCCTTCACCCTTGAAGGGACCAGGTTGGGATCGGCGCAAGGCTTTATGAACATCCAGATCTAACTCTTCATCATTGGTAAGAGGATCCGACTGCCTAGCACGGGAGGGCCGCACGCCTCATGATTCTGGCAAAACAATATTTTTGTCAACTTAACTTTGTCAAACAGATTTATGACTATTTAATTTTTGAGATTTATTTCTTAAACAAATAAATATTCCATCATAATTCTTGAAAACAAGATTCACTCTGATAATTTTGTTAACCAATATTCACAACCACGAAAATAATTTAGAATCTTTTGCAAAACATCATTTATTATCAAAAGTTTTTGATATATACATAGAGCGCCGCGGCTCTGATACCAACTGTGAGACCCCTCTGCCCCCTCTGCGCACCGGATTCCTGGTTGCTAGCAGGCGGAAGTAGCTTCCTCTTGCGTGGGGCAAGGTTTCCCACTCGGGGCCTCGCCCTCGAGAATTTCCAAACACGAGACTAATCTAGTGGTCATTCCGAAACCAAAACCGAGAAAATTTTCCTTGCCTGAAAAACGGGGACGATTCTACCTTTTTGATTTTCCTAATAACGAATTTTCTAACGGGGTCAAGAGATTAAACTATCCTTCACCTGAATAAACCAGATATAGAAGGAAAACTATCACTGACTTAATTTGAAGAAATCAACGCTTTTTTCTAATCGAAATCAGGCACAGCCGTTGATCTAATAATATGAGGAAATCAACGCTTTTTTCCTAACTGAAATCAGGCACAACCGTTGATCTACTCATTTGAGAAATTCTTCAGGGTTTTATTTAACTACTTGAATTCTAAGCGTATTCCTATTATTTCAATTTAATTATTAAAACTCCACTGATTCCAGCCTAACCCCGTCTCCGGCCCATGGGTTTTAGCCACCACCCAACCACTGGAATCGGTAGAACCAGACAATTACTCACCCACCCATAATTGAATGCCTTTCTTAACTTTTGCTTTCGAATACAGATACGCACACACTCCTCTTTAAAACTTGAGAATAACACTTTTGTAATAAAAAAATTCCTTTATGCATCTTTCTATGCATAAAAATTAAATTTAATGAGAATAACACTTTTACAATTAAAAAAAATTCCATTATACATCTTTCTATTCATAGAAATTAAATTTAATGAGAATAAGACTTTTATAATAAAAAAATTCTTTTATGCATCTTTCTATGCATAAAAATTAAATTTAATAATTAATATGGGTGGCTGCAAGATGAGGTTATCTAGTTTCATGTAGTGGGCACCCTTGGCTTTAGCCGGAAAATAGGCATTTATTCAAGAAGAATAGCCAATCTCTCCTAGTTAGCCAAGGAGTTTCACTTCAAGGTCTTCTAATGAAACACATATGCAAAGTTGGGCACCTAAAACTATAATCTGATCGAATATCCAATAATTGCAAATCCCCTTTTCTTTGGGAACCAAAATTGTATACAGGCCTTGTCGAAGGTTTAGACAGGTACAGTGAATGTGAGTAAATTGCCTATAACTTTTACATTATTACTCATATGATGTTTCCACTTTGCATATCACAAATACAAATAACATAGAGTTGAACTTGATTTATCAAGTAATTTTTGATGTGTTTTACTATTTTCTATATTACTTAAAACGTATTAGAATTATTAAAAAACATACTATTTTATCCTCCCACCACATCTACCATTTAAAATGCTCAAATTGTATGGATCTAGTGATGATTAGATTGGAAAAGATTAGTATAATGTGGGTATAAGGTAAAATTACAAATCTAACGGTTGGATTTTTGTAGATTTACTTTGGAAAATTTGCATGACTATGAGAGGCCCATTAAATCAATTGTAGTTTAATTCTAGAAAATTAAATATTGAATCTTTCAATCTAAAAACTCTAGGGATCAATACGCTTGTTGCCATGAATTTATTAAAAAAATTTAGCTTAATTTGAGTATGGGAAGGTCCATTTTCAATCCTCCCAAGTGAAAATTCCCATATTGTGTCCACTCTCCCCTTTTCAAGTCTAAAACCAATCCTAGTTAGGTTTGGAAATCTAGGCTTGGTAAACTTCAAATCTTAGATATCATTCCATGTGTGAGGCTTGGGTAGGCACAAATCTTACATATGCATGCCACTTTATGTCCACATGAGCGAGATGATCCACATGAGCGAGATGATCCACATAAGCAGCTTGCCACCTCACCTTGCCACCTCCACCCTGCATGTCAACATGGTCAACCTAGTTGACTCCCCACCTCATCATCCTAGTCATCATTAATGCCATATCTTCTTGCCACCTTTGCATGCCACCTCGCACTTGGTGACATGTCACATCAACCATAATAGTGCCACATGTCAAGGGAATGCCACGTGTCATGCACACATGTGACACGTGGCACCTCCTTTCCACCTCCCCTTTTTTTTTCGAAAACATATTTTTGAAAAAGTTAATTTAGTAATTTAAAAAAATAGAATATTGAATTTTAAATAATAAAATATATATAACTTATTAAATAAAAGAATTTAAAATCACTAATTTTAAAGGATTATATTTTGGAATTAGATTAATAATATTATTATTAAAGTTTATATTATTCAATTTAAAAAAATAAATTTTTAAGTTTAATATTTCTTGAAAATATTTTATGTAGAATAAACCTTTGAATAAAATTTTAAAAATGCATTATTAAAAAAAGTAGTTATATAATTATAAAATAAAAGATAAATTTAAAGATATATTGATATATCTAGTAATGATAAATATTTAGACTTGTTAATAAATATTATTAATAATATTAATTTTTAAGTAGATAATAGTTTATCTTTAATTATCTTTATGTTTATCTTAATTATCCAATCAATCTTAGATAGGAAATCCAATGAGATTTGAAGTGGATAACCTATTTTTCTTATATAATCACACATCTCTAGTACTATCCCACACTTATCTCTAGTACTATCCCATCATTGAGCCTTTATAATTTTTTCTCTCTTAGCTTCCTTGAGAATGGGTTCTCAAAGTCGTAGGAGTCGGAAATGTGATAGGACTAGACTTCCCCCCGTTCCACCAAGTTCAAGAGAGGAGGAGAGGAAAAGGGTAGCTCGTGAGAGAAAGAGAGAGTGGAGAGCATGTCAACAAGCAACACCTTGTGTTGGCGATGATCCAAGCCCTGCTCCTCCTCTTCCACTTCCTCTCCCTCTGCCCTCTTCCCCCCCACTACCCCTTAGTTTAGATAATCCACATGAACCCACCCTTCCTGAGACCCCTTCTCTTCTATAAGAACCCACCCCCTCCTTTGGGTGCCCATCGTGTGGATAGGAAAGAACTATCAAAGTCAGGGGCACATCATCGTGCCCATGCAATCTTCCATTCCTATTTCAAAGACCTCATGCCTTCATCACAGGCATGTGTGCTTGATGCTTTACAGGGCGCTTTCTGACATTGGAGGTCTAAGAGAGAGGAGAGCTGGCATGGCGGTGCTACAAAGTGTTCATCATTCCTATATAATTAACAAGAAGAGGAAGTGTGCGGATGCTTTGGCTGCTTGACGGCCTATTGTGGGGCAGCCACCATAAGTAGCTCCCAAATGAAGGGTAAGGTTAGTGCCACATCTCGCATCCTTTCCTAGAGGAATTTCAGTTCTCTCATCTAGTGGTTGCTACCAGGCTCACTCTTGATCGAGTACAGAGCCGAAAACACATTTCTCACCCTCGTTTTCGGCTTCGAGTGGATGACCATGAGAGCATTCTAGAGCAGTTGAGAGCTAGAGAGGGTGCTGCTGACTAGATTTCTATCTTGATAGTGACTAAACTCAGACTAGTTGGGTTAGCTCACTTACATTGTACTTAGATTTTTTGGGAGTGACTAATCTCAGAATAGCTGGGGTAGCTCATTTTCAAAATACCTTGATCTTTTGAGTTAGTGGCTAAACCCAGAGTGGCTGTGTTAGCGATGTACTTAGTTGATGTTTATATCATTATGAGTTTTCTCATTATTGGAGGATCATTGCATTTTAGTTGATGTTCATGGTTTTCTGATTTTTTAACACTTTGGCTATCATATCGTTTGTTGAAAATCACCATCACCATATTGTTTGTTGAAAATCACCAAACTTTGCAAGCACTGGGCGCTAATTACTAACCCGAACATGCTCCGATTCATGACCAAACTTGGGGGTGCCCCCCCCCCCCCCCCCCCCCCCATGCTTGAAAAGTTGGGTCCCCATTGGAGCATATTTGGGTACGATGGTATGGGAAGGGCCTGGATTTTCCATGGCATCTTAAGCACCAAGAGACTTGAAAAATCCACACTAGGCACTAATTACCAATCCAAACATGCTCCGATTGTGACCAAACTTTGCAATCATGTGGGGGTGGGCCCCTCCTACATTCTTGCAAAGTTTGGTTCCCATCGGAGCATGTTTGGGTATGATGGTATGGGGAAGGCCCGGATTTTTCATGGCCTCTTAAGTACCAAGAGACTTGAAAAATCCACACTGGGCACTAATTACCAATCCAAACATGCTCTGATTGTGACCAAACTTTGCAATCATGTGGGGGTGGGCCCCTCCCACATGCTTGCAAAGTTTGGTTCCCATCGGAGCATGTTTGGGTATGATGGTATGGGAAAGGCCCGGATTTTCCATGGCCTCTTAAGCACCAAGAGACTTGAAAAATCCACACTCGCCGCTAACATGCTCCGATTGTGACTAAACTTTGCAAGCATGTGGGGGTGGGTCTCCCCCACATGCTTGCAAAGTTTGGTCCCCAATCAGAGCATGTTTGGGTATGATGGTATGGGGAAGGCCCGGATTTTCCATGGCCTCTTAAGCACCAAGAGACTTAAAAAATCCACACTGGGCGCTAATTACTAATCCAAACATGCTCCGATTATGACCAACCTTTGCAAGCATGTGGGGGTGGGCCCCTCCCACATGCTTGCAAAGTTTGGTTTCCATCGGAGCATGTTTGGGTATGATGGTATGGGGAAGGCCTGGATTTTCCATGGCCTCTTAAGCACCAAGAGACTTGAAAAATCCACACTGGCCGGTAATTACCAATCCAAACATGCTCTGATTGTGACCAAACTTTGCAAGCATGTGGGGGTGGTCCCCCCCACATGCTTGCAAAGTTTGGTTCCCATCGGAGCATGTTTGGGTACGATGGTATGGGGAAGGCCCAGATTTTCCATGGCCTCTTAAGCACCAAGAGACTTGAAAAATCCACACTGGCCGCTAATTACCAATCCAAACATGCTCCAATTGTGACTAAACTTTGCAAGGGGGTGTGCTAACCACATGCTTGCAAAGTTTGGTTCCCATTGGAGCATGTTTGGGTACGATGGTATGGGGAAGGCCCGTAAGTTCCTCTCATGCATGGTAATAAGAAGGCTAGAGGGAGGGCCAAACACAACATTCTTAATCTCTATAGAATGTTGTTTTCAAACACCCCTCTGATATGTGCATTTTACACCATTGTAATGGCCACCGGCAAGCCCCTTGCATTCTTCATCTCTATCTTCCCATCTTGCAAGCTACGTGTTCCTAATTTGGTGAACAAATCGAGAATCTCTAATATACTCTTAATTAATACTTAATCTCTATAGAATGTTGTTTTCAAACACCCCTCTGATATGTGCATTTTACACCATTGTAATGGCCACCGGCAAGCCCCTTGCATTCTTCATCTCTATCTTCCCATCTTGCAAGCTACGTGTTCCTAATTTGGTGAACAAATCGAGAATCTCTAATATACTCTTAATTAATACTTAATCACTTGATTAACTCTCACAATTGACAAAGAAGCTAGGGCCATACCTCAACCCCAAAGAATGTTAAATAATTAAAGAAGTATATTAATCTTGTGGAAATCTATCATTCAGTGTTTTGCTCATATTTGAAGCTACCAAAAGAAAATCCGCCCAAAAATGAGTAAATGCTCACATAAGATGAAGAGTTTACTATGTACAAGGATTATTAGTAAAAAACTATGAGTATTACTAAAAAAATGAGATATTTTAGGTATAATGATTCCATTTTGACACATCTGTAAGGAATGGGAGTCCCTTCAAGCCTACTTCACATGCTTAAATGAGTTTTAAACTCAAAAATAATGTGATATTTTTATCTCTCCTCTCTCTTGGATCAAACTGAATCAAAAAGGAACCAAACTAGGTCCAAATCTGGTCCATGGACTCTTAAGCACCAAGAGACTTGAAAAATCCGCACTGGGCACTAATTACCAATCCAAACATGCTCCGATTGTGACCAAACTTTGCAAGAATGTAGAAGTGGGTCCCACCCACATGCTTGCAAAGTTTGGTCCCCATCGGAGCATATTTGGGTACGATGGTATGGGGAAGGCCCAGATTTTCCATGGCCTCTTAAGCACCAAGAGACTTGAAAAATCCACACTGGCCGCTAATTACCAATCCAAACATGCTCCGATTGTGACCAAACTTTGCAAGCATGTGGGGTGGGTCCCCCCCCCCCACATGCTTGCAAAGTTTGGTCCCCATCGGAGCATGTTTGGGTACGATGGTATGGGGAAGGCCTGGATTTTCCATGGCCTCTTAAGCACTAAGAGACTTGAAAAATCCACACTGGGCGCTAATTACCAATACAAACATGCTTCGATTGTGACCAAACTTTGCAAACATGTGGGGGTGGGCCCCTCCCAAAGTTTGTTTCCCATCGGAGCATGTTTGGGTATGATGGTATGGGGAAGGCCCGGATTTTCCATGGCCTCTTAAGCACCAAGAGACTTGAAAAATCCACACTGGCTGCTAATTACCAATCCAAACATGCTCCGATTGTGACCAAACTTTGCAAGCATGTGGGGGTGGGTCCCCCCTACATGCTTGCAAAGTTTGGTCCCCATCGGAGCATGTTTGGGTACAATGTTATGGGGAAGGCCCGGATTTTCCATGGCCTCTTAAGCACCAAGAGACTTGAAAAATCTGCACTGGTCACTAATTACCAATCCAAACATGCTCCAATTATGAATAAACTTTGCATGCATGTGGGGATAGGCTCCCCCCACATGCTTGCAAAGTTTGGTTCCCATCGAGGCATGTTTGGGTACGATGGTATGGGGAAGGCCCGGATTTTCCATGGCCTCTTAAGCACCAAGAGACTTGAAAAATCCACAGTGGACACTAATTACTAACCCAAACACAAAACTTTGCAAGCATGTGGGGGTGGGCTCCCTCCCACATGCTTGCAAAGTGTGGTCCCTCCCCCCCCCATCGGGGAGCATGTTTGGGTACGATGGCATGGAGATTTTCAACAAACAATATGATAGCCAAAGTGTTAAAAAATTTTAAAAAAAATCAAGAACATCAACTAAAATGTACTGATATCAATAATGAAAAAACTCATAATGATATAAACATCAAATAAGTACATCAGAATGAAAATGAGCTACCCCAGCTAGTCTGAGGTTAGTCACTACCCATAAATCTAAGTACAATGTAAGTGAGCTAACCCACCTAGTGTGAGTTTAGTCATTATCAACGGCAACCCAATCAAAATCGTCTAATCAACAATGGTACGTGTCTGCCACTCTGCTCGTGTAAGCTCCTCTGCTGTAAGGACACGCTGCTCATGAGAAGCAGCACTGCTGCTAGCACCATCACCCGAGGTGCCACTAGGACCAGCACCACCCACACGCTCGTATGCTGTGATCTGGCTCTCGTGAAGGACTCTCTGGTATGCATCAAACTCATGTGCACTCCACTCAATCCCTGGAGGCACCTCAGGCTCCTGATCTCTATCATCGGCGGCGTCGAGTCCCAAGTCAGTAGAGCTGAGGTAAAATCAAGAGGCCTGCCAGCCCTAGCATCTACTCGAACGAGGCGGCCTGGGTGAAGATTATCAATGCCCAAAACTCTGTATGTCGCTAGGTCGACGCGTGCACGGCAAGAGGGACATGCTGAGAAGCGTACTAGCTCCTAGGTGATGCAAGACAAATGGAAAAAATGTCCACATCCCAGGGCATATCCACCAGTACTGTCAATGTCCTCGATACATAGAGCGCAGCAGGCATCACATAGGAATGGTGGTGCATCCTGAGAGAGAGGTCGTCGAAAAACCTCTGTTAACAGGCCGTGATATAAAGGCAAGTAAGGAACTGTCACGTCTGAGGATCTGCAAAACTCTCGAACATGCAGCATCAACTACTCTGCCCTATGCTGTGCAATCCGCTCCATAATCTGGTGATGCTGCGCCTCAGCTCTAGAACTCTCTACCTCAGTCCGAGACTACGCAAAAAAGTAAAGCATAAAAATAATTGATTAGTCTCTCTCATTAGGTATTACTTAAAGAAATTTATAGCTTAGGACCTTAATTATAACTCTTTTACGTGCAAGAGAAACCTACCTGCTGGATGTCAGACTCTCTCACATGCGGTGCCTCTGCAGTAGCTACCTCTGTCGTGTTTAATGCAGCTCTAAGGCGGTCAATCTCCGCTCTCACCTCTACCAACTCCTGAGTGAGTCTAGACCTCAGTGGTAGGTGTGGGACCCTATGTGATACAATCAACCATGCCGCTCATATAAAAATATAGAAAAGTACATATAAACATGTAAATAAACGACTAAAAAATTTTAAGAAGTAATAAATATGTAAATACCTCGACAACTGTCGTCGGTATCGATCGTCGTGAGAACAAGCGCACCACGTGCTGGATGCTCTCCGTGTGGTACTCCATATGTCGATGCCAACCTGGGTGTGCCAAGAGCCTCGACTGTCGACATAGGCACAAATGAAGGATCTGTAGGAGCTACACGAAGGGCTGGTGGAGGCCGCCTACCCTGGTCCTGGAGACGGCCTCGGCCAGCAACACCACCCGGCCGATGGCTAGTGTAATCCACCTCCTCCCCTAAGACAAACTCCGCATATAATTGCTTTGCGAAGTATATGGGAATCTGGCGGTTGTTCGGCATCCTCCCATATGCGGCAACATATCGACTATAGATATGTGCCGCCATACGAGGATGCGAGCACCGCGAAATAGTAAGGCGCTTGCCCGTCCCAGGCCTCATCCCACGACTATCGAGGAAAAGATCTAAGTAGGCTCCATCCCTAATCGGACCAAGATCACAGACCTGATGATATGTCAGGCCATGTGACACAGGAGCAGTGCGATGGTGGGCTATCCACTCATCTACATAAACAATATCATGAAGGCTACGAAGGGATGAAAGCATCGCCTCCAAGTCTGCCACACGATATGTAATGTAGACGGTGTGTCTCTAGCACTCCTACGGATAGACGCTAACTCGCGGTCTATCTCCGCAATGAGGTCCACAATAGACGAGCGGTCTATCTCCACGATGGGGTCCACAATGGACGAGTGGCCCTCCTCGTGGGCCCTCCTCGTGTGACTCCATGCTAAAACCTAAGCCTAACACAAAGGTCCAATGTGAAGGGTCCAATGCTTAGTGCTATTTAGCACTAAGCATTAGTGCTAAATAGCACTAAGCATTAGTGCTAAGTAGCACTAATGAAGCTATAAAACAATGCTAATGGGCCCACTAATGCTAATCCAAATCAAGAGAGCAAGGAGAGTGAAAACGACTTCTGACAATGAGGCAAAAAAAAAAGTTTTCCGATTTTATAACCTCGAACGAGGTTCGGTGTGGCATCATGCACTTTAGGGTTTGCAAGATGTACGCTCTGGATTTTAGGGTTAGTGAAACAAACGGCCAAGATACACACTTAATTTTAGGGTTGGTGAGGGATCGACGCGACTGAGATTTGATATTAGTATCTCGTTTCGAGGTACATGGACGGCTTAGATTTTAAGTCATTACCACGACCGAGATATGTCGACGGTCGAGATTCATTAAATACCTCGATCGAGATATTTAAACGGTTGGGATCGCATCTTCCAATGTGCGTGAATGGACAGTGGAGATTGCATCTCTGTACCTCGAACGAGATATTTGGACGGTGAAGATTACATCTCTGTACCTCGAACGAGATATTTGGACGGTGAAGATTGCATCTTTGTACCTCGAACGAGACATGTGGATGGTGGAGATTGCATCCCTTTACCTCGAACGAGGTATTTCAATGGTCAAGATTTGATCTCAATATCTCGTTCGAGATATGTGGATGGTGGAGATTTTATCCCTATACCTCGAACAATGAATGGTCGAGATTTTATTTCAATATCTCGTTCGAGATACGTGGATGGTGGTACAGTGTGGTATTGATGTGGATCCGAGTGGCATGAATATCTCGATCGAGATAGTGGGGTGTCGGTGACCTGTATTGGTGACATGGATGATGACTGGAAACCCGGACCTGCTAGCGTGGCATTAGTTGGTATCTCGTTCCAAGTCTCTCATTTGAATGCACACTTTTCATCATGAAAATTACATTCTCTCACTAGAATGTGCATCACAAAAAAAAATACATTAAATTATGTCATAGGAACATGGATCTTACATGGTGGAGATCGAGACTTAAGGATTCAAGCGATTGAAAGGAATGATGGTATGCAAATGATGAGCCCATTTTTCATTATAAGATGGGATCTTTAAGAAACCTATAGAGACCCTTCAAGCGTATCCCCAAAAGTAGATCAATACTCCTCAAGCACCCAAAATTCACGGAGGTTAATGCCCTATAACATCCTTTCTCCTCTTTGCTTTAAGTGATGCGAGTGCTACTACTAGAATTCTTTTTGCTCTTGCTCAAACAAAACTTAGTGTTATTTATAATGTTAAAAATAGTTAGGTAGACTATTTTGAAAGCCACAAGTGCAAGACACGAGACAACAATGTGAGTCCAACTGTCATGCTCAAGCAGTACATGGTAGGTCAAGCAATCTACTAGTTGGAGAGATTCAACATTAGTATGTGTGCATGTTGGGGGGGCTGTGGGTGTGAGTGTGTACCAGGTTAATAACCATCCACACCAGGTTATCTACTACTGGAGTGTACCACACTTAATTAAAGTCATTGTAGCCCTAAGCTACCCCCATTCCATAAACTTGGTCTCATAATGGGTATCCAGTTAGCCCCAAATTCTCCATAAAAGCAAACACCTACTCTAGAGAATCAAAAACTCCACATACCATCCAGGGAGTCTCATGTAGAACTAAGCCAAAGCAGTGATCATTTTGTCAAAGTTGGAATAGCCAAATGCCCCTTTCACCAAAGCCTTTGTCTATGTATGCCATAGGTTGCCAACTTTATAAATCATATAGCGTAGCAGCAAACAGCATAAATTCATAGGAGCCAAGAAGTTTAATAAAACAACATATATTCCCTAGTGAGCTTAATTATGAGCCATGCCTCAAGAATCAACCAGTTTAGGGTTAGAAATTTTTATCTTTAGTATCAGTAGACATATGGTATGTCTCTACTGACAGCAACAACCCATACCCTTCCAAGCCTTAATCCATGTGTGCCATATGTTACCAACATAACATATGAAATAGCACACAGCAGAAGCCTACAACAGAGTTTCACAGGAGCCAAGATGTTTGAGAAATAGTACACAATCTCAAGTGAGCCCAACCCATGGACCAATCTAGGTTTAGCAAACTTTATCATTAATATTAGCAAACAAATAATATGTTCATCATTCTCTGCCTGGTAGCATCAAACCTTACCGTTCCATTTATTCAAACAAACTCTTCATGCTATGGGTATAACAACCCCTTATCCATCCATTATATAAGTCGGCATTTATCATTAATTTGGTAGTATTTTGAAAGCGAAACCGAATTAGTATTAAAGTAATCCTTTGTAAATAATATTCAAAACAAATACACCATGGAACTTGCATGTGATTACCTGAGAGAGTTGAAGTTCCTCCAATTGTGGCCACCAAAGCAAGAGACATTGTGTGCAAGACTAGTGCAGGAATAGTGGTGAAAGCAAAAAGCATACAAGTGAAGTGAGTTTATCTCACCTTCTTTATAGGCTCCCCAAAGCATCTCTGCATTCCACCATGATGGTCTTCTTGCAGGTTCCATAGCAGTGTAGGTCGCCACTCCTTCCTCATAGGTCGGTTATGAAAACCGGGTATGGCTATGTAATGATGCAATAGGTATTCCAAGCCTAGGGTCTAAACCCGCGACTGTACGGTTTCTACGAGATAGCCCTTATGCCCTAGTATTGCTCATGGTAATGTAAAGTAAGAGTCGTGAAATGTGTGAGTGTGTGAGTGTGTGAAGAATGAGGTTAAATATAGTCCAAGCCACACCATTCCATCTTAAATCTAGTGGAAAAAACCAACTATTCCCTATGACACAAGCCATGCCCAAGGTTCAGTTAGCCAACCCAGTTTGAAGGGTCAGGCCCAAATGAAGTGAATGAGTGTCCACTATTAATTCATTTCAAAAAAATCTTACTTAGTTACACTACCCAAGTTAGAAGGTTAAGCTCCAACCGACAGTTAAAGTATAACCCAAGTGGTCATGCCCTAATGCGAAAGCTCTTCAAATATATCTATCTATAATGACCAATGGTTCCATGTTATCTCCATGGTAAAAGTTATGAGTGAAAGGTGTTATACCATGCCAAAACCATATAAAAGAGGTGATCCAAAAAGTGTTCAGCTTGTAGTCTAGTGTGTTAAAAAATCTTATTCTAATCTCAAGATAGAGAGTTGTGTGTGTGTGTGTGTGTGTGTGTGTGTGTGTGTGTGTGTGTGTGTGTGTGTGTGTGTGTGGAATAAGAAAATTTGTAAAAACCCAAACACAATGCATAACATTTTTAGTCAAATAATTGTTCAAATCGGGCACAAGTAGATTATGTATTAATGAAAATGGTGACCACTAAACCAGAGGCAACCCAGTAGTCAGATAGCCACTAAATCTATGGTAACCCACTAGTCACAAGTCACTTAGCTTTAGAAATATTTAAGCGCCAAAATTGAGGGGAAGATCCACACATAAAACCACGTTAAGTACCTTGGGTTTGGTTCAAGTGGGTAGGTAGGTGTAGTTTCCACTACCCACTTGTATCAAGGTCATAATGCTCACTAACTAGTTCAGAAAGACCCCAGCTTGATTATTCCAATCACGCTGCTACATGACCTCCCATTGTTAAGCCTTGAGATCTATGAATTGTCGGGCAACTCATGATTGAATTGACACTTTTCATCCTTGAGTGCCTGCACGTGGGAGTAGGTTTCTATCAGGGGGGGTTCTCTCCTTGCAAGGAGCTCTAGCTCTGTGAATCTAGCCTCATAAAAAACGTGAGAGAGAAGAAGAAGAACTTAAAAATAGCTAAAATAAGCCTAGCTTGGCATTCCATGTTAAACCACTTAACCATTATATATACCAGTGTCCCCGTGCATCTAGTGTGTACCTTACCGGGCCACACACCATACTCACAAGCCCCATGTGTCCTCGCTTATACCCCCATGCTAAGTCTTTGGTCTACACAATCGTCACCCAAAAACGTTACCCATTCACACTTATTAATATAAGCAGTGATGTGCAATTGTATGCCGCCATTGGTTTTCCTATTTAACGCTCGCGTGTCTCACACATTACTAGTGTGTAAATCGTGTATCAGTGTCTATGTGTCCCACGTGCTGCCATGTCTAAGGGTCGTAACATTCTTTCCCCCTTTTAGGAATCATTCTCCTTGATGAAAAACTAAGGATAACGCTTATAAAGCTGAAACTCCATTTCCCAAGTTACATCTATCAAGGAATGTCCTTTCCATTTTATAAGGAACTCCTGAAGAGTACGATTTCGCAATCATCTTTCTCTTCATTCCAAGATCTGTACTAGTCCATGATCTTCTTGATCAGGTTCATGCAAAGAAATCATACCATCAACTACATCATCAATATCATGAAAATGCTTCAATCGACTCACATGAAATACTGTATGGACATGATAATCTTGTGGTAAGTCTAACTTGTAAGGCACATCTTTGACTCATTTCAAAATTGTCCATGGCCCACAATATCTAGATGACAGCTTAGTACATGTACCCGCACCCATGGCCCACAATATCTAGGTGACATATTAGTAGATTTACCCGCACGCGGCGGCTCGGTCCTTTGAGGAACAAGTAGAAACACTTTCTCTCCCTCTTCCGACGAATATAATCTCGAGCTCTAGCTAAATTTAACTACATATCAGACAAAAATCCAACTGCACTGGGTATCTTTTGAGGTAATCCAATTGTGCCTGGCAACAATGGATTACACCCATAATTCAATTCAAATGGAGAAACGTTTTTAGAGGAATGCTTGCGCAAAATACAAACAAACTCCAATAAAGGTAAATACTTTTCCCAATTGCTATATCATTCCCCAATATAAGCTCTTAACATATCCTCCAAGACTTGGTTGATTGTTACGGTCTGGACCATGAGTGTGTGGATGATCACCGCTACTCATGCAAAGTTGTGTGCCAAGTTTACTAAAAACATGCAACCAAAAATTACTTGTAAATCGTAGATCTCTATCTGACACAATGGATTCTAGTAAGCCACGTAATCTAAACACATTGGAAATAAATAATTTTGCTACTTGCAAAGCTTCAACTCTGTTCATAGTAGGAACAAAATGTGCCATTTTAAATAATCTATCCACAATAACAAAGATAACATTATAACATTTCTTGGTTTGGTGTGAACCCATAATGAAATCCATGGAAATACTCTGCTATTCCTCTCTGGAGGAATAGGCAGCACATGTAACAATCCCGACGATTTTACACGCTCAACTTTAGTAACCTGACATTGTAAACAATGTGTCACATAATGATGAATATGTTTCTTTCACTCTGGCCCAACAGTAGAAACGTTTAATGAGCTCAATTGTTTTCTTAATTACTGGGTGTCCAACACGTGTTAAAGCTTGTGGATCTAAGCTCCCATGGAGATGGTGATGACAAGAAAGGCTTAATCCTATAGCATGTGATTAGTGCTAATCTAAGCTAGGATAGGTGATACCTAAGAACAATCATGATAAATGAACTAAACTAATTAATCTTTAGACTCAAGCATAATTAGGTTGTAATCTTTAGACTCAAGCATAATTAGGTTGTAATATTAAGACTTGTACTCATAAAGAGGCTTGAGAGCTTGCTTGATTCCATTGATTGCAAATGAACAAAGCTTTGATAGCTCATGTGGGATAACTTTAATTAGGTGACTTGGCACTCTAGCATCACTCATTTCAACACAAACCTTGATACTAGATTGGGTACAATTTTTAGGCTTTCACTCTTCCTGCTACTTCAGCATCATAGCTACTTTAGCTATAAATTTCAGCTTGAGTGCATCATATGGCCTAAGAGGCTGATTACATCACACTTTTTGTAGAGACAAGAGGGGAGAAAAAATACAATGGTTTTTTCTCTAGAAGAGTGTGTCTTCTACTTGAGCGTCTTTGACCTTGATGTAGTTTGCCTGCTTCTTTTTATGATAGCAATCTTCTTCTAGGTGACCAATTTTTTCACAGTAGTCACAGACAAGCTTTCGTTTATCTTTATTGTGATATTCATTCTTGGTATGACCAAGTTTTCCACAGTGAAAGCATCTTGAAAGGTTAGATGTTGATTGATTTGGCCTTTGAAATCTCCCACTCTTTGTATAGAGTGTTTGCTCACTTAAATGTGATTTGAATGATTCACAACACAGCAAAAGATTCATCTTCTTCAATAATTTTCTTTAATGCACTAAGTTGTTGCTTGATACCTTTAAATTTGTGGATGTGTTGTGACATGGTCTCAGTGTCCTTTTGTTGAGTTTGTAAAACCGCATGAGAAGGTTGATGTTTGAGCTCTTTGAGTCGGTGCCAAAATTCTTATTAAGCTCATGTCACGCCAAATTGGTATCCTTGATACTAGCAATGTGACTAATCACATCATCACCAAGATTTTGAGCAATAAGGCCCGATACTTTGTTGTTTTGAAGTGGCTTAACCTCCACTCGTTCATTCTCAATTAGGTGCCAAAGCCCCTTACGTATAAGCAAGTACATGGTCTTGCTTTGCCATGTTGCCATGTGTAAAACCCATCACCATTAAATCTTGAAACAACTTCTACATGCTCCATAATGATGTCTTACTAACAAGATTTTGTTTTACTTTGTTGGGTCCATCTTTACGCCTAGCACCGATAGAATGTGTCCCAAATATTCAACTTTCTCTTCACATTTCATTTATTGGCATATAACACAGTGTAAACAAGTGTGGTTTGTGCTCCAATAAAGATTTACTATAAGCCAAAATATCATCAATAAAATCCACCACAAATTTACCTAAAAACATCATTCATTAATATCATAAATGTGGCTAGTGCATTAGTAAGCCAAAATGGCATTACAAAGTACTCATAATGACCAAAACGAGTATGAAAAAAAGTTTAAGATACATTTTCATCTTTAATACGAATCTAATGATATCCACTTTTTAAATCTATCTTATTGAAGCCTTTAGCTCCACTTAGAGCGTCTATCAAATCATCGATCATTGGCATTGGATATCAATGTTTTATAGTAAGTTTATTTAAGGCTCTATAGTCTATACACATTCGATAAGAACCATCTTTCTTCTCAACTAGCAAAACCGATAAAGCAAACGGTGAGAAACTGGGATAAATAAGTCCTTTCACTAGGTACTCCACCTTCTTCAACACCTCGTTCTCCTCGACCAAACTCATCCGATACGAAGATCTATTGATCACAGTTGCACTGGGACACAAGCTCTATTCAATGCTCCATATTTCTTCGCGGAGGCAAAGAAGAGAGCAAGTCAAATTTGAAAATATCAAAAAATTCCTTTAAAACTTTCTCTTGGAAAGATTTTGTGGCATTACAAGTTGGAGTTCCACTTTCATGCGTGTCTAGAGCACTTGGAACTTTTTGAACCCAACCTAAAAAGAGAGACACTTTTATAGTAAAAAGAATTCTTTTATGCATCATTTTATGCATAAAAATCAATATTGGAAAGTAACATATCATCATCCATGTCACAACATCATTGCACTCCCAAAACAAGCCTACAAACGAGCAAGACCAAGTTGGTAAATGTGCTAAATTAGTGTGGGAGGACCACTTGATCAAACGTACACGACATGATCAATGGCAACCTGCAAGTCACAACGAAGTTCATAAACTCTCCTGCAAGTAGGGCAATATTTCCCAAGGCCAAGCTAAATGTGTTGTGGTATTCCAACCATTGTCACCTTTCTCAACTTGCCTACCAATGCCTTACAACATTGTTGTTGCTGGTGTTGGAAAGGGCTGCTTTTCAAGTTTGAATATGCATGTGGCTCAATGGATCACCAGTTGACTGAAAATGTGAGAACACGGATGGGAGCTTGCCAACCCCCCAAGCTATGGCACGCGCACAGAAGAAACATCATATCCTTAATATTGACCAATGTTCATGCCGGTGTGCATGGCACTGCCACACATGCACACACCCATGCATACTAACACACCAACATTTCACACTACCATCATAATCACATCCCTAGACAAAAGGCAAACACAGGCATGCACGTACACACACATCAAAGCAGTAGCACTGCACTGGCACACACCAGCGGTAATGACCTATCAAAGTCCTGTGATGCATGACATTCTTCACAATCTACACAAAACATTGAGACACACATGTATACTCACATTTGAACAAACCGTGCACACACATAAGCACACCATGCTAGGCATACAAATGCGAACACACATGCTACACACACTAAGCAGCCCAGCACGACACCGGTGTAGCATTTTCACTACCAGTGTTCCCCATCAAAGGACCTAGCCAATATTTACAATGCATCCAACATGATGGACTGCACAATATTACCATCCATTCCACTGATATTTTGACACTCTTATGAACCACTTCAGTTATCATGAGAGGATTCAAACGGAACATTTTTTTAGTTGTGTTGGGAATGAATTCAATTCAAACATTGTTTGATTTAGGTACTCAACATAGCACCTAGTTCTTTTTTTTAACCAAATGGAGTGGATTCCACCCATTTGGGGATGACCAGTTTTCCATTGATGTGAGAAGGTGTGCCACACTACACACTTGATGATCAAATGACCTTGTTAAAATCTTGTGCCAAAATGGGAGAAACATGTGGCATGTTCCCGACCAATGCAATGTAGAGAAGTCCTGAGCATTTACTGGGAACGTATCTTACAAAACTACAAACCTGGCCAAGAGTTAAAGATATGAAAGCAATGGATTGAACATGTGCTCTGGTTTCAGTGAAAGTAATTCAACTGTCGACAAGTAGGTGTGCGCCTTCGAGATTTGGGTTTTACAAAAGCTGAGGTGAGTTCAACATTTCCTAGACAACACATCAGACAGACAATGTAGGAGCCTCTAAACCCATTTCCCCAAGGCCTCGTGTAGCTTGACCTTGGCATCCAAAAAGTAAAGAGTGGAAAGCTTGGCAATTCAATGTAGCAATATTGTCAACAGCTGAGCAGCCAATCTGGGGTTTGTGGAAGCAAAAGAACCACCCTGCCCCTAAGGAGCACTGTGCATTTCACGCTCCATGTGTCCTTTGCTGCCTTGCTCAAATTCTACACGCTTTCTTCGAGCTCTTCTCTTGCCAGGCAAACGTGGTTCTATGAGGCCTTGTCGTTGAAGACTATTGTACCTCTCCTTTGCTAAGGCATAGCATCCCTAAGAAAAGAATCAGAGAATCCACAACTTTAGTGAAACGCCATGCCAAACCACCCCCACCCCCCTTCTCTCTCTCTCTCTCTCTCTCTCTCTCTCTCAATGCAAAGCCTGCGTCTAATCCTCTTGCCTTTAATTTGCGCAATGACCCTGTCACTTCCTCTGACAGTAGTACTTGTAGAGGCTCTGGCTGATACCTGCCAGATCAAAAATTAACGAATTGAAGCTTTTTGAGGTGAATAAGTTAAAGCTATGATAATTAAACCAAAAAACATCTTCCGTACTATTACAAAATTCAAAACTGCACATCACCTAAGCTTGCCAAGCCTGGGTGGGCCTTGAGCATGCTTCTCGTTCTTTGAAATTGTTCGCCGCATCCATTCCCTGTGCTTGTCCTGTTGCTCTTTTTCAATCTCGTTTTTTATCTCATCTAGCCTGATAATCATGGTTATGATTCAGTTGTGTAATGACTGAAGCTAAATACAAGGAAAAACAAGAGAAAATCCCTATAAAGGGGCTTGCCTTTGCGGTACACACACACACACAGAAATATTGTCTGAAAAGACTTAAAGGATCTATGAAACCAAAAAACATAGATATGAGTGAAAATGGACGTCAAAATCAGATGAAAATGGAAATGAAAATTCAGAGCCCTATATACAATCAAATGGACAGAGATCATCCTATGCAGAGAGAGAGAGAGAGAGAGAGAGAGAGAGAGAGAGAGAGAGAGAGAATAAGAGGGGGAAAATTATATTAGCCTCTGCAAAAGGTCAAAATGACCTATGAGACCAAATACAAAACATGAAGACCATGAAAGTCTTGAGACAAATTAGTGGTCCAATAAGAGAAAAACACCCAAAGTTTGAAAATCCTACTTATCTTTTTTTAATGATAGAAACATGCATAATTATGTATTTTTTAAAAGTGAGAAAATATATTCAACTACATATGCATGAGTCAAAGGATTCAATCTAATGCATGAGAAGATCCATGTATCAAGCTAGAAGAAGAAAAGAAAAAGAAGCAAGCAACTTACACCTAAACAAGAAGCTTTTTAAAAAAAGGGTATGAATAAATTGTGATCAATATCACATATAAATGTACTTAAAATAAGGGACTCCTATTCCATAAAACAGACTGTAACCACATAGTCAGATGTTCCTAATGCTACCCTTTTTTTAAAAGCCATTTTTGTGGCTTTTAAAAATGACTGTAACCACCTAGTCAGATGCTCTTAATGCTAGTCTTTTTTAGAAGCCATTTTTTGTGGCTTTTAGGACTTTTGTAAAATAATCATTTCTCTGTAATTATAACGTCTGAAAGAAATTCCTTCTAGGGAAATACTCTCAACACAAGATATTAGTTGGAAAAAAAATACATATTAACAACCAGAAAAAGTCTGAATGTTTTTTAAAAAAATCTTTACACTTTCAAAACACCTTAAATATTTTTTTGAACATGCTGAAAAGTTATGGCTTTGTGAAAATTGTAGACCTTTCAACAAGTTCATCATCAATTCAAATTCCTCTTCCCTGTATTGACCACCTCTTCTGCCCCACCATGTGCTTAATATTCTACACTAAGTAGTTGTCATGTCTGTCTGGCATGTGCCTCTCTAACCCGTGAATGACTAAGTTCTAACCCGTGAACAACTAAGTTCTTAGCATTTACCATGCAAGTCACTCCTCAGTTGTCCCCATATCCTCCAAACAGCATCCCCCCATGTAACAAAGCACCACTGCTATGGGGGATGGAGAGCGATGAGGGGACAGCGGCTAATTCAAGGAAGCTTGCATGCTACACATCCCTTTGCTGGCGATGGGAATCACCCAGGCATTCATGCCCCCAAACTCCAAGTCATCTCAGCACATGCACGTGCGGACGTGCCTATGATAATCAAATCTTCAACACCAACATCCAGGTGATCTATTTCCTTTCTTTTCTTCTCCCATGCATGCGAGGATGTTTTCCCTCTACACCAGTCCTTCCCCAATCCCCCGTCCTTGGTGGTAGAGGCTCTTAGCTCAGACGTGATGTTGGGGCTTAGCAAAAACCCCTTTATATTAAAGAGGTCCTTTGAGTGAGGACCCACTGATGATTGACCATCAGTCTCACAACAGAACTCCACCTCGAGACTGTGGCTGTCATGGCCAACCGTCACAGGTTGCAACATCACGTTCTCACCCACAGAGTGGAGGGGCGAGAGAGTGGCAGAGCCTTATCGTGCACAGCACCTGCCTCCCCAAGGAGTATTGGTCGGCAGACATCTTGGAGACGATCAATAACACCACAGAAACTTATCATCCTCACTGTCAAGGCATTAGCAAATCTCTAGCCATATCTACACAAGTCAAATTGCATAAATGAAGTTTCTAGCCCTATTGTGGCCATGATAGCCCTATCCTAGCCATAAATCAAGTATTTGCCGTTATCATTCAATGGTCGTCTCTTTAGCATATACATAATTCAGAAGAAACAAACTGTGTCCCCACTAAAAAAACAGTCAATAGCCAAGTCCTGCAGGGCATATTGAATTCAAGAAAATCATTCAATAGCAGTGTCCCAGCATATAGAATTCAAGAGCCATGTCCCCAGAAAAGAGAATTCAATAGCAATGTCCTTGCATAAAAAATTCCATGGCCATGTATAAGGATGAAGAACTCAAGTAAAACATTCAATAGCTGAGTCCCAGCATAAAGAATTCAATAGATATGTCCCATCATAAAGAATGCAAATGAATAGTCGTGTCCCAGCATAATCTGTACCCCGGCATAGTGTTCAAGTCATTTGCCGTGTCTTGGCATGGGACGCCCAAAGGTGTTAATTAAAGGTGGAGGACACAAAGACATCTAGATCTTAATGAAGTAATTATGAAAAGCGTTAGGCAAGCTGATGTATGTCTTAGCATGTGATACAAGCCACAAATGGAAATGCCCAATTGGGGCTTCAAGGAAAGAGTCGTACTGAAGAGGAGAAGCGATATTATGGTTGAGTGGCCACCTCAAACATTAGTTGAAGCCCCCCACACTTCCTAATTATGCATGTGTCCCGAAGGAAATTTTGTCAACACAAGAATCTACCATTCTCTTCACCGTTTCCAATGTCACAAAAGCCATGTTAAAATTTTATCATGGTAGAGCTAGAGACCATGACGAGGACCTCTGCTGAGCACTGAGCATGTGGCTAGGAAATTTTGGCTCTTATCTTAGCTCACATCTTTAATGGGGCCCTCTATAAAGCTTTCCCCCCTTCTTTGACCACCAACACATTGTCCCCATCCATAAAGCATGTGGAAGATGCAAGGTCTAACATGACCTTGCCCAAGAAATCATCTGATGTGGAACCACATAGGAGCATGACCTTGCCTAAGACATCATCTGATGTGGGAACCACGTAGAAGTGAGGCATCAAGGCTCGCCTCCTAGCCATAGAGTCACTCCGGGCTCACCCCCGAGCTGGAGGCCATAGCTGCATCCTGGGCAAAGCTCCCCGGCAATTAGACCTAGCGTCCCATACCACCAAGCCACACCATACACGAGTCGTCGTAGTGAGCACCAGTGACGGGCCATGCGCTACGAGTCAAACTCGACGATCATAATAACAATCGAGCCTGGGTTATGCTTATATAGGCCATTGGGCTCTAGAACTGGCCCTTGCGCTATAATTAGCTAATAACCCTTTAATCTATAATACCTATGCCTCCACTTATAAGCTCCTCCTATGTGGGTTAGATTATCTCCTATGGGACACCTGCTACACTTGGCCTATGGCCTCGGCGCATAGTATGAACTTGTCCTGGACGTAACAACGTGTGCCTGATGTGCAAGTGAATAACAGAGAAGAGACACATGTGCACAACACACCACTACTTAAACTAGTGTATATTTTTGTACAAGCAAATGAGATACAACAATACTATCCATGAGATACAACAGTACTCTCCCAACTAAAATATGATACTAAAAATGTATCCCTCTGATCTCGTAAACCGAAAGTGGTCATTGTAACTAGCCATTAAGGTCATCGTCGTAAACGGCATCGTAAACCAAAGGTTAAGATCAAGACTTGCATCCTTCTCTTTTGAATCACTTGATGCTTTTGTCCGTTTCTTTCTTTTTGCTAACTTTGGAACTGGAACAAATTTTAACACATTAGATTCCCATCTTGATGAGTAAGCCCATTAGAATCACCATATGTTAGATTCCCATCTTTTGACATATTCAAAATCCTAGTAAGTTGATTTGAACCATTGAACCAACACCAAATTGGCCTTCATACGATATATACCTTCTAATGATCTTCTCAAATGTCACTTGCTAATATACTTAGCTCTCCTTATTGGAGTTGTCGTGCATCCGGAAAACATACATCCATGCAAGCTAACTTTGTGGAATAATGAGATAATTCACCACCCGATGCTCGGTGTCCCAATGACTCATTCTCTCTTGAGAAAGAAATAAAATGGATTTTCTTGTGATTCTTGAACTGAGGTGTTGAAAGACTTGACTCGGCATTTTTCTTGTCAATGGACTGTCTATAAGCCCTCTCGCCCATAATTTGTCCTTCTAAAGTTGGCACCTTCTCTTGCTCATGGTTGTTTCTCGTACGCGTACGAACCTATTCGTACGTACGAGTCGTACGGTACGATACCGTACGAATTCGTACGATATCGTACGGTACGAGTTAGGTTTTTTTCCCCCCCCCCCCCCCCCCCCCCCCCCAAAAAATTTTTTTCCTTGAAAAAAAATTTCCAAATGCTTAAAAAAAATAGAAACCCTGCTTTACGAAGATCCCAAATGCTCGCAATACTTCGCAACTTTCGTGTCCACTCAGTATTCCATATGGGGTTGTGGAGAGACCTAAAAAATCTGGCGAGGTAGACTGGTAGTGTACACTTGATTGGTAGGATGAGAGAATCTTGCTACATCACTTGGGGATCCCTGGTATAGGTAGGCTAGACAATTAGATTCTCAAGTTATGCACAAGGGAGAACATTTGGACATGGCCATTTTGATCTAGAGAGGAGTCCCTAAACTTATCACCCTAGATGCACTCCTCGTATTTGTGCAAGGACGGTCCCTTAGTCATAAACGCTACACTGGGAGACCTTTGGTATTGCATTACCCATCCAGGTTCTTTTTTGGAGACAATCGGGAGATCCAACCGGGAGAGACACATATCCATGTACTGGTTTCTCAAGCACTGTAGACTCCTCCCCTCCCAACCTTCCCTCACATTCAAGCTTGAAGCTCCATAGCTTGTAAGTGTAAAAAATAAAAACCGTATTTTATCGTACCGTATCCCAAAATTTCATATCGTACCGAATATTCCCGTACGGTATCGTACCGTACCGTATCGTATTTTCGTACCGTGACAACTATGCTCTTGCTCTTGAGGCATAACTTTCTCCAGATTAGTGGATTGGCTGGCCATGCTTAACTACACTAATAGTTGGTGTTTTCCCGAGGGAAGACAATCTTCCAACATAGTAGGAAGGAAGCCTAGGCTCTGATACTAATGTAACTGTCAACCCTCCAGGATCATCCCCGTAAGGCAAACCTTCAAAACAAACCATAACCCATGAAGGGGATGCAAGCATACTCGCCACCCAACCATGACAGCTATGAGCGAGGCTCACAATCTTGGCCATCCCCACCGAGCCACGAGCTAGAGTGTCACGCCCTCGTGAGTGCCCTACCACCGTCCTCCTCCGGTGTCTCATACCACCAGGGGTTGTCCATGTGCCACAAACTGAAACAAGTTCTCGAAAGGAAGAATGAATGCGATCTATCAGAAACAATGAATGCCAATGGCTGACCATGTGCCACAAACTGAAACAAGTTCTCGAAAGACAGAACTCCAAACGAGGCTAGTGATCATAACTCGGTCCAGGGGGGGTTTTCCTTAGCGACGAGTTTGTCGACATGCAAGAGTCCCGTACAAACACTGGCCAAGAGTGTAGGTTACGGGCGGATGACGCCTCTTGGTGGGAGCGTGTGAAGACCATGGATGCTATGGTGAGGCCCATAGTCCACCTCTTGAGGATTGTAGACGCTATGCAACCATGCATAGGCAAGGTCTACGAGGTCATGGATCGCATGATAGAGAAGTTGAAAGACTTCGTGCCTGACGAAGACAGATACGAGGAGATCCATGCCTTGTGTCTAGGAAGGTGGAATTCCTACTACTCTCCATTGCATGCAGCAGCTTATGTGGTGGACCCAGAATTCGAAGGCAACAAGCAGGAGAGCGACCGAGAGGTGAGCGATGGATGGAGGATCATCTTGGACCATCTTGTGCCTGATGCATCGGTTAGACGCAAGATCAAGGACCAGCTTTCCATGTACAGGTCATTTCATTGTCCTATGGTTGTCATGATACACAGATTGACTGCTTCAAAGTTGGTGCTGCTCTATGGTGGGAGGACTTTGGTTCGGATGGACCGGAGCTACAGCAACTTACCATCTGTATACTTAGCCAGGCCGTCAGCTCCTCTTGCTTGGAGCAACTTTGGAGTACCTACAGCCACATTGCCTCTAGGAAGAGGAACCGACTGGGGGTAGAGCGTGCCAATGACCTTGTCTTCGTCAGCGCGAACTTGCGAATGCTTTGCAAGAGCATGACCAAGAAGGCAGATCCCTTCACCGAGTGGGAGATGACTCAACAAGAAGAGCGACAAGAGGATGAGGTGCAAGAGCAACATGCGAGTGAGGATGAGAGTGAGGATGAGCTTGATGCTCCTTTGGCACAAGCTACCCATGACCATGAGGCGAGCACTTCACGTGGATGATCATTCATGGATCATGATTCATGGGCCTTGCTACTTAGCTCTAGCCTCTAGCCTCTAGGCTTTAGCACTTTTTGTCATTCACTCATTTGAGTCCGTCCATGTATTCTACCTCCTTAAGGCTTAGTCCTGACTCTTGAGTCATGACTCATTTTGTATCTACTTAATTATTAATACAATCAACCGTGAACGCCTTCACTCTTTGATTGGTGTATTTTGTTAATATGACTCAAAAGCTTACCATTTTAGTGTAAATTTGTGCTCATATTTTGATGTACTTCCAAAGTAGAATAAGTATAGAGTAGAAAAACTTTAAAAAAGTATTTTGAATCCCGTTCCCTCCCCCGTCCCCGTTCCCTACTTATGGCCGTCCCTCGTCCCCGTCCCCCGTTACCGTCTGTCAAATCCCCATAGGATCACCTCGTAGAACGCTCCTCGTACAAGACTCGAAACCTACAAAAACAAGCAATCGTGAAGGGAGTGCAGGCCTAACTCACCTCCCAACCTTGATAACCGTGGGCAAGCCCACAAGTCTTGGTTGTCCCCACCGAGCCACAAGCTGAGCTAACTAGATGGACGTACCGACCAATCTCTACCTCGTGATGTCCCATACCGCCACGAAGCTACCCTTGCGGGCCTCGAGACTGCTGCCGACCTTGGCTGCATAAAGCAAGTGCACGTCTGCACTAGATCCAGGCTCCTGACCATAGAGCTCTCACAAAGACACGCGAGACTCCATATGAACTAATGACTAACCTTGGCCACCCTTTTAAAGGCTCTTGGCCGGTCATCGAGCGTCCACACTTGGGCGCCCACCCGTCCATACTTAGGTGCCCGCCTGTTAGTCTATCCCTAACTCAGCTAGCCAATCAGCCTACCTAGCTCCAAGCTTCCCCGAACCTCGAAGCTAGTCTTGTGTGCGTGTAGCACATGGTAGATACACACTGTGCACATGACACCGTCCCTCATCCCTTGTGACTATGGTGTGTCCGTAAAGTTCTTGGAGTAAAAACTCCCATGTGTATCCCTAAACAAACATGTGTACTTGCGTAACACGGTACAACACTGTGCTTTTATTGTTAAACCCTATCTTGCATGTTCCTTGCATGTGAAAAACAAACACATACCTCATAACACGCTGGTCCAAAACTGAGATAGAACGAAGCAAATGCATCTGAAGCTCGCAAGTACACCACAAAGTCCCATACACAACCTAGACATCTTGGAGAGAAAAGAATCTGAAGAGAGATCGTAGAAAAACACGTCGCCACCACTTGCTGCTGTAGGGCAGCCCAGTGACGATTATACGCCTCTGTCCAAACAACCTACATGTGGCTGTCCACAACCTTTGGCTGCGTGTAGTAGACCTCAGGTAACACGGATGGCTGTGGCATGTGCGTCTCTGCTAGACTGCCCTGCATCTGCATGAGTGCGTGCACACACATCATGTGTGGCTGCATGGGAAATAGCCCCAATAACTTGGGCTTCCTCACCCCAAAGGGATGCCCATCAGCAAGGTGCAGTCCCCATGTGGGCTGCCACAAGCCCCATCGAGCCCCGACAGTCCCTGAAACCGCCAACAGCCCTGGCCAACTCCAACAGCCCTTCACAAGTGGGCTGCCACAAGCCCCATCAAGCCCCGACAGTCCCTGAAACCGCCAACAGCCCTTCACAAGTGCTGTCGACAGCCCTTCCCACGTCTGTAGCACAGGCGACCAGGTTAGGGACCCCCACGCATGCCATTGGCTTCGGGAAGGTAGATGTTTTTTTTTAATTTAAAAAAAACGTACCTGTTTCTTTTTAAAAAAAACAGCGTGCTAATCTCGGCTCATTTTTTTTAATCGCAAACATCATTTTTTTTTAAAATCGCAAACGAACCTTTAAAAAAAGATGCTTTCTTTTCCCAGGCTTCCCCGTTTTCTTTTTTTCTTGGCGGCGCTTATCCTGGCAGCCAGCCTTTTTCTGGCTGCCGCTTTTCTTGTCCCCCACGTGCTGCCGCCACCTACTTCGCTTTCCTGTGGCTGCTTGGTGGCCTGCACATGGGCCTCTGCCTGCTCGTACAGCAGAAAGTATGCGATAGCATGCTTTTCTTCTCTCTATGCTACGCTTCCTCGCCATGCTGGCCTTGCTTTGCTGTGGGTGACCCCTACTCAGCACCCCTGTGGCTACTGTCTGCATACAGTAACCCCTACGGCTGCCCTCTGGGGTTTCACCGCAGCCTCTCACCAGCCCTAGGGCTAGCCTATGGCACCTGCACACAGCAGCCCTACTTGGCTGGCCTGCACATGGCAGCCAGGCAACCTTGGGCTAAGCTTATGGGAAATCCTTCCCATATTCAAAAGCACACATTTAACCACGCCTGCATACCTCAGCCCTGCAGTTGTCATCAACACCTCTCTCACACACGTCATAAAAAGACGGTCTTGACACCAGAGATTACAGCCAACTTCACAAAGCTTAACAATGGAAAGAACACACTAGGAACAAAAGAAACGATGAGAGTTTACTTCGTTTTCCGTGACACAAACGATGCCAACAGCATACCTCTCTTTCTTGTGTGCTAGGATTGGCTCTGATACCACTGTCGAACCTCCACGGTCATCCCCGTAAGGCAAACCTTCAAAACAAACCATAAACCATGAAGGGGGTGCAGGCATACTCGCCACCCAACCATGACAGCCGTGAGCGAGGCTCACAATCTTGGCCATCCCCACCGAGCCACGAGCTAGAGCGTCATGCCCTCGTGAGTGCTCTGCCACCCTCCTCCTCCAGTGTCTCATACCACCAGGGGTTGTCCCCCCCCCCCCCCCCCCCCCAAAGGACGATGGCCTACTGCACAGTGGAGCTCTCCGCTCCACGCGCTATGCACCCCTGAGCTCCATCCGTCCTCGGTGTGTGCCCAACTGGTACCCCTCCCCCCAATAAATAGGAAAGGAACGCCCAAAAAGCACACGCTATCAATAGTGGACCAAAAAGCACATGTCCGCCCACAACATATCACACTCTAGCTCACCAATCTGCCTGCCCCTAGTGTGCACATGACAGTAACTGCGTAAAATCGGGGGTCTCAAACACTTATACCATTGATATAATTAAACACTTTAAATAATAGCCATGCAACTAAACCACAAAACAGATGATGAATATTGTAGGCACCCCCCCTCCCCTAGGGGGAATATTTTATGAATCTCAAGTACAAGCTATCCGGGCTCTCTACTCATGGAGATGCTAGATTATCGATCCAATAGTCCATGGTACTATGTCAGGATACAAACATCAATATTCATGATACAATGATCTTCAAAGAGGTCCAAACTGTCCAACACCTCATGAACTCATTGTAATACTGTTACATTCCCGTAACGCCGCTACGGGCATTACCACAAGAGGGGACGGCCTCTGGCTCACCACCCAGCCATAGAGGAAGAATGAGGATTGCCCCTCATCCCCCAGGCTATATAGTGTGTGGCCTGCCGTCCACACTAGCCTGGTCGCCCATGACTCCGCATGGGCGTCCTCTCCCACTGAACCCCGGACATGGCCATCCGGTCTGCCGTCGGTCACAGGCATTACAGCCTACGTGACATTACCCCCCCCTTAAGAAGAGTTTTCGTCCTCGAAAACAAACTGGGGAAACCTTTTGGAAATTGCACTACGGCGTTCCCAGGTTGCTACTTCCTCATCCCTATCTGTCCATTTAACAAGTACCTCCTGGTACACTTTATGTCGGGTTTGTCTGTCACGATACTCTAGAATCTTTTCAGGTTCATGTGGTATCTTTGGTGGCTCTATCAAGTCCACCAAAATCTCTGGAGAAACTGCGTTCTCTAACCCGTGAACTGATTTCTTCAGTTTACTGACATGGAAGACAGGATGGACTTGAGAACTATCCGGTAACTCAAGTTTATATGCTACGTCCCCAATCTTCTTAAGGATTTTAAAAGGACCACAATATCTCGGAGAAAGTTTATCACACTTTCCCGTTTTCATGGTTTCTGACTACGCAGGAACCTTGAGGAATATAAAGTCACCTTCTGCAAAGGTCACCTTTCTTCGTCCTTTATCTGCATAGGTTTTAGCGCGATCCTGAGCGCTACGAATGCTCTCACGTGCGGCTCTGAGCATATCATTCATATCTTCAAGGAAATCCTTGACAGATTGAATCTTCTTTTTTTCTAGGCCTACAACCATCGGAGATCTCGGCTGGAATCCATACATTAACATGAATGGTGTAAATCCAGTCGCTGAGTGTTTGGAGCTGTTATAGGCAAACTCCAATAAGGGCAAGTACTCTTCCCAATTAGATTGCTTCTTACTTACATAAGAACGTAACATATCCTCGAGTATTTGGTTAATGCTTTCTGTTTGACCATCAGACTCCGGATGATCTGTCGTACTCATATCAGAGTAGTATCCAATTTTTTGAAGACTTCCCTCCAAAAATGACTGTTGAACTTTCTATCTCTATCCGACACTATATCTGCGGGCAGGCCATATAGCTTGTAGAGATGTTCAATAAAGAGTTTTGCCGACTCTGGCGTTTTTACAGTTTTTTTTTTTGTGGCAATAAACTTTGCCATTTTAGTTGTCCACTACTACCCACACCGAGTCATTCCCTCGACTCGTCTTGGGTAAACCGGTAATGAAATCCATGGAAATGCTTCCCATTTCCCTTGAGGAATCTCCAGCGGATGGAGTAGTCCTCCAACCTTAAGACGTATATGTTTATTGACCTGGCACTTACTGCATTTCAGCACATAAGTCTGGACGTTCTTAAACAAACTAGACCAATAAAACTGTCTTTTTATTAGTGCATAGGTCTTCTGAATCCCAGGATGACCCGCACTTGGACTATCAAAACTATACCCCGAAGACTTGGCTAGCCTCTCCGGACTAACTCTCGCCTCGCTACCCGCCGCACCTACGGCCAATCTCTCCGGACTAGCATTACGTGCCGGCGAGGAAGGTGGGCGCGGCTGTGACAAAGTGCGTACACGTACAGCGCGCCAGACCTCTGTAAAGACAGGATCATGCTCACACAAGCCATGATTTGGTATTTCAACCAAAATCCCAAGGCAAATTTCATGCCTTGATTTTGCATCATGTCATTATTAGCACAGAAGCTAATGTACTGGAGAGCACTTTAGTAGCGCAAGTTCTTAGACTATGCTACTAGATATTTGTAGACTACGCTACCATGTTGCATCACCAACTTGTTAAAACTTCTCCTTGGAAAGCTCTACGGCCATAGGAGAAATAAACTAGAGCCAATCTAATCATGCATCACAAGAATTAGTTCTAAAGCTGAGAGATACTTTCTCTCTTAGAGTAACATCTTTGCACAAGCATATGCTCTAGAATCTTGTTGAGTTTCTAACTACCATCAATCTACGGATGGTTAAACTCCACTCTAACTCAGAGTAAATGTAAGTTTTGAAGATTTCCCTTCAAATATAACAATCAAACTTCCTATCTCTTATGCCATACTATATATGCGGGTAGACCATATAGTATGTGGAGATGTTTGATAAAGATTCTTGCACCACTACGGGTGTCTGGAATTACATCCATTCACTTACAACTCTTTGTTGCTATTACCAGACATATCCCTTCAAGTATTGTCTGGACTCACACAACTATTCGAGTTTATGTGATATTTGAGGATATCCCTCCTTTCTCTCAAGAAAGGTTTTTGTCCTCAAAAACTGTACTCTGAAGCGGACTACGCGCTAGTGTCATAGGTCCAAGAACAAATCTAGACCATGTTTAATATCATATGTTATATTCTTGAGTCCTTCCAAGAAACTTTTAAACATCTTGCAACGAAGATGTGGTATAGTGTCTACGCACATATGGTGGTACTATTGATAAACTGCTTTGCAACAGATCAGTGGTTTCACACTTGTAACAAAGTGCTTCATTGTTGCATATTATTACCCTTCCTAAGCGGTTACACACTTATGAATTATTTGGGTGGGTTGTACCATCTATCAAGAAAAATTCCAAACTACTAATAACCACATTATCAATTCCAAACTACTAATAACCACATTATCAATCCACAGATAATGATTGAGCTTGCTGCGAAGCCATAGGTTGCTAGATAATTGATGGTAAAACATTCCTTTCGATGGATTTTTATCACCCTAAAATTATTGTGCACTATTTTAGTGTGAAGAGCTTTTTTCCTGGGTACCATGGTTCACCCCAAGCTCATCTGTTGCTAAATTCTCCGATTTAACAAAAGATATGTCTGCCTCCGAACATTCCAGTTCAGCCCCAGACTTTGAGTTTAGTTCTTAACACTCCGGTTAAGTCAAAACTCACCAGATACAGTAGGATTTACCGCTAAGCTCTCCGGCTTAGTCTCCTATCCTAACTCAGCCCAAGTTTATGTACACTACATATGTCGGATCCGATACTAACAACAACCAGGCTCATCTGGAGTGAGATACTACTCACTATTGCCATGTAAAACCTTATTAAATCCTAGAAATGCTCCACTCATTCCTTAGGGGTCATACGACTTATAGGGTTTACACGCACATGAACTTTGTAAGCAAAATAGCCTGTCATGCAATATTACAATTGCTTATGTAGGAAAGTAATATATTTTCCAAATTCATATGGTAGCAACTAAAATGTGCTCACAATCGCACACTTATGTTGAACATAGGCAAGACTACGCTTGCAAAATGTTATAGGGCGTCCCCCATGCATGAAACTGTCCAACCAAACTAGTCTTACTGCTAACCTCTAGATTTAGATCACTCCGGAACTAAATCACTCTGTTAGCACTAGTACACCATTATGGTCTTGCTACCTAGAGCTTCTCTGAACTCTGTAACTGGGTTTTATCCCAACTTATGGCTATATTTGGTAATTTTCAAAGTTCAAATTTTATCTTGCACACTTTATCACTACAGACAAGTGTACATACAACCTGCCAAAGAGTCAAGTTACATGCACAAGCCTTGGCGTCCCATTCCACCAAGACTACAATCGATTCCGTGAGAATTTGATGTCCCATACCATCAAATTACCGCCAAACCAATTGATATGACATATAAAAAGGCTCTTTCCCCTCTCAAAAGATCACCACAAACTCTCAAGCAGTGGGATGTCGACGCATGGCAATAAAAAGAAGTTTAAGAACAGTTTTCTTCGATCAACTTCTATAAGGGCATTGAGCATTACATCTCAAGACTATACCCCTTCAGATTTACCTTTGATTTCTACAAATCAATCCTAAATCTGCTATTATTATCTAGGCGTATGCTAATCCTTCAGATTAGTACTCCTAGATAAACCAAATTGAGTACTGCTAGCAACACTACTAGCGCCTTTATCCCAAGTAATACACACCTTAGGGATTACTTTTACCAGGCAATCACGTGACTAAATCAAACTAGTCACTAGGCTCAAGTAGTGACACTATTTTGTTACTACCAACAAGGGCCAGCTTGCCTCTACGGGCCAAGCCTCTCTGGTTGCTACAAACAGTAAGCAACTTGTTTGGACACAAGGCATAACCACATCAAGACTACGCTTGTACATGGTTCTCATTTGCCAAAGTTTATCACAATCTTCTAGCAACTGTTAAAAGATTGTGAAGGGTTATGAGCACTACGGCTCAATTAGGCTTACCTTGATTTCTCGTGATAAGCACTTCGTCTAATTTTGGCACAACTGCGCCATTGCTGGTCCTCTTAGCCCGAGTTAAAACACATTGCAGTTTTAGATGTACACTATAGCCAAACTACGTGACTTTTATGGTCAATACTAAATCTATGCTCAGCTTAAATTTAGTCTCTCTGAACCAAATGTGTGATCACCACATGTGTTATTCTCGAGGCGTTACGGCCATAGACGTGTTCACTAGGCACAACGGCCATAGAACGACTCTGTCTCGAAGGACTCGGCACTACAGCCGTGGGATTTGTCTCTCTTAGCACGCGGCGCTACGGCCATGTGCGGTGGGTCTCTTTCGTGGAAAACGGGCACTACGGCCACACGGCACGACGGCCGTGTTGGGTTTGTTTCGTGGGGTGTCTATAGAAGAACACATTTGTTTGTCACTACAGAACAAACACAAATTTGTCCGAACAAAAACTTTGACTCTAGCAAGATGACGTTCGCAAAAGTGTAAACTGAAATCTAGTGAGGCTACGCTCCCAGAGTCTTCATAAAAAAAATAAAAATAAAAAAATTGTCGAAAGGCTGTGCCTTGCCGAGATTATCCCTTGCGCGGATTAACTTTCCTCCCCTTCTGAGAGAGGATTCATTTGAAATTTTCTCATTTTTAATTGCATAAAAATGAATAATAAAAATATAAATCAAAGAAAAAAATGGTTTTTAACTCTTTTCTTTTTCTTTTTCTTTTTTTTTCTGCTCGTGGCCTTTGCTCGGCTGGTGGCTGGCCGCCGCCGCCCCTGGCTGGCCGGCGTTGGCTGGCCGCCGCCTGGTTGGCTGGCCGCCCGCCGCCGCCGCCGCTCGGTTGGCTGGCCGGCCGGCCGGCCTGGTTGGCTACGCAGCACAGTCATTTCACAGCCGTCATTTTCGGCAGCCGGCCTAGCTCAGTTGGTAGAGCGGAAGGCTTTCAACCTTGTGGTCATGGGTACGAGCCCCATGGCCGGCGCTTGTACATGATTCATCTCTAAACGTAAACAGCATGCGTTTCAGAAGTCCTCAAGCGTAGCAAAAATCAACGCCTGGCCGCCTTGATCTAGCAAATCGCCCCCCTTCACAACGCAGTCTTTCGTGGGCTGGTCTTCGCCCACCCACGCTACGCAGGCCATTTAGTTCAGCCCCCCCACGCAGAGTAGTGGGCTCTCGCCCCCCCCACTCCCACACACAGCATACAATTTTTCTCTACATCGAGATTAAAATGGCGCAGACACATCAATTTCGAAAGGAAAACAAAAAACGAAATAGCTTACCTGCGATTCGTTTGCTGTGTTTGACGGGGAGAGAGAGAGAGAGAGAGTTCTTCCCCACCATTCTTCCATGGCTGCCTCCCTCCACACCCTCCATTCGAGATAAGGATTAAGGAGACGAATGGTCGAAAACCATCGAGTGGGCTCTGGTCCCCCGGTCACGCGCGGGCTCTGACAATCCCATCGAACCACGCTCTGATACCAATGTTACATTCCCGTAACGCCGCTACTGGCATTACCACAAGAGGGGACGGCCTCTGGCTCACCACCCAGCCATAGAGGAAGAATGAGGATTGCCCCTCATCCCCCAGGCTATATAGTGTGTGGCCTGCCGTCCACACTAGCCTGGTCGCCCATGACTCCGCATGGGCGTCCTCTCCCACTGAACCCCGGACATGGCCATCCGGTCTGCCGTCGGTCACAGGCATTATAGCCTACGTGACAAATACTTTTTGGTCTCATAGACCCATTGGGTCTTTTGAAGACATTAATACAACTTTCTTTCTTTCTTCCTTCCTCTCTTTCACAATAAATACGCAAACACGCACTCTCACACATATCAAGTAGACACATGCAATGGTGATCTTGCTAATGAACCTATTTTTGCTCAGTTAAACAGCATATTTTTTATTTAACAATTTTTACTCGTCCAAAATTTACCACCTCGCTCACTTACATGACCTTTACAAGCACACCTATGAGTCACCCCAAGCTTGCCACCTATTCATTTGTATAGTCTTTGATAACAGACTCTTATTGGACCACTTAATCCACAATATCACCTTAGTTACCCTTCTTACACCTTGTACATCATCTATTTAGGACTATTTACCCCCATAAAATACTCTCCATAAAAGTATGCAACGTAGAGGGATTCAGCATTACCGAAGGAGGTCATTCTGAATTTTTGCACGATTCGTGCTCTGCTCCTGTGCTTTCAGCTGCTCTTTCCTCCGCCTCTTCTTGTTTAGATCCGCCCTAGTGAGTTTTTTCACTTTTGTTGGCCTGCAAAATGGTCCAAAAGTTATTTATTAGCAACAAATACAAACTTTCACTAATGTGAGGTCTGCACGCTTATATACTCAGAACCTTGAGCCTTCAGTGTGGTCTTCTCCAGAGCTTAGGTCTTCAACATCATCACCCACTTCCAAGAAGTAGACCTACATTTAGTGAAGTGTACACAATCAAAAGATCGATATTAACAAAAGGTTTAATCCTTGTTTAATCTGGTTTTTAAAAATGTCAGGCTAGCAATTGCCAACTCTCCTGATTTGATATACCAATGGAAAGTTTAAGTAATTTCCCTGCTGCTCCCCCCAGTCTGCCCTAGCCTCCACACACAAACACAGGTCCCCCCCACCCCTCATCCACCTTTCCCCTTTTCTCTTCTGCCATGCCTCAAATCTCTCCCTGCCAATGCACTCCTTTCATCTCCTTGCCTCCACCTTTCTCTTGCTGCTTGTGGCCATCCCTCCAGATGTACAATCCTATACTTTCCTACACATAGTGAAGAATACACAATCAAAGGATAAATATTAACAACAGGTTTAACCCTGGTTTAAATTGAGGTTTTTAAAATGACAAGCTAGCAATTGCCAACTCTCCAGAACTGATATCCCAAAGGAAAGTTCAGGTTATTTTCCAGATTTAACAAAACTTTAGTGTAATCTTCACTTTGTGAGAGGCTACTCACAAAGCTTCAATTCTTCAACTCCATCATGCATAGCATAGACTTTGTGCTATTACATCCCCATTTGTATCATCAGCGCCCAAGAGTAGGTGCAGATTCCTTATTTGATACCATAATTCTACACGCTTCAAACCTAGTCAAATACTGCTAGTGCCCAACAAGACGCTTTCTGCTGCTCCCCCCCCCCCCCCCCCCCCCCCCCCCCCGCACCCCTTCTTTTTCTTTTCCTTTTATTTTCTGCCCTGCCTCAAAGCTGTCCCTGCAAATGCTCTCCTTTCATCCCGTTGCCTCCACCCTTCTCTTTCTGTTTGGAAAAAAACCTATCTGGCTGACAGTAAGATTCAGCTTTTCCATAAATAATGTGGGAAGAAAAACAGTGCATTAAGATTCATCCCCAATCACAACCATGTATACCCAACAGGGCCTAAACCAGCAGTTCGATCAATCAATCGGCCAGCCATGAGACATGGGGGTACAGTCGCCTACTTGCCAGCCATGAGACAAAGGGGGCACACTGGTCAAAATGATTGTTACAGAATGCTCAACTTTCTATCACTCCTGCTGATAATTCAATCCTTGATCGTGCATGGTAACATAATTTGAATTCTATCATAGCCACCTCAAAACAAATGAGTGATAAGATGCCATTCATGTGGCCTTTTCCTTTTTTTGAGCAAATCTAAGGCATCCTCAAAATTGTTATTGAAATCAAAAAAAGCCATAACAGGATGGCCACTTACATCTTCCTCGTCAATGGCAGTTCCCAGAACTGTGCGTGGAATAGGTGGAGGTTCCAATTCCTTGCGATATACTTTCTGCATCTCTTGTGCTACAGCAAGACCCAATGCTTCCTGCAAGCCACATAAGGCTCAACACTTAATTATGAACACAAAAGGAACATCAGTGCAACTTAAAGAAGGGATTTTCTGTTGGTTCTTATTTGCATAGAGTTATAACACACAAAGAGTCACCAAAAGCTGAATGGTTGACCTGAGGGGTGCACCAAATTTTAAAGAAGGGCTACTTAACTGCTGCAAAAACTGAGAAAGCAAATGCAACCATAAATGTATTCCATACAGTTTGAAACTGTATAAAACGTGTTTTTTTCATGCTCAAGCTTTAGGGTAGGCTCCAAGCTATCGGACTTAAAAATAGATTTCCCAAGTGTTATTTTTGTAACTCATTTTTCTCTTCATTCTATGAGATTGAAAATCAGCTTTCTCCCTTGCTAGTTGTGTTTGAGCCGTTGAGCCGTTATGGTGAATGGTCTATCTTGCAATAATGAAGCATAATTAATAAAGGTTTTGTACATTACTGGCTTATTTTGATGTCTCCTATATACTATTAGGGAAGAAATGGGCATCTTTGAATGTGATAGGATTACAAATGACTTTTGACTCCCCCAACTTTACAAAGCCTTCACGAAACATTTCCTAAAGGTTAGGAACTTTTGAAATGTTTTTAAAACCCATTTGTCGAAACACGTTTATTAAACTCTTGACAACTATGTATACAAAATAAGAGTTTCCATTCACATTTCAAAGGTTCACGACATAACGGAAGCCTTCATGCCCTAATCGCAGCCCTTAAGCACCCTGTAGGAACATTAACACAAAATGCATGAGAGAAGAGAGAGAGATAGACAAGTTTTCCAATATATGTATTATGTACATGAAAAAAGGTTACATGTATGCTTGGCCATAGGCCTTCCCAAAGGGCTATTGACTACTTATGACCAATCTCCAAAAGGGAGAAAGATGATTTATGAGCTAATGCACTACTTCCTTATATATGATGCATGGATGTTGATCAGCCAATTCTAGGGGCTGTCGGCCAGTTCTGTATCTTTTGACATGAAATGTGTGATATTAAATGGCAAACTCTTCACCATAAATATTGATAAATGTTGCCAACCTTGGCTGATGCTGCCAATTGCTGACTGGCATCTATTGCTGCCCGATTGACAAATATATGCTGAAATCTCCTTCCAACACGATGCATGCTCATAAAGATGCCCTAAATGCACCTAATACTGCTGCCTAACGAGGGACATGATCAAGGATTAGACACGGCACTACGTGACATCCCCTCCTGCTGAGCTTGATGTGCTGAGCTTGATGACGGAAATCCAACTTTCTCTGTCTTTGACTTTGGATGACTGTCATCATCCCTTGACTGCTCTGGGATTCCAACTTTGTCATACTTCATCCTTGGCAACTTAACTGACCTCCTGTTTAACCTCTAATTCCACTCCACGACTGTGCATCTGTTCCAATGTTGTCCCCTTGCATGCATACCCTTGTCTCTGAATGCACTAACTTATGATAGATGACTGAGGTTGATCAAGGCACCTAACTGAGGTTGCTCCTCCTATTGCCGAGAAGCCACTGCGGTACTCCTCTAAAGACCTAACTTCTATGGACTAAATGTTGAGGATTCACCTATTGCATGCCTAACCTTCCTGATGCTTCTTACCTGCTTGCGTTTACCTTGCTTGGACCTATACACCCCTCATGACAATGCCCTTGAGAACTCCGACAATGCCTTGTGGTGCAAGTATGACGTCCCTGGAGTGGAGGTTGGTCCTGGGTGGGTGTAGCTTACTAGTCCTTGCAAGACTGCTACCCGATAAGGGATATGATGAAGGATTAGACATGGCACTACCTTGTGCACGTGACAAAAGGTCTCATTATGATTATTTATAGCAGCATTAGTCACTATATAAGTGACTTGTGGGTTACTAAGGTCATACTATTGTACTTGAGAGTTGGTCTATGCCTGGACCAAAGTAATCTTACTCCTGCCATGGACATGGTGGTTCACAACAAGGAGTCTTACCGAGGCTCCCTTAGGACAAGCTTTGGTGGTATGTGATGCCAGAGTTGACTAGCTTGGCCTGTGGGGAGTGGAACCTTAGCCCCTGGCTCAAGGGAGCTTCCGGACGGAATATATGGTTGGGAGGGGAGTTTGCTTGCACCCTTCTATGTTGTTCTAACCTTGTGTGTTTAGCCTATGTATCAAGTGATCCTTCGAGAGGGGTCTTACAATTGGTATCACAATTTGCCTTATCACAGAGGTAGGAAAACTACAAGGTTTGCGTGTCTTCCATGTGTTATCAAGGTCGCCCTATCCAGGTATATCTCGATCACCAAATATATGATTTGATCTTGCAAAAAAGTAGAAGCTTTTCTTGGTTTTGCTCGCAGGATCAGCATTCTGAGAGGAGGGTTGAGAAAGAAGGATCCCTATGTGCAAAAACCCTAGATTTACCTTTTCAAATCCCTGTTGGAAAGTTGCTGCAAGTACGTTTTTGTTTTTGCTAGGCTGTAAAAGCGTTGTGTGTGTATGCTAAGCACCCGTAGGAGTCACTCCAAGGTGGGTACATGGGTCGAGCTGGCCAGGCCGTACAACCACCCAAGTGTCACGTGCATCTTGCACTTGGATGCCACATGGACATATCTGTATAGTAGGTGCTAGACCTCGAGTGGTAACTCCGTCCCTTGGCGCCATTCAGGGACGAGTTAGCCAGGGGTCCACTCTAAGCGTCCACGCCACACGGTCAGGTGTACAAATCTCATACATGGTCTTGGTCATGTGTGCAAGTCCCACACATGGAGCAATGCTAGTCCATACTGTGAGTCACCCTTTGGAATGATGTAGAGATGTATGGACTCTGCCTTGGACACCGGTCATAGGATTAGATGTCTTGTAACATACCTATTTGGGTATGTGGGCCAGTAGGCTAAGGGGCAGCCTTGTGGGCCACCCCAAAAGGGCTCAATGCCCTTGCCTAGTTGAAGGGTAGCCTTGTGGGCCACCCTAGGGGCTAAAGAGGCCCCATGGCCAAGTCCAACAGCCCATGAAGGGTTGGGCATGCACTCGGCCAAGCCTACAATGCCTGGACATTTGCAAATGATAAATGCATTGTTGTCCACGATAGAGAAAAGGAATGGCAAATTTTGCTTAATGGAACTCTCATCCAAAGTATTTATCACCCAACGAAAAAGGTACTCAACCAAATACATACTAGGGTTCTCTATAGTGTGAACCCAACTAAATGAGCTGGCGCTATAACTATGCCAGTCTCTAGAATGGCTATCACACAGCCTGTCAACCCACTGGCCGCATATCACCCATGATCCCACCAACCATGCCAGTGGTGTAAGTGTGGGGCCTATCCCCCAGGCGGGTCATCAGTGTCCACCGCCTCACTAGATGAGCTCAATACAACACTCCCCCTCGAGCTCAACTCTATCTCATGTACACTAAGCCCTGAATCTGCGGAGCTTCAGCGACCTGATCCTGTGTGCTGACATAAACAAGGCCAACATCTCCTGCCAAAACCTTCTCTCTGACCCACATACAAGCTTTGAGGGTCTTACTCTCCCCACGGGAGATGCCGGATTATCCATATGCAACCATCATTAGACCATACACACGGGATATCATCAAAAGCATAGGTCTTCAAGATGTCATATGTGAGAGAAAAACTCAGCTTAAGCAAATAATACTTCCACATATACCATAAATCCAAAACACCGGTGAAATACAAACTCGGGCAGCTATAAAACAAGTGTAGAACTATCCCGACACCTTTAGGCACCACCCCCCAAGGCATTGTGAACAAGTCGGCCAGCAGCACCACGCGCAGCCAAAACAAGTCGAGGCAACACCAACCGAGCTTGTACAGCAGGTATAGAATCTGGAACAGTAGGTACACGGGCTGGTACAAGAAGTATAATCGTTGGTACAAGTACAGTGGCAGGCTGCAGTACAACAAGTACAAAGGTTGATACATCAAGTACAATGGCTGGTATAACAAGTATAATGGTTGGTACAGCAAAAACAGTGGCAAGTACACCTGATATAGCAAGAATACCGCCATAGAAAAACTAGAGAGATAAGAGTATCCTTTTGTAGAGGAAAGTGAAGTAGTGTAGAGACTCTCCATAGAGTGTTGTAGACAAGAATGTGAGCAGCCAACGTGATAGAGGCTAGTTTGCAGTAAGAGAGCCTGCTCAAATGGAGAGATTGGACTCCAGTTTATAGATTTGGGCCTCTCATGAGCTAGAGTGGCAAGAAAAAACTATAATGACAAGTGGAGAGCTAAGGTGACAAGTGTGAGGCCACTTGTCTCACTTTGATCCATTATCGTGCCCCAATTTAAGAGATGGTTTCCCTTCCCCCCTCCCCAACTTCATCTCTAAAAATATCTCAACTCATAGACCTTCTGTCAAATATGCTTCGGCAAGTCCCCCCATTTGCTTAGCGCGAACAGAATTTCCACTGTGGGTTGTCCAAAACTAGAAACCCTTCTAAATTTTAGGAGTTTATTCCTTTGTATTCCACCTTATTAGAAATGTATGTGAGCACCATGCAGAAAGATGTTTCAATGCTAGATCTCTCCCAAATCCTTGGGAGCTCGCCATACATGCTTTTCACTTGACACTTGAGCTCCAATGCCCCATTTCTCTATCCAAGAAACCATCTTCGGTGCCTAGACCAAGCTTTGGGTGCTTCATCTTTTGTACTAGATAGTCCCCTCCCTCGCCAGCCAACCATCACCAGTTTCTTCCGGACCCAAGAGGTGGAGGATACCCATACAGTGGATCTTGTGGACCTACATCGGGCTGCTCTCAATCCACCTCGCCCGAGAGGAGTTACGTTGGACCGGGCCTCCACATTCCAGCGTGCCCAACGCCCCCAGCCCCTGGACGTTGGCCACAATCCCCTCATCAGCTCCAGATCTGGGACATGCTCCACCGCCATCGAGCTACCTCATGGCGTAAGTATATTTGTCTCTTAACACTTCTTTGACATGTACTCTCCTTGTTACGGACTCCCCAACACTCACGATCTCCTTTACCTATCATTGCTATCTCCTTCCTTCTCCATCACCATCCCCTTACAACCAAGAAGAAACAACAATCTCCATCAGATGTAAGAACAAGCTCACAAGATTCAGGAGGGTAAATCTCACCACCAAAACAGTCAGGATCTTTGCATATGAATCGATGGAAATCTTGACTGCCACGGACAAATAAGTCATCTATATAACATCTCACTTGAAATAGTTTATGAATACTAACAGGAAAAGTGTTAAGCTGGAATTAAACATTCCAAAAATTCAAATTCATCACTTCTTTGACAGCTACTCTCCTTGTTACTGCATCCCCAACACTCACGATCTCCTTTACCTATCATTGCTATCTCCTTCCTTCTCCATCACCGTCCCCTTGCCACAACTAACTCCCCTACCAGAAATATCCCTTTCCCTGTCAGCTACTCCATCATGATACTGTCCTTTGAAGAAGCCGCTCTCTTTACAGCCAACCCTCTCCTCCATTTGCATCAAATCCACCGTTGCTTGAAACCAAGGCATTACCATTCACTATGAATAGGAAACTTACTTGTAACTTCTTCAGAATCAATAAGGATATGTTTTAAACAAGAATTGTTCAGAATTCAAACAGTATACTTGTCTAAGTTGTGAGGGTTGAATGCTGGAAAATGTAAGTAGCAGAAAACAAACTGGGGAAGCTCTATCTAGTGCCACGTGCCAATCAACCCAAGACACACACACAGGTGATTCAAATTCTTGCCTGATGATCTTCAAAGCAGGGATTGTAGGAGCAACCAGGTGCATCGACTTCCACAGCCACAGCAGAACGTTGAGTGTTAACAACCTTCTTTGACTTAACCTTCTTTCAGAACACAAGAAAGAACATACTGTTACCCAAAACATATAAAAAAAGAATGCAGACATAGATGTTGTGTTTGTGCACTATGCATAATTTTAGACCTCGAGGCATTATCTGAACATGCACAAGTGTGTACAAGCACCCTTGGCACACGCACGCACACACCACGCTTGTCTACATGCTAGGACATGCATCCCATGTGTATACATATGTATATGCATATGCTCGTATGTTTCCATTAGATTTAAGGATACATGTAATAACAAGAAGAGATTTGGGAGATTGCAAACAACCTTTTTATTGCCATGGCCTTCATTATTGTCTTTCTCTGGTACAGACAACAAAAAGGATTATTAGGACTTCACAATTAAAGCCATGCATGCTTGCTGTCATTGAGCTGGTGATAAACAAAGCCTGCAATAATAAAGGCATCAGGCTAGCAGGTAAGCATTGTAGATCCTAGTTAAGATTCAGAGGTACAAAACACGTGTGCCCTGGAAACAATAGAATGGGTGGTAAATTGCTTAAGGCCACAAGGCTCAGTTATATGATATCATTGTTAATAAGAAGGGCATATGGCTACTTACTACCCTAATGAAATGAACCATCAAACGTTCACTCCTCTATGTAGGAATTATAGTGGGGAGGGTCATTATGAGCATGATTGTCTATCAAAGGATAAATCTTGTATCAATGATAAGGGTAAACAAGTGCTTAGTAAGGGCCTAGTTCCTCAACCAATCTTGTAGAGATAATAAGTGAGAATCCCAAGTAAACCATTAAATCAAAATTTACACCTCGCTGATATTATACATGCATCCATACACACACACACACATTCATATACATATGCGAGCATTGTAGATTCCCAACAAAAAAGTGTGATACATATACATACATGCATGCACACACACACACACACACACACACACACACATTGATATACATATGCAAGCATTGTAAATCCCCAACAAAAAAGTGTGATACATATACATGCATGCATGCACACACACACACACATTGATATACATATGCAAGCATTGTAAATCCCCAACAAAAAAGTGTGTGATACATATACATACATGCATGCACACACACATACACACACATTCATATACATATGCGAGCATTAGTAATTCTACATCCCCAACAAAAAAGGGACAGAATAGCTAAGATTCAAAGCTAAAAAACCAAGCATAAGTGTGTATAATATATACATACATTCCTGCATGCCGCCCATACACATACACCCCCATACATATATTCCTGTATGGGCTTGCACACACACACACACACACACATAAGTTGTGCATGCAATTGAGGGTAGCAATATATCAAATAAAACATGGGCTTGCACATACACGCGCGCGTGCACACAAAAATAAGTTGTGCATGCAATTGATCATATAAAAAATCAGACATAGGTACTCTTAATTCACAAATCCTCATCAAGGTTACGATAGAGGATTTCTAATATCAGGCCAGTAAAGGACCTTCAGCACCCCAGATGTCAAAGGCATGTCCCCTGCTCTTCTCTTTACCCTGTGACACGCATCAAATACATGATAAGATATTGCCGAAGTCGGCTCAGTTAGATTGATAACACAAACCCAAACACCAGAATTACCTCTCCACTGCCATGTTGTGGGAATTTTGTTTTGATTGATTTTCCTTTTTTTAACTTTTTCTTGGGTGCCAATAAAGTAGGCACGAGAGATGCTCTCTCAAGGATGACGTCAGAATGAAGGACCTTCTCTCTGTGGTTTGCTGTTTTCTTTACAACTGACACATCTGATAAACATGGCAGCAGATTGTAATTCTTTGGAAGTTTCCTCTTCACTCAAAAGAATAACACAAGTTCAAAAAAGTAATGACTTTAGAGACACGAGGGGAGTTGCAGCTAGAGTGCTACACTCCACAATCAATATAATACTTGCAATAGAAAGGAAGACAACAAGCACATCAAGACACAATAGTGTGAGTCTAAGAATCCCCCCCCCCAAAAAAAAAAGAATTTTACCTATTTATAATGAAACTGAGGCAGTGACTGCAGCTCCTCCTGCAAACTGTCTGAGGGCCACACAGATGACTGACTTGTATGTGGTTCAACGGGGTGAAATTGTCCCCTGAACAATGGCTTAAACATGTGCTTGACTAGGTTGTGCATGTGATGTACATGTGATCCATTGTCTGCTCATGTGATCACACCTTAGCCTAGTCAGCACATGATCCATCATGGTTGTGCTTGAATTATGCATCATATGAATCATGATCATGGGATATTTGTGGTCCATTGTGTGCTTAAATGATGTAAAATGTCATATGAAAGTGTTTTGCTCTCATTTGAATAGAAAGAAGAGTGCAGTGAAAACACACATACGACACAAGAGTCCTAAACTACTGCTCGACATTATGTACAAGAAAGAAGTAATACAACTGAAATTCAAGTACATGATGTGGCTGAGAATGAAGATGTCAAATCACAGCCCTATGACCTACTATACACTCATGGCTAGCCCTTCAAATACAGAGAAACGCTTTGTGAAGTCCAACACTGAGGAAAGTCGATGAATATGACGATTTGGTTACCCACGTGTATATATATGCACCAATGCTCCTAGTCAGCCAGCTGTACCCGACTCCCATGTCTTCAGTGCCATGTCATCATTGCCACATGTCACTTACGCTGCCCGCCGGTTGCTATCTGATGTCTAGCTCTGCCTTGCATACTTGTAGCTGTGTCACCATCTCCCCTACTTGCATTGCAGCTGCACTCACTTGCACGGTGTGTGCCCTTCCATAAAAGTAAAAGATCAAAGCAAAGCTCATCCAAGATACCCAAGATCTCGGACACTGCGAGACCACGTGAAGCCTCACATTCCGTCCTCGCCGGGTCAACACAAAGACCTCCAAAGAAACCTGCGGGAGATGACCAACTTCCACCGGGTCGAGCACTTTCTAAATGTCCAACCGTCCATGACAAAACACTGCAAATCACTGAGGTAGCCCAGGAGAAGAACACTCCACAGAATGGCCGAGTAAAACTCCGCTATCCAAACTCCAGCCACTAATGCATCGGCTCAGATGGAGCACAAGAACTACTTGCACCAAGTCCAATGCACCCGGAAGGAAGAGAGCAGAACCAAGAACAATACTCCTCACAGAAACGCTGACCAAATCTGTATCCATCAACACTGCTTGGCACATGTATGTCTAAACCACCCATGTCATGAGAAACATACTCCAAGTAATACATCCGATGATACACCGAAGTCAAAAGTTGTTGTCAGTACTCCAAGAAATCTATGTGCTATGAAGATACACCAACCAGCCTATCCTCCAAGTACGAATACATCTTTTTGAACCATATCAATATATTGAAAATACAGTTCATCTCTCTCTCTCTCTCCTCTCTACTATCTATTCATTGTGTTTGCATTAGTGTTCCTAATCAATAGGCTTAGGGCTGGATCAAGTTCAGTAAGGATTCCGCACATGCAACAGACTGGCTACCCTTATTTTGCCTTTCTGTTGCCCCTATTGTTGAGCCCCAAACTTGGAACTCTCCAGCGTCCGGAGGGTTGTAGCAAGATGAACCGAATCAAAAAGATCACAGGGCTGATGTGCACGCACATCTTCGTGCAAAGATAGTGTCAAACCATCCACAAATCCGTCAACCTGCTCTAACCGTCGAATGGTCCTTAGGAGCATAAGCAAAAGCTTCCAAAAAGAGATAGTCAATTATCGATTCGCTATGTTTCTGCATAAAACGCTCCCATTGTTTCCTCAATTCACGCTCGTAGTCTACAAGAATAAACTGCTTCAAGTCCGCCTTGCTACAGTCATTCTAGCAAGTCATGGAGTGGTGCTTAAGGTGGTCTTCCCACCACAAGAAAGTGGCACCCGTCAAAGCCATCCGCACCAAATGGAGCTGAAAAATATCTAAACCACCTGGCTCTGCCAACATGGCAGCCATCTCGTGGGCCCAGTTGGTGATGACTTCTCTGTCTATCTTCCCATTAAAGTTCGGAGGCTTCAAAAGCTTCTGAAATGAGCTCATTCCTCATGAGGCAAGGAGGAAGAACTCAATAAACTGGTAGTCCCCCGACATCAAGCCGGTGAAGGCAAGCGGGAACTGTATGGAGAGTCCGGTGGAGAAGGGACTCCGTGAAGGAGATCGTTAGTGACCAAAACGGCGTCTCTCCTCCCGACTATGCACAAGTGTAGAATGATGACTGCCGGATTGGGAGCAAAGCTCATCTAGTACATCCTTGCATGCATCCAAAAGAGTGAAAAAACCTCCTCCATAAAGTTTTGCACTTTGTCCTCAGAATCATCCAACACTTTCTCTAAAGCACGGACCCTTGTAGATTCCAGATCCGGTACTCAAGGTGCCAACTCCATCCTGCTGAGACGCACAGGTATAGCCTCCATTTTAGCCACCTGTGTGTCCATGGATGCCTTCATGCTAGAAGGAAATCAGTGAGTTGTGAATCCGTGACAAATATCAATTGATCAGGGGCTAGGTGAGGGATTTTAGCATTGCGCGATGAGGTAAGGCCCACATGGCAGTGCCACATGTCACTTGCGTTGTTCAGCTCTACTCGTCGGCTGCTATCTATATCTGGCTCTACCCTGCATACTCAGGGAACTTCTGAGAATTCTAAAGAATTTCCAAGACCAAAAGTGGCTTAGAGACAACTTTTGCAAGTAAGAGTGTAATAGACCTATAACTATTTGGCCCTCCTAGCTCTATTTCACATGATGAAACACATGTCCGATGTTACGATCCTGTGTTTTTCCCTCTGGACAACAAGCAGGTGGGCACGGGCACCGGACGCACAGTGTGGACAGGCATCAGTTGAATGTGAAAAGGAAACTCATAAGTGTGGCCAGCCCAAGTGTGAAAGGGGACAAAAGGGATTTTGAGGTTATAAGGTTTTTAAAACCTTTGATGACAAAAATAATAATATTATTTGAAGGCATGCGTTTTTGCTATTGCTTTTAGTTTTTGGAGAGGTGGAGGCGACTCTTTATAAAGGGAAGGGTAGCAGATTCCAAAGGGTGGAGTCGTGTGGCGCTTCTCCTTGGACATGGTTTCCTCCCACGCATGTGTGTGCGACCAGTTATGTGTGGGCGTGCGCTTGTAGGTGCATGTGCACGTGGGCATGTTGTCGCCTGCTATTCTACGGCCATGTTGGCGGGCAGTTTTTCAGTTACACGTGTGGTGTTTCTTTGGCGACTGGCGGGCTGCAGGAAAACGCAAGGTTGCAGGCAGCGCACGGCTGAGTAGAAAGCGGGGCTGGAATGCACCTGTTCGCTCTCTCGATCGGAAGGGGGTGAGAAAGCTCCGCACGACTGCAGGGGAAAGTTGGCAGCTGTGCAGGACAGCACGTGGGCTGGGCTGCAGGACTGCTTTTAGCTCGTGGGAAGACGGGCAGCAACACGTGTTTTTCTCTCTTGCTAAGAGTCGGGCAGCAGCACATACAGGACTTTTCCACTCTGCAATAGAGCTGAACCACCTTGTCTCTCTCTCTAGGCGCACAGAGAGCCAGACTCAGAGGCACATTACAGACTTCTTTAGTCCAGCCATCACTGCGCCAGATGGACCATAGCAACAGCAGGACATGGATACCGCCCACACCAGCGGTACACTGATTGATCGTGCAATTGAGCTTGTGTGGTCCAGACGCCCACGACTACGGAGGAGAGCATCCCAGCATAGACGGAGGTTGCAGCGGCAGATTCGGATTATTCTTGCGAGACATGCAGGACACCCAGTCAGGGTGCTGACCACAGAGGATATTGAGGAGATCCGCCAGCGTCCGATGCGGCACATATTATGAGATGGAGGCACCTCCATAGTGTACCCCCCCGTCCCACATGATATTGTATCCCCTCACTATACTCCACTCACCTCCATAGCGTAGCCCACCCTCACTATATTCACACCCTATAAGGGTTTCTGTTTACCTTCCAGTTCCAGTTTCATTTTCTAGGTGCCAGTAGTATCATCTTTATTTTTCTTTTCCATTTTCTGGTTTTTTATCCAGACATTGTATTAGATCCACCATGATGTAACTTTTTAGTCTCATAGGTCATTATGGCCTTTTGAAGACGTTAATATAACATTTCATTTCATTTCATTTCTCTCATCTTACGGGCCTTGCGTGTTTTCTCTTCTGTGTGCCATGGAAGCATAAGAGACTCTGAATCAAGAGAACAAGCTACAGATACACAGGACGATGTTCATGGGAGAGATGCTGTGATTTCTCTTCGTGATGAACTTATATGTGTTCAGGGACTATGGAGAACAACCTTGGTTTTTGGCACCGTGATTGGATGGTGTATATGTGGATTTATCTGTCATGGAAATAGGACATTGGTCTTTCGAGAGGAAACAGGACTTTGGTAACGAGGATACAGGCCTATGGTTTATGGATACAGGTCTATGGTTTATCGGATACAGGTCTTCGGTTTCATGGGGAAAACATGTCTTTGGATTCATGTGAACAGGTTGTAGTTTTCTCGAGGTTACATGCAAGCTGTGACTATAGGGAAGGACATATGGTTTGGTATAGCCCTACTGCTGTTTGGGAAAGGGCTTGAGGGATCCATGGAAGCGATGGAGAAGACCTTTTCAAGCAGGGAGGTGTTGTACAGGTGTGCCTTCTCTATGGAATGCTTTGTTGTAATAACGAGAGTTCTTATTTGGAAGTCCTGGGTGAAAAGTTTCGAAGGATCCTATTGGTAGAGGATTCTACGAGGCATGTGTGCGCGACCAGTTACGTGTGGGTGTGCGCTTGTAGGTGCGTGTGCACGTGGGCATGTTGTCGCCTGCTATTCTATGGCCATGTTGGCGGGCAGTGTTTCAGTTACACGTGTGGTGTTTCTTTGGCGACTGGCGGGCTGCAGGAAAACGCAAGGTTGCAAGCAGCGCACGGCTGAGTAGACGGCGGGGCTGGAATGCGCCTGTTCGCTCTCTCGATCGGAAGGGGGTGAGAAAGCTGCGCACGACTGCAGGGGAAAGTTGGCAGCTGCAGGACAGCACGTGGGCTGGGCTGCAGGACTGCTTTTAGCTCGTGGGAAGACGGGCAGCAACACGTGTTTTTCTCTCTTGCTAAGAGTCGGGCAGTAGCACATACAGGACTTTTCCACTCTGCAATAGACCAGCGAACTGAACCACCTTGTCTCTCTCTCTCATCTTAAGGGCCTTGCGTGTTTTCTCTTCAATGTGCCATGGAAGCATTAGAGACTCTGAAACAAGAGAACAAGCTACAGATACACAGGATGATGTTCATGGGAGAGATGCTATGATTTCTCTTCGTGATGGACTTATATGTGTTCAGGGACTATGGAGAACAACCTTGGTTTTTGGCACCGTGATTGGATGGTGTATATGTGGATTTATCTGTCATGGAAACAGGACGTTGGTCTTTCGAGAGGAAACAGGACTTTGGTAACGAGAGTTTATCGGATACAGGTCTATAGTTTATCGGATACAGGTCTTCGATTTCATGTGGAAAACATGTCTTTGGATTCATGTGAATAGGTTGTAGTTTTCTCGAGATTACATGCAAGCTGTGACTATAGGGAAGGACATATGGTTTGGTATAGCCCTACTGCTGTTTGGGAAAGGGTTTGAGGGATCCATGGAAGCGATGGAGAAGACCTTTTCAAGCAGGGAGATGTTGTACAGGTGTGCCTTCTCTATGGAATGCTTAGCTGTGGTAACGAGAGTTCTTATTTGGAAGTCTTGGGTGAAAAGTTTCGAAGGATCCTATTGGTAGAGGATTCTACGAGTTGTAATATGTACTCAAATTCTGTTCAAGTAAAGAAATACCGCAAGGGACGCCACTGCGTTTTGGGGCCAATCGGTGTCCTTGTACTATTTGGCAGGAGCACTCTAGCTCCCCCTGTTTGTTTCCTTTTCCAGGTTTCCATGGGTGATGAAGTGTTTTGTGTGAGACTGTTTGTTTCACCGCCCGTCAGATTTCTGAAGGCCGGTTTCATCCGAACACATGGACAGATTGATGAAAGCATGGAAACAGGATTCATGAAGTTGGCACAAGAAAAAGCATCAGTTTTGGTCAAAAGCAGGGAAAAGTAAAAAAGTCAAACTGATTTGACCATGAGCCAAGGGCACCATTGGAAAGAGAAGACTGAGCCGAATCAAAAAGCTAAAGGCTGCCTCCAAGGCCAAAAAGCAAGGCCCTGAAGCTAGAAAAGCATAAATCAAGAACTTCGGCAAAAGATGAGTAATATTTTTGATTACTAAAATATTAAAGCAAAAAAGAGAAAAGTAAAGCCTAAAGTATTACTTTTGGCAAAAAGCAAGGCCCTCCCCAAGTATAAAAGAAGCTAGAGCCCTCTTGTTTTGGGCATCAAGCTTGTGGAGAGCAAGGAGACCCTCATCTTCATCCACTCGCCTGCCGTTCCCACTCAGCTCAACCAACCCAGAGCTGTCACCGCCGCCACCGCCCATCTTTGAGATTCACGATTTGGACTTTGACTTAGATTTGAAACTTGGAACTTGGACTTGGACTGGATTTAGATTTGGACTTGGAACTTGGACTTGGACTTGGATTCATTGGATTTGGATTTGGATATTGGATCTGGTACTAGCTCGGTGAGAGATACTTGTGGGTCATCCACGTGGTGTGCTCGGCATCAAAGATCTCGTGCCTCCACATCAACATCAACTTGGATATCCTACATCGACATATCTGTTTGTTTTGTATTCATTGATTGTATTGACCCTGGCTAGAGTGCCCGTGGATTGTTCCTAAATAAATTCCTGAAAGGGAGGTGGGCATGTTCCCTAGTTAGTGTGGTGTATTATGCAAGATCCCTATTCCCTTCTCTCTCCCCCTCTCTCTCTATATATCTCTATCTCTTGGACACATGGTTGAGTCTGTCACTACACACCCCGTTGGGCTTACAATGGTATCAAAGCGGGATTTCTCTTGTAGAAACTTTCTTGGGGTAACAGAGCCATGTCTAGAGTAGAGGTGTAACTATTTGGTTCTCATAACTTAATGAAACCCATGCTGGGACACCAAACAGGTGGAAGAAGACATGGGGACAGGGTCCATAAGGTTTGTTCAAGAAAAAGCACCAATCTTGGTAAAAAAGCAAGAGGGTTGACCGCGAACCAAGGACAGCATTGGAAAGAGGAGACTGAGCTGGACCAAAAAGCTAAAAGCCGCTTTTTTCAAAAAGCAACTCCGGGGCCAAAAAGCAAGGCCCTCAAACTAGAAAAGCAAAACAAGAACTTTTAAGTAAAGTTGAGTAATATTTTACTATTAAAAAGACTAAAAGCAAAGCAAAAGACAAAAGCAAAGTAAAAGGCAAAAGCAAAGCAAAAGTATCACTTTTTGGCAAAAAGCAAGGCTTCCCCAAGTATAAAAGAAGCATGATCCTCTATTTTGAGCATCAAGTTGAAGAAGAACCTCTTCATCACGTTACCATCTTCATTGAAGCATGGAGATCATCTTCTCCATCATCATCTACTTGATCATGAACCAAATCATGGAATTTTTCATCGTTGCCCGTTGACTAAGAGTGCCTCCATCAACTGTTATGCCACATCATCACCCGTCCGTATGACTGTACGGATCCATATAGATGATCAGGCTATACGGATAGAAATTTTCAGAAACCCTAAAAACTACTTTTTGGAGGTTTTTATTGCCCGAAAACCATTAAAACAAGTTTTATATCAATTTTCTTGCGAGAAAGAGCTTTTCCATGGTTTTCTTCATCGACAAGGCTATAGGAGTTGTGGAGATTACTCATGGGATGAGCGAGTGTTTCCTCGACTTGGACTTGGATTTGTACTTCGACTTCGACTTCGACTTGGATGTGAACTTGGACTTGGATTTGGATTTGGATTCATTGGATTTGGTATTAGCCCGATGAGAGATACTTGTGGGTCATCCCCGTGGTGTGCTCGGCATCAGAGATCTTGTGCCTCGACATCGACTTGGATATCCTACATTGGCATATCTGTTTGTTTTGTATTCATTGATTGTATTGATCCTGGCCAACGTGCCCATGGATTGTTCCTGAATAAATTCCACAAAGGGGACCAGGCTTGTTCCCCGCTCAATGCGGTGTATTGTGCAAGATCCCTATTTCCTTCTCTCCCCCCTCTCTCTCTATATATATATACCATCATAAGCCCAGATGAATCTGAACTTACAAATAATTTTAAAAGAAAGAAGAGAATCACCAAAAACAAAAACTTAAAAAAATTTAAAATTTAAAAAAAAAAGCTTAATAGGGACACCCAAGAAATAATAATAATAATAATAATAATAGCAATAATAACTTGCAAAAATAGACAAATACATAACTAAATCACACAAAAAATTCTTTATTGAACCACAACAAAAGAATTTCTAACAAACATGCTAAATAAATTTTTAATAACTAATTAGCAAAAAAAAAACTTTAAATGACTAACAAAACAAGTAAAGACAAGAATACCAAAAGTGCGAACTTTACCTCAAAGATTGTCCAATCATGAAGTATAAGATCAACTTCATCATGCATAGCATGGACTAGGTGCTACGACATCCCTACTCACGTCATCAACGCCCTAGAGTACGTGCAGGTTTACATATAAAAAAATTTGTCCCAACCAAGAGGACACAATTTTTATACAGAGAACAACGAGCTGAGTTTCTATCACTCCTTCGGAGGTGAAGGGTAGACTCGGCCATGATGAAGGCTAGCAGTTACAACTAGACTAGCAAAAACAAATCCCTTCTCTATTAAAGCAATGATTAAGCAATACTAGAAGCAATGATAAATAACAACTAAGAGCTAAAATGATCTAAACAAAAAATGGGCTTTTCAGCTCCCCATTTTTGTGAAACTTATTACTTATAATCTTAAGCATTCCAAAAGCAAAAATCTCAAAGATATATCTACTTCGATTCAAAAAGCAACGAGCTTTGCTTAAAACCTTTTTAAAGCAATAATCCTTTTGCACAAGCAAATTGATGAGTTGGCAAACTTGAGTAATAAAAGCAAGCTTGTTTGAACAAATACGAGAGAATCTGAATAACCGAGAAGAGACAACACCATATTTAGCTACGTTAGAAATATTAGAAGTATGTGGTTGTGTCTATCACACTGCATGCCCTACTAGGCTTACAAGAGGGGAACCAAGGCTGACAGTCTTTCTCATGAGACCACGGCCATGTCTTCAGCTCAAATATTTAAAGAATTCATCAAGGGAAGAGCCATTGAGCCGAAGGAGTTGAAGCTGCCACAGCCTATCTTCATGGCAAAGGGGCCACCATTTCAAAAGGATTTAGAGCCACCACTCAGATTGACATTATGCCAGGAAAATTGTCAAGAGGTTTGTAGTGGATGCTAGACCATTGCAAGTTTCGACAGATAAAGCCGTTGAATCTTTGTGGACCAAAGCTGAAACAGAACCCTTTTTGAAGCATTGAGACTTTATGCTAGCAAAGGACTAGTGTTGGTTATTCTAGACCTTTTTGTGGCTGAACATGATGAGATTGCATGGAGCAATCTTGAACCAAGCAAGCCATGTTGTGGCCTATGATTGTCAAAGACAACAAAGTAGCAGATGCGCTATTACAGAGACCCATGACTTATGCAGTTTCTATGTGTTACCATATGGATTTCACTTTGATGAAGGATCCTTATGCTACCAAAGAGGATTTCAAAGATATTTTGGAACAGATTGCATAATAAAGATTTGGTAACTTCTTATGTCATCAAAAAGGGTTTCCTTATGATGCAAACCTAGGTTATGTGTGACACAAGGAATTGAGGCCAAGGTAATGGAAGAGTGCCATCCTCCTTCCTACATGGGGCATAGACACCTTTGAAAGAATGTGCACAAGCGGAAGCAATGAACATGAGAGAGAGAAAGATTACAAGCAAGAACTGAGCTTTATTAGCTTGAGGTTACAGAGTACAAGAGCCAGCAAATAGGGCAAGGAATGATATGTTGGAATGAATAAGGGAGCAACTCTTATATACTAGTACATGAAACAGTCGGCTGTAGGAAAACACGCCGACAGCTCCACGACAGCATAAAAGAAAGATGCAATATTTTAACACCCCCTCTGCATCTTGAAGTGTGCAAAAAAGTCGGAAGAAAACTGATGACGAAGGTGCAACCATGGACACCTCAGCATGGCCAGTACTGAGTACACCTCGGAAAATGCACATGTCAGCTTGTTGTCTTCAGAAAACATAATGCCACTATAAAGAGCAAAAGAAAATCTGCTTGGCTCCAAACTCAAAGTAGAACTGTGAACACATCACATCCAATAACCTCGAACAAATGAACATGGAACACATCCTGTCCATAGTCTCTACTAACCAATAGTTCTAGAACTCATCCGAACCATGAAGGAAACTTGATTGATCCTAGAACTCATCCGGACCATCAAGTGAACTTGCCTGTCTTCATACTTGGAACAAGTCCCATGCTCAACATTTAATATAAGTGAGCTTTTTTGAAAGCTCCCTCACCCGCCCACGAGCCGTTTTTGGAAGACAGCATGCGGGGGATGCCCTTAGGATCAGAGCAGGACACCAGTCATGTTCTCTCCAAACTGTAAGGCCTTGGGAGAGCTGGGATTGTCACTAGACAAGTCTGTGTCAGTGTCATGTGACTTGTCTTTGCCCTTCTTGGAAGACTTGCCCTTGTCCTTGGCTTTGCCTTTGTCCTTTGACTGACAATCCTTTGACAGCTGGCCTTTCTTCCCACACTTGTAACACCGACTCCGAACTTTCTTCTGCACTGACGAGAGTGCCTAATGAGGTCCAATAGACGATGAAACTTTCAATTTCCCCTAAGAAACTAGGATGGATTCCTCTTCCAAGAGGAGAGTACACAGATCATCAAACTCGAGGGAACGTGTTGTGATCTGAACCCGCAAAGCTCGGGAAACCATGTCATAATCTACAGGAAGCCTGATGAGGAGGAGAGCAGTTAACTGAGAAGAGGTCAAGGTAGTACCAATTGGTCATGAATTACCTTAACCTTCATCACAAATGACTGCATGGAAGTCCCCTGTAAACTCCAGAGAAAAGAGCTGACCCAATAGGTTGACAGACCGCATTGTAGAGTCCCGTGCATATAGGTCTGTCAGCTTTCTCCAAACAGAAGCAGCACAATCCAATGTTTGCACGGCGGGGGAGACCTCTGGTGAGATGGCTCGTACAAGTGCAGAGTGAGCTTTTGAGTCTTGATTCTCCCAAGTTGAAAGTTTGGTGAGAAAGGCATCCTCTTGGTCCTGAGTCCACTTTATGACCGTAGTAATCACAACCTTAGTCTAGATAAACTGCACTTAATGATGTTTAAGAGAGAGACAAATATGTGTCAATGCAATGCAGCTATATTAGATGAATGAATGTGGTTACAATGAGATCCAAATGGATCTATATTGCTGAATATGCTGCCTATATGCTGAATATGCTGAATGAACTGAATGAACTGCTGTCCACTATCTTTCCCTTGTCTCCTGGGAAGGAAACGCTGAAGGGAGGCTTTGGAACAGATGCTGAATGCTGATGGGATGATGAAACGCAGACCTGATGGCTGAACTGAGCTGAATGTTGCTGCGTTTGCTGAAGATGAAGGTTGATGCTGATGCGTTACTGGATGCTTGATGCGTTGATCTATTTGCTGAGATGAGGGGCTGAAACGTTGAATACTTGACTGCCTTGAATACTTGATGATGAACTGCTTGATCTCCTGAAGGTGAGCTGTTTCCCAATGTTGAGATGACTCCCCAATGATGAGATAAATGAATGAATGGCCAAGCCCATGTATATATAGTGACCTGAAGCTGCTGGTCGGCCTACTCCTGCTGGTCGGATCTGTACTAAAGCCACGACTGCTGAATAATCACATATATGCTGCGTTTTCATGCTTATGAGCTGGTCGGGTGGCTGCTATAGCAAACCGACTGCATGGTTAGGCTTTCCTCAAGGCTGGCTGTCCACGCTTCAATGCTGCTAATGATGTCTACATGCTGCACATGCTGTCCCTTCATGCTGATGGTGCTGATGTCATGCTACTGATGTACTTGAGATGGCCTTTTAATGCTCCTACTGGTGCCATACCCTGCTACATGATGCTAAATGATGCCATGTCACTGTACACCTGACTGGTGTGCACGTGACATTCCCCGCTGCTAAACTGTTGCTGGGTGGATACCTGGCAACCTTCGACTACTCTGTGATCCTTCTCCTCCGAACCACTGCCCCCTTCTGTCTTCTGCTGGAACTGAGGCCGTCTGCAGGAGTGAAATCCTCTGAGCCAAGATGCTATGTACTGCGGGAACTGAATGGCAAATACCTGAGTCACCCCTGACCTGCCTGTGGAAACCTTTCACCTACCATCTCCGTCGTACCTGAAGCTCTGAACCTCCTAAGGCGATGTTGGAGCAAACTTCCGTCTTATGTGGAAGAGAAACCCCCTGCTGCTGCCAGTTGAAGCCAAAACTTATGTCCTCCTTTGATGATGGATGTCATTCTTCCCTGAGAGTTCATGGGTAACATGTATGCAAGACTGACTGCTAAGATAACTGCTATGCAAACCATGTGCAACCCTATATGCTGTGCAAGAATGCAGAGGGATGGGTTACTGATGCAGACCTAAGGGAAAATCCCTAAGGGTGGCTTGCAAAATTTTGAGAACTGGGTTTAACTGTGCGGAAGCGATAAAAATGATGACTGACTGTATGACTGATGAACTGAACATGCTCTAAGGCTGGTTACCCTGTAACGCTCCGATACCAATGTGACATGTGAGAGCTTATGACCGTAGTAATCACAACCTTAGTCTAGATAAACTGCACTTAATGATGTTTAAGAGATAGACAAATATGTGTCAATGCAATGCAGCTATATTAGATGAATGAATGTGGTTACAATGAGATCCAAATGGATCTATACTGCTGAATATGCTGCCTATATGCTGAATATGCTGAATGAACTGAATGAACTGCTGTCCACTATCTTTCCCTTGTCTCCTGGGAAGGAAACGCTGAAGGGAGGCTTTGGAACAGATGCTGAATGCTGATGGCATGATGAAACGCAGACCTGATGGCTGAACTGAGCTGAATGTTGCTGCGTTTGCTGAAGATGAAGGTTGATGCTGATGCGTTACAGGATGCTTGATGCGTTGATCTATCTGCTGAGATGAGGGGCTGAAACGTTGAATACTTGACTGCCTTGAATACTTGATGATGAACTGCTTGATCTCCTGAAGGTGAGCTGTTTCCCAATGTTGAGATGACTCCCCAATGATGAGATAAATGAATGAATGGCCAAGCCCATGTATATATAGTGACCTGAAGCTGCTGGTCGGCCTACTCCTTAGGCTTTCCTCAAGGCTGGCTGTCCACGCTTCAATGCTGCTAATGATGTCTACATGCTGCACATGCTGTCCCTTCATGCTGATGGTGCTGATGTCATGCTACTGATGTACTTGAGATGGCCTTTTAATGCTCCTACTGGTGCCATACCCTGCTACATTGTAACATGCGGAAGCTCTGGGTAGTCTTCTTTCAGCCCTAAACACTCTTGGAAACCTTCTGATGCAAAAACGCACCATCTGATGCAAAAACGCAGGTAGAGAGAGAGGGTAGAGAGAGAGAGTGAGAAGTGCTGGAAATTCAGTATTTACTATGGTACAAAAAGGGTACACATCTTGCAGCCCTTGGCTGCCTTCATAAAAAGGTGGTTAACCCTAAAATCTGTCCCCTATGGGACCTCTAAGGATCCAAACCCCTAGTGGGATTGAATGACTACAATGATGGGCACTTGGGCTATTTATAGCCCCTTGAAGTTCATGGGGAACTGGCCGACTGCTGGTCGGCCAGTTCGTATATTCATTAAATCCTTTTTCATGCAGCCGACTTGGTGATACTCCTGGTTAATGATGCGCTTGTTGCTCCCACTCTGCTGACGTCAGCCGACAGCTATTCTGGCAGCCAGCATCCTCTTTCTTGCAGCCGACAGCCCTCTGATCCATGCTTTGCTCCAAGTCCTGCTCCATGTCCATCTTCTACTGGTTCATGGTCTTTATCTGTTTGCCTCTTCTCGATCTAGCCCTGAGAATGTCCATGGCATCTGTGATGCACATGACATCCCCCTCTGCTAAACTTGATGACGGGAATCCAACCTGCTCTTGGATGACTGTCATCATCCCAATCCTGTCCCGAAGTCCCTCTGTCATCTTCCATCCCTGGCAAACCTTTTTCTCTGAAAATCCGGTCTGTTCTCCAAACCACTCTGTCTCTGATGAAGATCTATGCATCTGGTCTTCCTCTAGTCCACAATCCATTCCTGCCCTGACTTTGAACACCGTCTTGGTCTTCATTCCTGGAACTGAGTCTGGCACTCTCACATCACCCTTGGAGGATCAACCTCCCTTGGGACCGTTACCTGAGAACCTATCTGGCTCACGGAACTGCCATCCCCATCTGGCACTGTGGAACACCACCAACAAACCTCCTAGGAGTTCTTCCCGCTTCTGTGTTCTTGCCTTGGGCTTCGAATCCGTGTACTTTCCTGTACCTTGGACCTGTACACCATCATCTGGGACTGAATCAGTGTTTAGCTTTGCTGAGCCTGATGCTCTGATACCAATGTAACATGCGGAAGCTCTGGGTAGTCTTCTTTCAGCCCTAAACACTCTTGGAAACCTTCTGATGCAAAAACGCACCATCTGATGCAAAAACGCAGGTAGAGAGAGAGAGTAGAGAGAGAGAGTGAGAAGTGCTGGAAATTCAGTATTTACTATGGTACAAAAAGGGTACACATCTTGCAGCCCTTGGCTGCCTTCATAAAAAGGTGGTTAACCCTAAAATCTGTCCCCTATGGGACCTCTAAGGATCCAAACCCCTAGTGGGATTGAATGACTACAATGATGGGCACTTGGGCTATTTATAGCCCCTTGAAGTTCATGGGGAACTGGCCGACTGCTGGTCGGCCAGTTCGTATATTCATTAAATCCTTTTTCATGCAGCCGACTTGGTGATACTCCTGGTTAATGATGCGCTTGTTGCTCCCACTCTGCTGACGTCAGCCGACAGCTATTCTGGCAGCCAGCATCCTCTTTCTTGCAGCCGACAGCCCTCTGATCCATGCTTTGCTCCAAGTCCTGCTCCATGTCCATCTTCTACTGGTTCATGGTCTTTATCTGTTTGCCTCTTCTCGATCTAGCCCTGAGAATGTCCATGGCATCTGTGATGCACATGACATACATGATGCTAAATGATGCCATGTCACTGTACACCTGACTGGTGTGCACGTGATGGACATCAATTGGACCTTTCGGATCATTGGAGAATATATAATGCGTTCCATGACAGTTTAGGGAAGCCATGTCCAAGAGGAGCCTGTATTGAAGGATCCACCAGGGGTGGAAGAGCCAGAACAGATTGAGTTTCATTCTGTGAGAAAAAGAGGAAAGACAATGGTCAAAAAGTTCCTCTTGAACTTCGAGAATTATTCACCATTGGATGCAAAAGAGATGCTAGAGGAGTACTTCTTGGACTATCCAGATATACTTCAAGTTTATGAGAAAGTGGTTGGTTCAAATATATTTGAAGTAAGGTATATGGACGTCTTGCGATCAAGACAAATTTAAGAGAGGGGTTGTATTGGATTGGAATTGATCATTATTCTGCTTATAATGGTTACTTGGACATGCTCTAGTTGGGTGGCAACGATGCCCGATAGCCCAAGGAGCAAGACTTGTATTTGGGTGGCGACAATGCTAGATGACCCATTGGACGACAACGATGCCATATATATTGGACTTCGCAGTTAGGCGGTCATTGCGACCAGATGGCGATGACTATATTGGATTCGTAGTCGGGCGGTCATTGCAACCAAATGGCCCAAACGATTGTATTGGATTTCGCAGTCGGGCGGTCACTGCGACCAGATGGCCAAGATGACTATATTGGATTTCGCAATCGAGCGGTCATTGCGACCAGATGGCCCACATGACTGTATTAGACAAGAATTCTCGGGCAATCCTAGTGACCAAATGGCCTTGTGCGAGAGTCTAAGCGGTTTCCCTGGAGAACCAGATGGCTCAACATGCTTTCCAATGAAACCACACAGGACAATCTGTCACGACCCTGTGTTTTTCTCTGGACAGTATGCAGGTGGGCATGGGGACATGGTGGACAGTGTGAATGGCATCAGTTTGGAGTTGAAAAGGAAACCCATGTGTGGACAACCCCAAGTGTGAAGGGGACAGAGATTTTAATTAAAAAGGTTTTATAACCTTTGGTGGCCCAAAAAGGCTATTTTGGGCAGCGCTACTCTTGCTTTTGGAAGGAGTTACTAGCGGGCTGCTCTGAATCGTGGAAAGGCGCAGCTGAATATCATTCCACGCTTGCTTTTTGGGAAGAGTTCATGGGCTGGCTGCTGCGCCACAGAGAACGGTAGGCCGGGTGCTGGTTAAATCTCTCTCTTTGGCTTTTGGAGGGCTGGTTGGCTGCTGCGCTGCAGTGTATACAGGCGCCTACTGAATCTCCTTCTCTTGTGCTTTTGGCAAGACGCCAGCTGGCTGGACTGCATGCGCACAGGGCTGAAACACATGCGCTTTTGCACAAAGTCAGGCTGCAGCTTACAGGCTGATTTCTCTAGACACACAGGCAGCCAGGTGTGTGCTTTTTGGAGGACGGCATGTTTTTGTAGAAAGGAGGGGCTGGTTTCCCTGGACTCTCAGGCGGCCAGGACTGCAGAGGTACACACAGCTTTTTGAAGGCAAACTTGGACTGTAGTGTACAGCTCCTTTCACTCATAGGTGGCTGTGTCATGTGCATGATCAATGCCATGTACCTTCTCAAGGCTAATTCCAGAAGGGGGCAACCAGATAAAGACTGAACCAGAAAAAGACCAGATTTTGGAGCATCAAGTGCTGAATTGGCTGTAGGGGACCAGGATGACAAGGCAGGCTGCAAGAGGGGACTGTCGGCTGCTAAAAATGGCTGTCGGCTGACCAGACTGAGGTATTAATGCCAGTCGGCTGGCCGACCAGCAGTCGGCCAGCTCATTTATTGGTTCAAGAGCCTATAAATAGGCCAAGATGCTCATAGTTCTAACCATTCAACTCTTTAGGAGTTGGGTCCCTAGTATAGGAATGTTTTGGTGATGTTCACCTTTTCAAGAAGGCAGCCAAGGGCTGTAGATGTAGGTACCTTTTTGCACCATCAGAAATATACTGAAATTCCAGCCATATCTCTCTCTCTCTACTCTCCCATCTGTCTGCGTTTTTGCATCAGCATGTTTCCAGTGGGGTTTAGGTCTGAGAGAAGACTCCCAGAGCATCCGCGTGTTACATTGGTATCAGAGCATCAGGCTCAGCAAAGCTAAACACTGATTCAGTCCCATATGATGGTGTACAGGTCCAAGGTACAGGAAAGTACATGGATACGAAGCCCAAGGCAAGGAGCACAAAATCGGGAAAAGCTCCCAGGAGGTTTGTTGGTGGTGTTCCACAAAGCCAAAGGGGATGGCAGTCCTGTGAACCAGATAGGTTCTCAGGCAACGGTCCCAAGGGAGGTTTATCCTCCAAGGGTGATGTGAGAGTGCCAGACTCGTTTCTCAGGAATGAAGACGAAGACGGTGTTCAGAGTCAGGGCAAGAATGGATTGTGGACTAGATGGAATAGATGCATAGATCTTCGTCTGAGACAGTGGTTTGGAGAACAGGCCGGGCTTTCAGAGAAAAGGGTTGCCAGGGATGGATGGATGACAAAGGGATTTCGGGAAAAGATTGGGATAATGACAGTCATCCAAGAGCAGGTTGGATTCCCGTCATCAAGTTTAGCAGAGGGGGATGTCATGTGCATGATCAATGCCATGTACCTTCTCAAGGATAATTCCAGAAGGGGGCAACCAGATAAAGACTATGAACCAGAAAACGACCAGATTTTGGAGCATCAAGTGCTGAATTGGCTGTAGGGGACCAGGATGACAAGGCAGGCTGCAAGAGGGGATTGTTGGCTGCTAAAAATGGCTGTCGGCTGACCAGACTGAGGCGGCTGCAGAGGCGCATCACCTTTAAGGATATTAATGCCAGTCGGCCAGCTCATTTATTGGTTCAAGAGCCTATAAATAGGCCAAGATGCTCATAGTTCTAACCATTCAACTCTTTAGGAGTTGGGTCCCTAGTATAGGAATGTTTTGGTTATGTTCACCTTTTCCAGAAGGCAGCCAAGGGCTGTAGATGTAGGTACCTTTTTGTACCATCAGAAATATACTGAAATTCCAACCATATCTCTCTCTCTCTCTACTCTCCCTTCTGTCTGCGTTTTTGCATCAGCATGTTTCCAGTGGGGTTTAGGTCTGAGAGAAGACTCCCAGAGCTTCCGCGTGTTACAGGCTGTTGGACAGAGGTGCACAAGTGTGCTGATCCTCCTTGCAACAGAGATGTTCTGAGACTGTTTAAGGGCTGTTTTGCTTGGCGGCAAGTACACTGTGTACATGAGTTATTGGCTGCAAGTACAAGGTCGCCTGGTTATGTTTCTTGGCATGGGAGCGACGCAAGCTCTCATGGGTGCATACCCATGGAGCAGATTGCTTTCTTCCTTCTTGGAAGGAACAAAGGGACCTGCAGTTTTGGACATACCTATGTAACATAGTTGTGGGGCAGAAATACAGCCAGACATATTCAGTAAGAGCTCTCTCTTTTGTTTGTGTTGTGTTGGCACTACATTTGAGTACGTGCCGAGAATGTTTTCACGTGGAAACAGGACATGGGTTTCATACTGGGCCAGGCCAGATGTTTAATGGGGAAACAGGTCACCCGATGTTTGCTGAAACAGGTCTTTGTTTCATGTTGCAGGAGCACTCTGGCTCCCCCTGTTTGTTTTCCTTTTTTAGGTCCTCGATGGTGTTGAAGTGTTTTGTGTGTAAGTTTGTTTTTGCACCGCCCTTTGGTTTTGTCCGAAGACCGAGGCTGGTTTTCAAAATCCATGAACAGGAGGATCATTACTTGTGCATTGCATACTGATGAATGTTTGAATTTCTTTGACTTTGTGTGTTGTTTTTGATGTGTGTACAATGCTTGGATTTATGGCATGTGATAGTCCACTGGGCTCCAGATTACCTAGCCAGTACCTAGAGTACCCAATTGACGCGAATGATGCATACTTGTTTGTTGACTAGATTCTGTCTAGTTTAGGTAAGTATGCATTTATTATATCTAACACATGTAAAAAGCCCTGAAGAAGTAGCATCAAGAATAAAGCTATTGGTCAAAGAAAAGGCATTGAGATGTTGCCAAATGAGTAGATGATGTGTGAAAATAGCATTTTATCCAGCCCTAAAAAGGGGATTATCCTAGACTTTTTGGGTTTTATTCATGTTTTTTAGGTCTTGCTGCTGGCCGACTGCCCTTTTACTGGGCCGACCAATAGCCCCCCTTACTATATATAGATTAGTCTCATCATTCAGCATGTTGTACCACTTCATTGACCCTATCAGGTACCATATGTGCTGTTGATGGTGCTGCCAGTGCCTACACTCCACCTACTTCATCATCTGCGGCTGTGTCATGTGCACAGTTGGTATCTACCGTGTGCTATACGCATGCAAGACTAGTTTCGAGGCTTGGGGAAGCCTGGAACTAGGCAGGCTGATTGACGAGCTGAGTTAGGGATATACTAACGGGCGGGCACCCAAGTATGGACGGGCGGGCGGCCAAGTGTGGACGCCCGATGACCGGCCAAGAGCCTATAAAAGGGTGGCCAAGGTTAGTTATTGTATTATAGAGAGTCTCGCGAGTTTGTGAGAGCTCTATGGTCTTGGAGCCTGGATCTAGTGCAGACGTGCACCTGCTTTATGCAGCCGAGGCCGGCAGCAGTCTCGAGGCCCGCGAGGGCAGCTTCGTGGCGGTATGGGACGTCGCGAGGAGGAGATTGGTCGGTACGTCAACCTAGTTAGCTCAGCTCGTGGCTCGGAGGGGACAGCCAAGACTGTGGGCTCGCCCACGGCTGTCATGGTTGGGAGGTGAGTTAGGCCTGCACCCCCTTTGCTGTTTGTTGTTCGTTTGTTTGCAGGATTCGAGTTTCGAACCAAGATCGATCACGAGGGGATCCGTGGGGATTTGTCATGTGCACAGTTGGTATCTACCGTGTGCTATACGCATGCAAGACTAGTTTCGAGGCTTGGGGAAGCCTGGAACTAGGCAGGCTGATTGACGAGCTGAGTTAGGGATATACTAACGGGCGGGCACCCAAGTATGGACGGGCGGGCGGCCAAGTGTGGACGCCCGATGACCGGCCAAGAGCCTATAAAAGGGTGGCCAAGGTTAGTTATTGTATTATAGAGAGTCTCGCGAGTTTGTGAGAGCTCTATGGTCTTGGAGCCTGGATCTAGTGCAGACGTGCACCTGCTTTATGCAGCCGAGGCCGGCAGCAGTCTCGAGGCCCGCGAGGGCAGCTTCGTGGCGGTATGGGACGTCGCGAGGAGGAGATTGGTCGGTACGTCAACCTAGTTAGCTCAGCTCGTGGCTCGGAGGGGACAGCCAAGACTGTGGGCTCGCCCACGGCTGTCATGGTTGGGAGGTGAGTTAGGCCTACACCCCCTTTGCTGTTTGTTGTTCGTTTGTTTGCAGGATTCGAGTTTCGAACCAAGATCGATCACGAGGGGATCCGTGGGGATTTGACAGTGGTATCAGAGCATACCTCGTGAACGAGCAAGTCGGTAGGTAGAGAAGGAGAGGTCGAAGAGCGGTATGTGTTAAAAAAGCTTGCTGTTTTTCTGTGCATACTGCAGTTTTCAGAGTTTTGTATGTGTTTTTTCTTCATCAAAGAACCCCATGTTGATGGGAGATGGTAGGTTGAATAGGGTTGATTGCTTTTGCAAAGAAGAGCCTGTTTTGTTGTGCAGTCGCATAACTTGCAGGGAGAGAAAACAGAAAAAAAAGAGCGAAAAAGCATGTTGATTTCGTTGCTTTTTTGAGCACGTGAGCGAAGGAGAGCAGCGTTTGAGAAGGTGGCATGTTGGCGGGATTTGCACGCTGGCAGGTTGGGACAGGTGTCGCTGGCGTTGGGCCATAGGCGGCTGCAGGCACCTTAGGCCTGCGCAGCCAGGTGGCCAAGGCAGCTTGCGCAGCCAGCCCAGGCAGCGCTGGAGCGCCTACGCCAGGCAGCTAGGCTAGCGCAGCCAGCCCAGGCGGCGCCCAGCCAGGCCTTAGCGCAGGCGGCCCAGGCTAGCGCTCACGCCAGCAGGCCAGCGCCTAGACCAACCCAGGCCAGCGCTCTAGCCATGATCCCTGGTCTATACAGGCGCAGGTGCAGGCGAAGGTTGGCGCAAGAAAGCACATGCGACGGCAGCTAGCACGCCGGCGGTCGAATCCAGGGGGGAGAAAAAAAAAAAGAAGAAAAGCTACGTTTTTTTTAGCCTTCGTTTTTTTTAAGAATTTAAAACTTTCAAAGTTTTAAAAGATTCCTCCAAGGTTTCAAGGGTTCCAAAGGTTTCAAGATGTTTATTTTTTTTTAAGAAAAGCAAATATATATATCCATATATATATATTAAAATATATATATATATATATATATATATATTCAAAAAAAAACACAAAAGCTAAAGCAAAAGCTAAGCCTAGCTTTTCGAGTTTTTTTTTTTGGCTTTTGGGAAACCTTTATAAACCCCCTCACGTGGGCTTCTTGCCACACATTTCTCGAGTTCTCAAGTTCTCGAGTTCTCAAGTTCTCAAGTTTTCAAGCTCTCAAGCTCTCAAGTTCGCTCGCACTTTTGTTGTGCAAAGACCAAATTTTCTCTCCACGTAACCTCTTCACGATGTCGACCCAAGAATCAGAGTTGGAGCCCCTCGTGGAACGCGAAGGCTTGCCGGCTACGGAAGGCACTGATGCCGATCTTTTTGACGAGTTTGTGTCAAAATCAGATTTCCAAGAGTTCAAAGTCGCTCTCGAAGCTTCTTCGGCGGAACGTCAGGCACAAATCGCAGCCCAGATGCAGGCTTTGCAGAACTCCATCGCTCTATTAACCACTACCCTCTCTACTTTTTCGGGAATGGATACCTTGGCTTCTGCTTTAGGTCCCAATATTACTCCGGAACCGTTCGGGGGCGAGCAAAAGCAGCGAACCAAGGAGATCGTGGACACTTGGCTACACAAGTGGCAAGTTCACTTTCAGTTTCATCCATATGATGATGGAAAGAAGATACAGTTAGCAGCAGGTTTCCTGTCCGGCAAAGCTTTGCTTTGGTGGAAGGAACTGAATCCAAAGCCAATGACTTGGGCGCAATTTGAAGATATTTTCAAGAAAGAATTCCTCAAGAAAGAGGATGACTACGATGTTGTTGCCCGGTTTTCAGCTTTGACCATGACCTCGCAGCACCTCACTTATGAGGTCTACCTCCAGAAGTTTCGTGACTTGCAGATGAAGGCTACAAAGATGGATCCCACTACTCTGTTGGGGTTTTTCGTAGCTGGTTTACCCGACTCGTACCGATTACAGGTTAAAAATAACAAATGTAAAACATTGGACGAGGCCATTCATTCAACTCGTATCTATGATGATACGATGGTCTCTTCCAAGTCAAAACCCGTTACCGAGCAGGGGAACAAGCATAAAAGAAAGTTCTCCGCACCTATGGCTAACACGAATGAAGGCAAGTCTTCGGACCAACCTTCGAAGAATACAAGTTCGACACCAGCGAAGAAGAAACGACTCCTTAGGGCTTTGAAGCTCAAGAAGGAAGGACGTTGTTTTATCTGCGAAGAAAAAGGACACATGCGTAATGAGTGCCCGAAGCAAAAGGGTACCAAGTCAAACGCAGGACCCAAGCCAAAGGCAGCTAACCAGTTGTCTTTGACAGGTACGTCAATTACTGTACTTTCTCGCCCTAGTACTTGTTCTGATTGTCTGTTCAATTCTAAGGTATTTGGCATGCATGATCTTCTCCGAGTTTATGGAGAAGTGAATGGCCATAAAATTCACATTCTTTTAGACCCTGGCAGTTCGCATAATTTTGTTAACTACAAACTTGTGCAGAAATTGAGTCTTGACACGACACTCAGCGACCATACCTATGAGGTACGTCTACCTGCGGGGGCAGACAAGTTTGGGATCGCAAAGTGAAGATGCTTCCAATCCAGATTCAGGACTACAAAGATACTCTGGAATGCTATGTCATGCATCTGGAAAATGTAGACTTGTTATTAGGGATTGAGTGGTTTAAGACTCTTGATGTCCAGATAGATTGGTCTAGTCATATTTTTTCTTTTCAGCATAGGGACACCAAGTATAGTATTTTAGGTTCTCAGGGACCTCTTGTAAATACAATTGATTTTGGAAATATAATGAATTCTTCTTTGTACACCGCTTTCCATTGTGTATTGATTCCACTTTCTTCTTTTCTCATCCCTTCATTGGATGTGAATGAATTAAGTGTGTTTGAAAGCAAAGAATTACAGAAGATACTTGATTCGTTTCAAGATGTATTTCCTAAGGAATTGCCATCGGGTTTACCACCTGAACGGGCAGTAGATCATCGTATTGACTTGATCCCTGGTGCTCATCCTGTGAGTATTCCACCTCATAGGATGAGCCAAGCTGAGGAAGATGAGTTGGCTAAACAACTCGAAGATTACTTGAGGATGGGCCAGATCCGTCCAAGTAAATCACCTTGGGGTGCACCTGTGTTGCTTAGGAGAAAGAAGGACAATACTTGGAGAATGTGTATAGATTACAAAAGATTGAACAAGCTAACAATTAAGAACCGTTATCCTCTCCCTAGATCAGATGACCTAATTGACCAGTTAGCAGGAGCGAAATATTTCACGAAGATAGATTTGCGTACTGGCTACCACCAGATACGTATTCATGAAAGGCATGTCGAAAGAACCGCCTTTCGGACTAGGTATGGCCATTACGAGTTTCTCGTATTACCTTTTGGGTTAACCAATGCTCCAGCCACTTTCCAGCAAATGATGAACGATCTTTTTCGTGAACATTTGGGGAAATTTGTGGTGGTGTTCCTCGATGATATTTTGATATATAGCCGTACTCTTGAGGATCATGTCAGACACCTCACGATTGTCTTAGCTATTTTAAGACAGAGTCGACTATATGCCAAGATGAGTAAATGTGAGTTCTTTATGACCGACATCATTTACTTGGGACACAAGATCACTAGAGATGGATTGAGCATTGACTATGACCGAGTTCAGAAGGTTTTGGACTGGCCTATACCGCGAACAGTGAAACAACTTCGTTCTTTTCTCGGTTTTGTTGTTTTTCTTCGGAAATCTGTACGGGAGGACTCTCAGCTTACACTACCGATGACCGACTTATTGAAAGGTCGTGGACGTAAGTCCAATCAGCCTATCACTTGGAATAACGATTTGGATATGGCCTTCAGACTTTTGAAAGATAAAGTCAAGGAAGCACCTATCTTAGCATTGCCTGATCCTAGTCGGCCTTATGTTCTTGAAACTGATGCCAGTGATTATGCTATCGGGGCTGCTTTATTTCAAGATGGTAGACCGGTTGCTTTTGAAAGTAAAAAGCTAGACGACACTCAATCTCGTTGGCCAACCCTTGAGAAGGAGCTTTATGCTGTGATTCATGCTCTCAAGGTTTGGAGACATTATTTATATGGCTCCAAGTTTGTGGTATTGACTGATCATCAGTCAATCAAGTATGTGTGTGATGCGGATGATTTGAGAGGCAGGAAAGCTCGTTGGGCAGAGTTAATGCAAGATTTTGATTTTGAGATCCGTTATCGGAAAGGGTCCATGAATAATATTGCAGATGCGCTTAGTCGGATTAGAGAGGTGAATACTTTGTCGTTCACCGAGATTTCTACTGACTTATTTCAGTCATTGAGAGGGCTTTGCAGGACTGATAGTTATTTTGGTCCATTTTGGCAGAAGATCCAGGACGGGAGCTCATTGATTGACCAAGACTCGGTGATTGCGCAGTCTACTATTCAGGCTGCAGGAGGTCAGTGGATGATTCGGAATGGTTTACTATTCTGTAATGACAAAATTTGTGTACCACAGATCCCGGACATTAGGTCCAAGATTCTGAGGGAGTGTCATGACGCCCCTTCTGCTGGACACCCTGGGGTACACAGGACACTATCATTAGTGAAACACACTTTTTATTGGCCGAAGATGAAAGGGTATGTAGAAGATTATGTTCTCAAGTGTCAGATTTGTCAGGCAAATAAAGCTGAACGCTTTAGACAGGCTGGGTTGTTGCATCCTTTGCAAATCCCAGGTAATAAGTGGGAAAGTATTTCCATGGATTTTATTACCGGATTGCCAAGAACACATCAAGGCCACGATTCTATTTGGGTTGTGGTAGATCGCTTGACAAAGATGGCTAGATTTTTACCGACCCGGAAGACTATTACAGCTACGCAATTAGCTCGGCAGTTTATCGAGCAATTGTTTAGACTGTACGGGTTACCGCAGGACATAGTCAGTGATAGAGACTCTAAGTTTACGAGTGATTTTTGGAAACTTGTTTTCGAGAAGTTGGAAACAACTTTGAATTTGAGTTCCTCAGATCATCCTCAATCTGATGGCCAGACTGAAAGAGTGAATCAGATTTTGGAGGATATGCTTCGAGCATATGTATCCAAAAGACAAAATTCATGGGAGGATTATCTTCCTATGTTAGAATTTGCATACAACAGTACTAAGCATACGAGTACAGGGTTTAGTCCTTTCATGCTTATGTACGGTTTTCAACCAAGATCACCTGTTACAGTAGGATTCTCAGGACTTCAGCATGATGCAGCACGTAATTTTTTGCAAGATATGCAGGAAATGTTACAAGTTGCGAAGGAATCTATTAGAAGTGCTCAAGACCGAGACAGGTTTTATTCTAATAGACATCGTTCACCTAGAGAGTTCTCTGAGGGAACGATGGTGTATTTGCGAGTTCCGAAAGATTCCGAGACTTTACGGACAGGTAGATCTCCGAAATTATCTCCTAGATACTGTGGACCATTTCGTGTTACACGACGGATTGGTTCAGTTGCATATGAATTGGATTTACCTTCTCATGTGAAAGTTCATCCTGTATTTCATGTCAATAGACTTAAGGAAGTACTGGGTGGAGCGGATCAGTTAGTTACTCCTCAAGAAATTATAGATGTCCAGGACATGACATTTATTCCGCACGAACCTGAAAAGATTCTTGGATTTCGTGAACGAAGATTGCGTCATACGCTTATCACGGAATACAAGATCAAGTGGAAGGATCGTGTTGAGGAGGACGCTACATGGGAGACATTGACTTCTCTTCAGAGAGATTACCCTGGCTTTTTAGTGAGCTCAGGAGTGAGCTCTTAGAGGAAGGGGAGTATGTCATGTGCACAGTTGGTATCTACCGTGTGCTATACGCATGCAAGACTAGTTTCGAGGCTTGGGGAAGCCTAGAACTAGGCAGGCTGATTGACGAGCTGAGTTAGGGATATACTAACGGGCGGGCACCCAAGTATGGACGGACGGGCGGCCAAGTGTGGACGCCCGATGACCGGCCAAGAGCCTATAAAAGGGTGGCCAAGGTTAGTTATTGTATTATAGAGAGTCTCGCGAGTTTGTGAGAGCTCTATGGTCTTGGAGCCTGGATCTAGTGCAGACATGCACCTGCTTTATGCAGCCGAGGCCGGCAGCAGTCTCGAGGCCCGCGAGGGCAGCTTCGTGGCGGTATGGGACGTCGCGAGGAGGAGATTGGTCGGTACGTCAACCTAGTTAGCTCAGCTCGTGGCTCGGAGGGGACAGCCAAGACTGTGGGCTCGCCCACGGCTGTCATGGTTGGGAGGTGAGTTAGGCCTGCACCCCCTTTGCTGTTTGTTGTTCGTTTGTTTGCAGGATTCGAGTTTCGAACCAAGATCGATCACGAGGGGATCCGTGGGGATTTGACAGGCTGTCAGCTCCAGCACATCAATGTTTTATGTCAGTTCATGGGACAGCAACCCTCTGCTACACAATGCACACCAACGTTTTATCTTCAGTTCATGGGGATAGCAACCCTCTCAACTACACAGTGCACACCAGCATTTTATCTTCAGTTCATGGGGACAGCAACGACAGCCCTCTCTACTCCTCACCTTACTCAAGTATTGCAACACCCTTGTCACCAGAGTTTGCACCACTTCCACCCCTCTGCTCCTCATCACCCCTCAGGTATTGCAACACCCTCGTCACCAGAGCCTACACCACTCGGGACGACAACCCTCTCTACTCTTCATCACCCTTCAAGTACCGCAACACCATTGTCACCAAAGCCTGCATCACTTCACCTTCCACTGCCCACTACCACCTCGGAGTGCCTCTGCATCCACCAACGCGAACCTTAGACACCGACCACCTCACACAGTCCCTTTGCCTCACATCGACATGAGCCTTCATCACCGACCATGCTTCAGCTCCGACATCGTCTTTGCTTCTCCACCGGTCTTCTTCTCAAAGTCTCCTCGCATCAGAGGGCCTCTCGTACATGTTTTCACTCACCATCATATATACACTCATTTGCTTTTATCTCTCGTACATCTAGTCCTTTCATCCTTTTGCCCTCACATGGTATCAGAGCTATCGTGAGCAAAGGGATTGAAGACCTCAAGAGCACACAGCAACAGCCCTCTCTGCTCAAAATCTCACATCATCGGGACGGCAGCCCCCTCCACTTATCTTCACCATCGACACCACTCGAGACAGAATCTCTCTCTCTCTGCTCTTCACCTCTTACTCACGTATTGCAACACCCTTGTCACCAAAGCTTGCACCACTTCCACCACTCGGGACGGCAACCCTCTCTACTCATCACCCCTCAAGTATTGCAGACCCCTCGTCACCAGAGCCTGCACCACTCCGGATGGAAACCCTCTCTGCTCTTCATCACCCTTCACGTACCGCAACACCCTTGTCGCCAAAGCCTGCATCACTTCACCTTCCGCTACCCGCTGCCACCTCGGAGTGCCTCTGCCACCGACGCGAGCCTTCGACACCGACCACCTCACGGAGTGCCTTTGCCTCACATCGACACGAGCCTTCGTCACCGACCATGCTCCAGCTCTAACATCGTCTTTGCTTCTGCATCGGTCTTGTTCTCAAAGTCTCCTCACATCAGAGGGCCTCTTGTACATGTTTTCACTCACCATAATATATACATTCACTCACCCATTTCATGTTGTGTTGATTTGCTCTGATCTCTCGTACATCTGGTCCTTTCGTCCTTTTGCCCTCACAGATGACACCACAGATATATGGAAAGACCAAATGCACAAGCTCACCAAATGGAGTTAGTACCTTGAAGCATATGGATGTACATGATGTACTTGGAACACATGGATATACATGGAACATATGGATGTGCTTGGAACACTTGCAGTCCGCAGTTGAGGACAATTGCGATATAAGAGGGAGGGAATGTAACTATTTGGCCCTCCTAGCTCTATTTCACAGTTCACATGATGAAACACATGCCCGGACACATGGACAGATTGATGAAAGCATGGAAGCAAGGTTCATGAAGTTGGCACAAGAAAAGCACCAGTTTTGGTCAAAAAGCAGGGAAAAGCAAAAAAGTCAAACTGAGTTGATGCGAGCCAAGGGGACCATTGGAAAGAGGAGACTCAACCGAACCAAAAAGCTAAAGGCTGCTTTTCCAAAAAGCAACTCCAGGGCCAAAAAGCAAGGCCCTGAAGCTAGAAAAGCATAAATCAAGAACTTTGACAAAAGATGAGCAATATTTTATTATTACTAAAAAATTAAAGCAAAAAGAGAAAAACAAAGCATAAAGTATTGCTTTTGGCAAAACGCAAGGCCCTCCCCAAGTATAAAAGAAGCTAGAGCCCTCTTGTTTTGGGCATCAAGCTTGTGGAGAGCAAGGAGACCCTCATCTTCATCCACTCGCCGCTGCTCAGCTCAACCACCCCAGAGCCGCCGCCCAGGTCAACCAGCCCAGAGCTGCCGCCCGACCACCACGCAACCGCCTCCCAGTTCCGCCCGGCCTCCACCACTGCCCATCTTTGAGATTCGAGATTTGGACTTGGAACTTGGAGCTTGCACTTGGACTTAGATTTGGAACTTGGAGCTTGGACTTGGACTTGGACATGGACTTGGAACTTGGACTTGGGATTTGGACTTGGACTTGGACTTGGACTTGGATTCACTGGATTTAGATTTGGATATTGGATCTGGTACTAGCCAGGTGAGAGATACTTGTGGGTCATCCCCGTGGTGTGCTCGACATCATAGATCTCGTGCCTCAACATCATCGACATCGACTTGGATATCCTACATCGGCATATCTATTTGTTTTGTATTCATTGATTGTATTGATCCTGGCCAGCGTGCCCGTGGATTGTTCCTGATAAAATTCCTAAAAGGAGGCGGGGCCTATTCTGTCAGAATACGCAGCGGAGATGATGACCAGATCTGGGAACACAAGAGCAAAAGCAAAAACGCAGGCAGAAAAACAGCACAAGAGAGAGAGAGATGTAGGCGTGTAACTCTGCTCTGATATACACAAGAAGATCCCGAATAATGATACAAATGAGGTATGGGGGCTGAGGACCTATATATACCTCCCTGGAAGGGCAGTCGGCCAACATAAAGAAAGCCCACGACTGATAAAAGATCCCACGACTGCATAAATGCAGTCGGCCAGCAAACTGGTGCCCACGACTGATGAAAACCAGTCGGCCAGCAACAAGAGTGCCCACGACTGATCAACACCCAGTCGGCCAGCACTGTACTGCTCTTGGCACCCTCTGGCAGCCCTCCCAAGCCTCAGAAAAAATGGGAAAAATAGGAGAAAAATACGGAGTGTGAGGAAAATTGATAAAACACCTCATAAGGGCGGGCACACCCACAACAAAGGCCCTGGTGTATAAATCTAGACAGGAGATGACTTCTAACACCCCCTCTCAGCTCCTGGCTGTGAAACCAACCACTGGGAGCTGGGGTGCCGCCTGAGCAAATCCTGAGAGCGACTTCGTGAAGAGGTCCACCGTACTGTCCTCCGTCGAACAGAACTCCAGCAAGATGTCATCAGCAACGATCTGTTCACGAACAAAGTGCCTCTGGATGACCATGGGTTCCTCCAGTGGAAGCCCAAACCTGCCATGCAACCTCCTCCTGCTCCGTAAAACTGCTCCTGGGCCATAAGTAGATCCCCTCGTGTCTGAATCTCCTCCCCAAACTGAGTCACTCCAACCGCGGAGTCGGACTCCATCCAACAATCCCCCTCCTATGTACAAGAGTCCATGATCCTTCGCATGCCGCAGAAACCACAGGAAACGCAATCCTGCCTCCCAAAGAGACATCTGCAACCAAGAGCTAAACTGCCTCATCAAGAAGCTCCCGTCCAAACTGGTGTCCATCAACCAGATCCATGAACCATACAGCTTCTGAATCTCAGAGACATCACACTGCTCACAAGGATCAACACCTGTTACGGTGCACAAGCAAGTCCTGGAAACCTTCTGAAGACCACGCAAGGCCTTCTGAAACCTGTCAACCAACCCCTCTGAATCCGGAACCACAAAGCCTGGAGAAACCACCTCCTTCTGCAAGTAAGCACCTGTCACCTGCCTGGCTTTCTGAAAGGTCCCCGTGGAAAGAACATCCTCAACTACTGGAAGTTCTATGTCCCGAACACTACGAGACATCAGAGCATAAGTGACCTGTTCAGCTTCCTCTGACTCACGAACACAAGAACTACCAACATCAGTACTGGAGAGTTCCTGCCAACTGCTGCCATCTACTGGTACGCTATCCACCATCTGGTCCCGGAAAGCCTGTACCTGCAGCGTATCCACACTTGAGTAGCCATTACCAGACTGCCACTCATCACAAACCTGAGGACCTGGGAGCATAGTAGCAACAGAATGGGAACGGGAACGGAACGAAAGCCCCATCAGGGGAACGGGAACGGGAACGGGCCACAAGGGGAACGAGAACGAGGGGGAACGGTAAGGGGGAACGAGAGAGGGAAAAGTAAGTAGCCTTACTGCCTTGCCTTGGAAAGTAGGAGTCAAAGTCTAAAGAGACTCGAGAGAGGAGCCCACTCGTGACTCAGAGCTGTCAAGTACGCATGCCGCACGGGCCTAGGAAGTATGCGGGCAGGCGACAATAGGGTACGTCTTTCAAGGATATCCACAGGCGGCTCGCAACAACAGGTGCACTTTTTCCCTTTTTTTTTTCTCTTGGCCAAACATAAAAAACGTTCCCCAAAGGGGGAACGGCAGCCAAACGTTCCATGAAACCGTTCCCCCACGTTCCCCCACGTTCCCCTGGCCGTTCCCATGCCAAATCGTTCCCCCATGCACGTTCCACCCGGTTTAGGCATCTCAGCCTTGGGGGAACGCGTTCCACCGTTCCCAAGGGGTGGAAACGGAGTTCCCCTGCTACTATGCCTGGGAGAGAGAGTGCTGAAAGCCTGTAAACTCCATTCTCCACTCCGCCTTCCCAAACCACTTGGCCTGTTGCTTTGTCCCGGAGAGCAACAAAATGCTCATCAAACTCCACCCGTACGCCAGTCTTGCAAACCTGATGCACTGACAACAGATGAAAACCAAGTGCCGGAACATACAACACTTGGGAGGAATGCTTCCCCCCTCTGCCATCGGGAACTATCTCCATCCTGCCCTCACTGTGAACTGGGATAGTGGACGTATCCCCAGTAAGAATATGACCAGAAAGCTTGCAGAGATCCTGTAAACCGGAGCGGGAAGGAGTCATGTGCCTGGAAGCACCACTATCAAGAATCCACTCCCGAGTATCCGTTGCGGAGAGTCCTCCAATCTCCTCCCTGCCTGAAGAAAATGAAGCATCGGTGTCCATCACCTCCAGGTGCACAAAAGCCGGAGTCTTCATGATTGCTGCTGAGGAATCTTCACCCTTCTCGGTCTTCCGCTTGGGACAATGCCTCCAGTAGTGGCCTTTCTCGCCACAATCATTACAAGTCCTCTCTGCCTTCAGCTTCTCGCGGTCAGCATCGGACTTCTTCTCAGAAGACTTCTCCGATGAAGCCTTCCCTTTGCCCGAGTCACGGCCTTTCGACCGTTGGCCAGTAAAGGCCTCCGAACCTCCACCCTGAGGAGGGTTCGTGAATCGTTCCTCCTGGTCTAGGACCATGGGCACAAAAGAATGCTAAGTACGAAGAGGGCAAATGTGACAGCAACGTGATGGCCATGTCCTCTGACGATATCTTCTTCCCAACCTGAAGAACTTCCTGCTGAAGAGCCTGCAGCTTGTTAATATGCTCCCGCATCGTCGACGACTTTGCAGGGCTCATAACCCGCATCTGTACTTCCAAGGAAATCCTCTTCATGGGCGATACCCTATTGTAAAGTGAGGCCAAATGCTGCCATATACCTCTGGCCAGCGTCATGTGCTTTACATGATTGATTACCTGCGGTGTGCAGTTGAGGAAAATAAATGAACGGCCCCTGGCGTTGACGCGATCCCACATCTGCGTCTGGGCCTCCCGGTCCTTTCGGGTTGACGGTAACTCCCCTTCCTCTACTTCCGGCCGTGGAACACCAACAACGACGAAATCGGCGAGATCGCAGGACTCCAGAACGGATTCCATCATCACCTTCCATATGCCGTAGTTGCTCCCGTCCAACTGACGGTCCACCGGGAACGTGGGGAGAGTCGGAATCTTCACGTGTCTCTCGGCCATCTCAAACAGATCTGCCATAGCAGGGATGTACTCTGAAAAGGGTGGGTGGGTGGGAACAAAGAAGAACTGATACCTGCAAGTGGCTATCCAGCAAATCAGCCCGCCTTTCTCTTGCTTCTCCTCTTCCCGATCAGCCAAAACAGTCCACCAATCAGCCACAAAACAGTCCCACTCTTGCTCACACAAATCCCAAGACCTATCTAGAGCCTAGGCTCTGATACCATGTCAGAATACGCAACGGAGATGATGACCAGATCTGGGAACACGAGCAAAAGCAAAAACGCAGGCAGAAAAACAGCACAAGAGAGAGAGAGATGTAGGCGTGTAACTCTGCTCTGATATACACAAGAAGATCCCGAATAATGATACAAATGAGGTATGGGGGCTGAGGACCTATATATACCTCCCTGGAAGGGCAGCCCACGACTGATCAACACCCAGTCGGCCAGCACTGTACTGCTCTTGGCACCCTCTGGCAGCCCTCCCAAGCCTCAGAAAAAATGAAAAAAATAGGGAAAAAATACGGAGTGTGAGGAAAAATGATAAAACACCTCATAAGGGCGGGCACACCCACAACAAAGGCCCTGGTGTATAAATCTAGACAAGAGATGACTTCTAACATATTCCCCTCTCAGTGTGGTGTATTGTGCAAGATCCCTACTCCCTTCTCTCTCTCCCCTCTCTCTATATCTTTATCTCTCAGACACATGGTTGAGTCTGTGACTGCACGCCCCGCTGGGCTTACAAGACCAATGGAGGACCCTTGAGAGGTGCTAATAACAATCTTCATCAAGATGTCCACAATTCCACACGCAAACTTTTGAGGACACCGTGGAGCATGCCCAAAATGTAAAAATAAAACAATGGGAAACCGCAAGCTCCCAATCCACCCACTGGACCTAAGTCACGACAGTCCATGACCATAAAGCACAAGTCCAAACCAGTCCAGGACACCTAGAAGACCTAGCTGAACAAAGTCACAAGTCAATCAACACAAACACATGTATCTTTCAAAAGAGGGGATTGGGTATGTTTGGAATCTAAAAGCCTCATTAAACTCTTCAAAGTTGGCACCCAAGACCATTCAAGATCATCACTCAGGTTATGAAAGTTACCAAGTCAATGGCAAATGCATTCACTGTTTCACAAGGGGGAGAGAATGTGCACAGGATCATACTAAAGGGTTACTAACTGCATGTAACAAACATAATAGCGTGTGTTGGAGGCGATAACTCTTATGCTACCACTGTTCAGAACGATGGCCAGGAGGGATTCTTACCCTTTACACATATAAGCCAGATAAGAGCATCTGATGATGCTCTTACCCTTTACACATATAACCCAGATAAGACCATCTGATGATGCTGCTCAGGGATGCCCGCGCCCATGGCCATCGAGTCTGTATTTAGTGGACTGTTATGTAAAGCAGCCTATTGTTTGCGTGCTGAAGACTACAGTTCATGTGAGACATGTTTTCTTCAAATGGTAAAAGTGTTAAGCTTAATGGGAAAATAACAGAAAATGAAGATAAAAAGAGAAAGTAAAGTGAGTCTCAACCTGCGGACTTGTCCACAAAGAAGAGGTTTTCGTTGGGGAGTGCGTCCAGAGAACCGCCACTGCGCTCTTCACGAGCTGCTTTCTCCACATAGTCATCCACCTCCTTTGTACTGATGTTGGCCCGCCATGCTTTCTTCCCCTTCCGGGAGGACTTATTGCCCTTCCCCATCGCACCTTAAAAAGAAAACGATCTCTCAACAACCTGCCTGTGCTCCTAACAAGACATGCAAGCTCATGTAGGTTTGCCTTTAAAAACTCCCAACAAGACCTACAAGTTCATTTTGGGAGAATTTCTTCCTAGTGTGCATATTCACCTTTTGTTTGGTGTGCAAATTAACTAATAAGGTTACGAGAAATTTCAGAAAGGGAAGAAATTGTAAGGTTACACCATATTCGTGAGATCTAGGCAGAGTGGAGAGTTAAAGTAGTAGGCTTGCAGTAAAGAATGAGAGAGGCCTGAGGTGACACAAGCAAAAGACATCATTTATCCATAAGGGGGTGATGACGTGGATACCTCACGCGTGTGAAGCGTATGCCTAAGTACAGCGGCAAGTTGACGAGTTGCATGCATGGAAGGGACCTAGGAGTCAAGTTCACCAGAACAAGAGGGAGGATGGGGGGAGGAAAATGCTACGGAGATGAAGCGGTCGCGTGAGCAAGTGGAGGAGGAGAGGAACCGGGAGAGGGTAGTGCCGGATTGGCTAGCTAAGGGGTACGCTCAAAGGCCTCAAACAAGGGGAGGGAAGGTATGTCTGAAGGTTTCTTCTAAATTAGTTGAGCGTCAAGTTGGCTTGTTTTCAGTCTGCAGTGCTATTCTATTATGTTCTGGTAAGCCTCCGTCGAAAGCTGATGTCAGTAAATGGCTGCAAGAAGAGGTTTTTCATGGTAGAATTGTGTCGCAGGTTTTTTATTTAGGAAAAGGCTTTTTCAATGTTTTATTTATCAAAGGTCAAGGGTTTCTGATCTGTTTGCTAGATCCCCATTATTTATGAATCAAAAACTAGTGCATACAATGCATTTCAATCCCTTCTTTGATGTAAATAGGATCTTAGTTGAGGCATGCCCTATTTGGGTAGAGATCGTGGGTCTACCAGACCTGCATTAAGGGATATAGCTGGTGTTATCGGTCCGGTGTTGTATTTATCTAATGATGATGTTTCTGGCCGTCAAGCCAACAGCGTTTGCATATCTTGGAACACAACAAATGAAATCCCTAATATAGTAGAAGTTGATTTAGGGGGGATCGGTAAACTAGAATTAAGCCTTAGGTTTGGTCCATTCCTTGGAGTCTGCTTTAAGTGTAGAGGCTTTGGTCATATTGCTAGGAACTGCATCTGATTTTGAAGAGAAGGAGAAGGAGGGGAAAGGTGAGGAGAGTAAGACTAAAGGAGAGGAGGTAGGTAAGGAGGGTGATGAGGAGAATAAAGGTAAAGGGGTAGTGTTGAATAAAGCTGGACCCTCAGGGGAAGTGGGGTGGAAAAAAGTCAAAGGTAGAACTAGCGTGAGAAAGGCTAAAGAGGAAGCAAGAAAATCTGCCACTAAGAATAACTCAAGAAGCAAACCAGCTAGGAGTTTGAGTCTGATTATGTACTCTAATCCTTTTAGTCCGATTATGTAATCTTATCCTTTTAGTCCGATTATGTACTCTAATCCTTTTAGTCCTTTAGGAGAGGAGGGGAGTAAAACTTCTTCAATCCATAAGTTCAACTTGCGGGTGGATGAAGCCTGGAAAATGACTCAAAAGGAAGGGGAACACAATGGGGGTGAGGAGGAAGTGGACATGGTCCCTGAAACTGCTTTAACATGAATAAATCTCTGAGTATCACAAGATGTACTTGGAATGTTAAGGGGATTAAGGATAGGAAAAAAAACTTGGCTTTTTAGGGTCTAATAAAGGAGTGGGGTGTATCTATTCTTGCTATTCAGGAGCATCATCTTTTTGGGCCTAAATTGGTAAGAAAGGATAGGTTTAAGGATTGGACTATATTATGGGGTGAATGGGGGGTTTAGCGAGGTAATGTTCGTCATTAAAAATACTATAAAGCCTAGTATTATTGCTAATAATCCCAATGGGAGAGTTTTGGTAGTAGAAATCTTGATTAAGGAAGAGAGGATTTTGGTTAGTGAACTTGTATGATGCTCATAACCACACAATCAAAAGCGAGATGTGGGATTGGATTTCTAATTTGAATATCTAATTTTGGTTAGTGAACTTGTATGATGCTCATAACCACACAATCAAAAGCGAGATGTGGGATTGGATTTCTAATTTGAATATCTAGAGACATTGTATTGTCATGGGGGATTTTAACATGGTAGAGAAACAGAGGGATAAATGTGGGGGGGAGCACTATGTTATTGGGCCAAGAGAAGAGAAGATGGGAAGACCTAAGAGGAAGGATCGGATTGAGAGATGGATGGGAAATGGGGGTGGGGTGTGGATCCTGGACACACTTACTTCAACCTTTAGTACTTTGTTCATCATCCAGATTAGATAGGGTGTTCTTTAATCAGCAAAAGCAGCTTGGGTTCCTCATACCCTTAAGTTCTCAATTGATTCTAGTACAACTCTCTCTGATCATATGCCTCTCAGATGGGGTTGGCATGTTATGGGATGGGAAGAGGTTGAACTGAATAGATTTCCAACTAGGAAATTGAGAGTAAAAAATATGTTGCATAAGGATGAGCTCTTTAAGATGCAAACTGAAGAGGCCATAGAAAGATGCCCATGGGTCTTGGAGACTTTTTGCTAATGAGATGCAAGAAATAATTAGGGGGGTTGGTAAACTAAGGGCTAAGGAAAAGAGATAAGAGAGAGGGAGACGGAGCAAACTTTTGAATCATCTTCAAAAAAAAGACAGACTGGGAAGTTGTTTGAAGATGAGATTATCTTGTATATTAAATGCCAAGAAGGTTTAAAGAGTGAAGATGAGAATTGTTCTAGGAGAGGGGATAACAGATACAAATGGAAAATGTTCAACAACAAGAGGAAGCCTAATAGGCACTTATTTAAGCTAACTGAGGTGAAGGGCTGTTAAGAAGTGATGGGGAGAGTATTAGATGAGAATGGGCAAGAGATTGAGGGCATAAGCTTGATTGCTGAGAAGTGGGTAAAATTTTTGAGAGCTACTCTTAGTCTAAAAGAGGATTAGTCAGCCAAAAGGTATCAGTTAGGCAGAGTTGTCCCCTTGCTTCTCTACTGTTTGCTATTGCTTCCCATCCCCTGATTATAGCATTGGAATATGCTACTATTGAAGGGAAAGTAACTGGATTGAAGTTGGACAATAGGGTGCAGTTGGTAATACAATGTTTTGCTGATTATTCTCTTTCTTGAAAGCTGATAATGATAATGTGAGATGGCTTTAGGTATTATTCAGGATTTTGCTGATGCATCAGGGTCTAAATGTAGCATACACAAGTCAAAAATTATAAGTCTATCTAAGGACAATGATTTTGATATGGGGAGATCGGGCTGTGAGGTTGTCAAAAGAGGGCAGAAAGTCAGACAATTGGAGTGGATGTGACTAATAAACAACTCACTGACTAGGCTCTGGACAAGTTTTACTTGAAATTGAAGAAGTGGGAAGGCATCAGAGTCCCATTCCATGATAGGGTGTCTTTATGCAACATAGTGTTAATAAATGCTTACATTATGTTTCTATGCCTTGTGGTAGAATTTGGCAAAGGTCATTGGCATAAAATAGTAAAACCCATAAGAGAATTCTTATGGAGAAATGGCAGTTCTAGTAAGAAGGCCTTAGCTTGGCTGGCATGGGATAGATTGTCTCTCCCCAAGGAAGAGGGAGGTATCGGTATCCCGCATCTTCCTTCTCACACTAAGGCCAAGATGGCACTACTGCTTCTTAAGTGTCTTCAACAGGAGGAGGTCTGGACAAAGATGCTGAAGGAATTGGTTGAAGGTTCTTGTGTATGCTTTGACGGCGGCGCGGCAGATGGCAAGATCTAGGATGGAAAGATAAGATATTTTCCTTTACGGGGCCCCCTTAAGATTATAGGGTCCTCTCTTGCCAGAATGTTGTGTTGTAATTGGAAAGAGTCTTTGGGGTTGTTGTTATGGGAGGGTTGCTCTAGAGGCTCAGCTTAGGGATTTGGAGGTCACATAACCTTGTCTTTTCAAGACCCCAAAAAACTGCTAAAAATTTGAACAATAAAGGTTTTAAGAAATTATCTGACTGTTGGGACAGAGCTTTGGTGGATCCTGAATAGCTTGATGAGGAGTTCAATCCAAACTTTAGGGAGGGACAACTGGGGCTAGGTTTGTGCTGGAAGAGGTGCAAAAAGGTTGGTTCTCTACTACAGCCTATGATGAATCCTGTTGGGTAAAAGATTGGGTTTGGTATAATGGGGTCAAATTGGACAGAGGGACACCACTAAAGACTTGTATAGTGAATTAAGAAGAACTGAGGAGAATGTGATCTATTGCAATAGGCTTTGGAGGACAAGCTAGGGGGTCTAATACTTGGAGGAAAAGATGGAAGATCATCTGGGAATTGGAAATCCCTACTAAGTCTCGAGTCTTTCTTTAGAGAGTATGCTTGGGTGCTCTTCCCTTAGGAAGCAAATTGGTGCAGAGGAATTTTACTAATGGGTGTTGCCCCAGATGCTTGAAGATGGGAAGCATGCTTTTTGGGATTGCCTAGAAACACTTGGTCCATAATTGGTAGATGGGTATATAGTTGTATTGGTATGCATGGACATTGGGAGGACTGGTTGCTAGGAAAATGGACAACCAGTGAGAATGTTGATTCTATTTTCAACTTAATTAGATTTGGTTGTCTTTGGGAAATTTGGAATACCAGAAACTGTATTTTATTTCTAAAATTAGTTAATACTACAGGGCTAGATGCTGCAGGATTGATGTATAGATGTGTTCATATGTGCTGGTCTATATATTTGGTTAATAAATTGAATAAAGATGGGATGGTGCAGATGAGCCAGACATTGCACGCAGCCATTTCTTGACTCTCTTTTTGGAAGGTGATACTTTTAGGTATACTAGGCTAAGCCTAATTATTTTTTTGTTGTGTATTAAGGTACTATTAGAGCTTAAAATGAGGGGCAGACCTGTAAAGTTTGGTCCAAGGACTAAAAGATGGTATAAAAAAGTGAAGTAAGTGGATCATACTTTTGTGGCCTTTATTGAGAACCCAATTGGCACTAGACTAGTGGTTAAAGTGTGGTAAAAAAGGGAGATGTCTTGGAGCAGCAGTCACCTAAAGGATGCACATTAGAGGTCTTGATTGAAGCCTATATCCAGCTAGGATATCATGATATCATGTTAAATATTTCTCTTTTGTATTTGAAGATGGAGATGGACTTTGATATGTAACGTGTTAAATGTGGTTTGATGGATACTTTTTGGTATATAAACACACACACACACACACACACACACACACACACACACACACACACACACACACACATATTGGACCAAAAAAAGAGAGGCAAGAAGCAGTTTATTACAATATATTTTCACAAACAGAAACGTAACATGGTGAACAAAAAACAAGTTTCATCCAAAAAGCCATAGAGCAAAAAGCAACAAAATCAACATGAAACACAAAGTTCTTCTAAACAGAGAATTGTAACCACGCTATGGGAAGCATGCTTCTTCCTCTCTAAGCCCAACAAATTTACACACATTGGGTTAATAGCGGCACATGAAGTCATCACCATTGACGATGGCTTTTTTAAAGTTCTCAGTTTTCTCCCACACAAAGATATGATGCATTGTAGTCTTGTTGGGCATGATCGTTCTCATCTCATCATCATCAATAATGATAGGATTGCTATGACTGCCTAGTTGTGCATCATGTTCATTGGAGTCATCACAACATGCATCTTTATTTTTGTCATTCTTGCTGAGATGTCAAGCTCAACATGAGCTGACACTCACGAGGCGCTTGTATGACCGTTCAACATTTATATCACTGGTGGGTTTGGTAGCTGGCATCGACATATCTTCGCTAGAGATTCTACAGAGCTGGTGGACTACACTGACTAGTCCACACCTACCCACTCCTCTTAGCGTGTTCACATTATGGACCACTTGTATATACTCTATTGTGTGTGTTAGTCACTTTATCTTCTTTGTAGACCTCTTTTGTTGTGTGAAGAAGAAGAGGAATTTTCAGCCTCTCACCTTGTGTTCTCTTCTAGGGTTTATGATTGTGTGTGTGCTTGCAAGAGCTCAAGCTCTCTTCTCCCCTGCATCTTTTCATGGTATCAAAGCCTGGTTCATACTAAAGGCTGAGCAACAAGCAAGAGAATCACATGAAGTGGTACGAGGGCAAGAGCTTCATTTACTCTTTCCCCTTTGTGCTGGCTATACTACACCCTTGTTGGGAGCTCTTCGAGAGGCATCGGCAACAAACGAACTCCGATTGAGGAAATTTCTTCATGGGAGCAAAGTTATAGGGTAACTATTCCATCCATTGGACAATAATTTTTAGGCCAAAAACGTGTTTCGTGCGCGTCTAGACCTCAGTTCATGGGCACTACAGGTAAGTTTTGATTCTCTGCAAAACTCTATTTTTGGAACTGCAGGAAGGGCGATTGGTTGTATAGACACTGTGTGTACTTCAAAGAGGTCTTAAAGCTGCCATTGGGTGTATGTATGCAAATTGAGGTCACTAGTTGTGACAGTTTGGATATAGTATAGTACCACTGTAGAGAATACAACACTTTGGTCAAACAAGAGTGCTGTTTTTTGAAAATTTGTATTGCAGACAAGATGTCAAATGATAGAATAAAGTATATTGTTTCAGAGAAGCTTGATAAGAACAACTTCCATGCTTGGAGTTTTAGATTGACCAATTTCCTAATGGGAAAAGGTTACTGGGACTACATTGAAGGAGGCACTAGAGATACCGAAGATTAATCCAACTACTACAGATGTAAAAGAATTCAAGGATTGGAATCAAGGAGCAAGGAAAGTCATGTATTGGCTTTCTATCAGTATACATGACACTATGATTGGGCATATTCAGGATACTAAGTCACCTAAGGAATTATGGGATACCTTGGGTGAAGATTATGAAACTAACACCAAGGCATGAAAGATTCAGTTGAAGAATGAGCTTCATACTGTGGAGAAGAAAAATATGTCTATGAATGATTATGCCTTGAAGATCAAGGACATTGTGGAATCCCTTAAATCAATTGGTGTTTCTGTTAATGATGATGATAAGGTGGAAGTGTGTCTACGTGGTCTCGAGCCACAATACAAGGCATTCAAGACGTCTATTCAGACTTGGGAGAGCATTCCCAACTTCACAGATTTGGTGTCAATGCTGATTATTGTCAATGCTGATTATTGATGAAGAGAAGAATTTGGGTGAAGATCAATAGTCTTCACAAAACAAAAACAGTTCAGAGCAACATGCCTTCTACACAAGTTTAGGTAGAGGACAAGGTAGAGGTCGTGGATGTGGCTAAGGTGGTGGCAGAACAAGTAATTGGAATTATGGTCAGCAGCACCAACAGTCCCAAGATTCATAACACACAGGTGGAAGAGGCGAGTTTAGAGGCAGGGGGAGTCAATGAGGTCGTGGTGGTAATTGGCAAAGGCAGCATAATAATACACGAGGGTGTTTTTACCGTGATAAGCCTAGACATGTGCATGCAGATTGCTATAAGAAGCAAAGTGACATGTGATATGAAAAGGTGCAGCAAAACAACTATGCATCCTCTAGCAGAAATAATGAGGATAATGAGAGGTTGTTTGTTATGCAACATGTGGTTAATGTTATGTTTGGAAATGATGTAGCGGCATGTAAGGATGATGTATGGTATGTTGATTCAAGTGCTTCGAACCACATAACAAGTCATGGTGAGTGGTTCAAGGAAACAAATAGTCTTGAAAGACCAAGTTTTGTTGAAAAAGGGAATGAAACTGCTCATCTGATTGCCCATGTTGGAGATGTGCCATTGTCTATGCAGGATGGTAAGGTGAAGTACCTTGTAGATGTACTTCATGTTCAGAACATTACAAAGAATCTGGTTTCAGTTGGCCAGATGATTGAGTAGGGTTTGCAAGTCCAGTTTAACCCTGATGGCTGTTATATAGAAGAAGATAAGTGCAGGTTGGTTGCAAAAGGCAATAGAGTGGGTAGAATGTTTACATTGAATGTAAATATGCCTGAAGTGAGTGATGCAATGTTTTCAAATGGTTCATGAGTTGTTGTAGATACATACATTTGGCATAAGAGAATTGGGCATGTAAATGTGTAAAGAATGAAGTCTATGCAGACTAAATAAATTGTGACAGGGCTGCCTAAGTTTAAAGTTGAAGGTATGTAGAAAGTATGTAAAGCATGTCAATTTGGAAAGCAAACAAAGCATGTATTTCCACGTGACAGAAATGTGAGAAGGAATGTACTAGAGTGCATTCACATGTATGGGGTCCTGCAAAGACTATGTCTATGGGTGGTTTTTGCAGGTACTACGTAACATTCATTAATGACCACACGAGGAAATTGTGGGTTGCAGGTACTGCGTAACATTCATTAATGACCACACGAGGAAATTGTGGCTGTATTTCAAGAAGGAGAAGAGTGAAGTGTTCACTCATTTTCAAAATTTCTTAGTTATGGCTGAAAAACAGACATGAAATCATGTGAAGTGCCTAAGGTCAAATGGAGGGGGAGAATACGTCTCCAATGAGTTCTCTGAATTCTTGTGAAAGAATGGCATGTAGAGATAATTTACATGTAGATACACTCCGCATCAAAATGGAGTTGCTGAGCGGCAAAACAGGCACATTGCAGAGATAGCGCGAGCATTGATGGGGCAGAGAAGAATATGTCGCATATCTATTAGGCTAAGGCTGTGTCTACAACAGTTTATATCATGAACATGACTCCTACTGCAGCCATACATGATGTAACGCCAGAGGAGAAATTTGCTGGCAAGAAACCTGATTTGTCTCACTTGAAAGTTTTCGAATGTATTGCATATATGCATGTGCCAAATGAGTTGCGTACCAAGTTGGATCCAAAGGTATAAAAATGTTTGTTTATTGGGTATTCCCTTGAGCAAAAGGGATATAGATGCTATAATCCTGCTACACATGAATTGAGTGTAAGCAGGGATGTTGTATTTGATGAGATGAGTACCTGGTATGCTGCTGAAAAAGATGTTGTTGGGACTGATGTACGTGGAAACATGGTTGCATAGAATGCAAGTTAGCAATCACAGTCATTGAGTGGACTAAGAATCCTCATCCAACAGTTCTGTTGATAGACCGAGCTCAGAAGTGAGAACTGGTGTTTTGGATGCCAGGGTTTGGTCACCAGCTGAAAGACTGCCCGACTCCTGCCATGTCAAGGGGACAGGGAAGTCAAGGACCGAGAGTGCAGAGACCAGCCCCTTCCTATTAGTCAAATCAAGGTCCATCTCACCCAAATCAGGGAAATCCCAGGAGAACTCCAGCTCAGCCGTCTGCCTCTGTCCAGAGTAGCCTTAGAACTTCTTCCCATAACTGGAGCAACCAAAGAGAAAGAGTTCCGCCTCAGACTGCAGAGCAGCCAGAGCAGTCGTAATTGCAGAAGTAGTGGAAGAGGAAAGAGGACAGATTTATACTGCAATTGAAAACCAAGGGCCAAATCACCAATTCTCCGTCATTCATACTCCAGCTGAGTATCAGGGTAAGCCTTTTAAGCTTTTGATTGATTCAGGCAGTACTCATTCTTTCATTTTCCCTGGATGCTTGCATAAGCTAGTCTTAGATCAGAAATCAGGGAAACCTATGCAAGTTGAATTGGCAAGTGGGAAAATTCTTTTCACTCACCTTGAGAGAGATCGTATTCAGTTCAATCTAGATGGGAATTTAACTGACTGTCAGTTCAGAGTTATACCTTTGGGAGTTTTCGACAGAAATCAGGGAAACCTATGCAAGTTGAATTGGCAAGTGGGAAGATTCTTTTCACTCACCTTGAGACAGATCGTATTCAATTCAATCTAGATGGGAATTTAACTGACTGTGAGAGTTATACCTAGTAGTTTTTGACAGGATCCTTGGAATGGATTGGCATCATAAAAATCAAGCTGACATTCACTGTCATAATGGAACCATTTCCTTCCGTGACCTTCACGGACATAAGGTTCAAGGAACCGGAATTTCAGGATCCCCAAGTCTGCAGTTAGTAAAGGCTTCTAAATTACTAAAAGGACTTAGAAAGAAGCAACGCATTTATCTTGTCAAAATGAATCCGGTAGACTCAAAGTTAAAAGCTAAAGAACCTGAATGGTTAAGTGATTATGATGATTTATTCCCAGTAGAGCTAACAGCCTCCAATTCGGGAAGTAGATCATGTGATATAATTGACCCCCGAAGCTCAGCCAACCAGTAGCCTTGCCACGTACAAAATGCCAGTTCCTGAAGCCATCGAACTCAAGGAACAGCTAAGATAGCTGTTGGAACAAGGGTTTGTAAGACCTAGTGTTTTACCTTAGGGTGCGCTAGTTCTCTTTCATAAAAAGAAAGATGGAACGCTAAGACTCTATGTGGACTACAGAGGTCTCAATCAGCTGCTGTTTGCTGACAGTTAAGAATAAGTAGCCTATCCCCATAATTGATGAGCTTTTGGACAGGCTAAGTGGAGCCCAGATCTTCATAAAGATAGATCTCAAATCAGGGTATTATCAGATCAGGATTAATGAGCAAGATATCCCGAAGACAGCCATCAATACTCAGTATGGGCATTATGAATTCACTGTCATGTTGTTTGGATTGACAAATGCCCCAGCTACATTCAATCGCTTAATGCAGGACATTCTCAGAGAATACTTGGATGATTTTGTTCTTGTTTTCTTTGATGATATTTTGATTTACTCAAAGAATGCAGCTGACCAGTCAGAAAAGTTCTTGAGATCCTAAGGAAGCACCAACTCTTTGCAAAAAAGAGCAAATGCACTTTCTCTGCCGACCATGTTGAATACTTAGGATTTCTGGTATCAAAAGATGGAATTTCTCCAGATTTCATAAAATTCCAAGTAGTCATAGATTGTCCTGAACCCAAGACAGTGAAAGAAGTCAGAGGATTCTTGGGATTGACTGGTTGGTATAGAATTTTTATACCAAAGTGTGCTCTCATATCTTCCCCCTCCCCTGACTAATCTTCTTAGAAGAATACCCCGTTTCAATGGTCTGCCCAGGTGTAAGGTGCTTTCGATAAGCTGAAGACCGCCTTGGTAACCAATCCCATTTTGAAGCTGCTAGATTTCTCTCTACCCTTTGCGGTAGTAACTAATGCCAGTGGTTTTGCCCTGGGAGGTGCACTCATGGAGGAAGGTCATGTAGTGGCCTATGAATCCCGAAAACTCAGAACGCATGAGAGGATTTATGTTGTCCACAACCTGGAACTACTTTTAGTAGTATATGCCCTGAAGTTGTGGAGACGTTACCTATACTACTAGGTCAAAGATTCACTTTGATGAGATCATCAGAGCTTAAAGTGGATCTTCACTCAGAAGGATCTCAACATGTGCCAAAGAAGGTGGATGTAGACCCTGTAGGAATTTGATTTTGAAATCAAGTACCGCCCAGGTAAAGAAAATGTGGTAGCAGATGCCCTCAGCAGAAAAGCCTCCTTGCTTGCAATTACTGTAGTGTCAAATCCTTTGATTATTGAAGCAAGAGAGAATATCATGCAGGATAGATTCTTTGGCCCTATTGCTACCCTACTTATGTAGGAAATCAAGTACCGCCCAGGTAAAGAAAATGTGGTAGCAGATGCCCTCAGCAGAAAAGCCTCCTTGCTTGCAATTACTGTAGTGTCAAATCCTTTGATTATTGAAGCAAGAGAGAATATCATGCAGGATAGATTCTTTGGCCCTATTGTTACCCTACTTATGCAGGAAAGCAAAACTCCTCAGGAGTTGAACCGAGTTCAAGGGTACAGCCTGGATGATGGAATTATGTATTATAATCGCAGGCTATGCATTCCCAATGATGAGGAAACTAAGGGTCAAATTTTGAATTGAAGCCCATGACAGCCTTATTGGAGGACATCCAGGTTTCATCAAAACCTACATGTCTGTGAAGAGAAGCTTCTTTTGGCCTGGTCTAAAAAAGGATGTGCTTAATTATATACGTCAATGTCTGACCTGTCAGAAAGTCAAGGCTGAGAGAGTAAAAATGCCTGGGAAGTTACATCCATTAGACATCCCCCAGATGAAGTGGGAATTTATCAGTATGGATTTTATTACTGGATTACCTTCAGTGCAATCAGGTTACAACTCCATCTTCGTGGTAGTTGGATAGACTAACCAAAGTTGCCCATCTGATTCCAGTAAAAGAAACCTACACCGCAGTGGATGTGGCTAGAGTGTTCCTCAAGGAAATATTCAGATTGCATGGCCTACCCAAAAGAATAGTAAGTGATCGAGATCCTAAATTCACGTCAAGATTTTGGACTGCATTTTTTGAAGCAGTAGTTTCTTGGATCTCAGCACAGCTTACCACCCTGAGAGACCGATGGTCAAACAGAAAGGGTAAACCAAGTAATCGAAGATATACTTCGGTCATGCTGTGGTGGCAAGGAACCTAAGAAGTGGCTAAGCTATCTGCACCTAGTCGAGTTCGCCTACAATGCTTCTTATCACCGAAGTATTGGGATGAGCCCTTTCAACGCTTTGTATGGAAAAGATTGCTTAACTCCATTAACTTGGTCTGACCCGTTGATTAGGGCTGAGATGTCCAGACAGATGCTTGACGACATGGAGCAGCAGATGTAGTCAATTCGTAAAGATATAAAAGCTACCCAGGATAGATAGAAGCTGTATACAGATAAGAAGAGGACAGACAGAGAATTCGAAGAAGCAGATATGGTCTTCGTTTGAGTACGCCCCAAAAGAAGTTCTCTATCTCTTGCGAAGTACAAGAAGTTATCCCCCAGATATTGTGGGCTATATCTGATTACAAAGAAAGTAGGTGACTTAGCCTATGAGCTTCTTCTGCCTCCTCATCTCAAAATACATAATGTATTTCATGTCAGCCTTCTTAAAAAGTATATACCAAGCCCAAATCATGTGCTTGATGATGAAATCTTAACTTCTTCAACCCAAGGGCAGATGGAACTCCAACCTGAAGAAATCCTTGATGTTCGAGAAAAGGTTCTCAGGAATAGAATTCTGAGAGAATTATTGGTTAAATGGAAGTTCTATCCTTTTGAAGATGCCACCTGGGAGAAAGAAGCCGAACTGTTGTGGGATTATCCCCAGTTTGCGAGATGAGGACATCTCGCGTTTTTCAAGTGGGAGAGAATGTAAGATTACTCCCTAGTCTCTCAAGATGTTCAGCATCTTCCCCTGTAATCAAATCCCTCTTCAGAAATATAAAAGATCTTGTTTCTACCTGTTTTGGCCTAGAGAGAGAAAATGTTCTAGAGAGAGGTTATTCAGATTTTGAATATTTTTGGATAGAAAAATATCTCTTCTTATTAAAATAAGTTCCCCGAAAACAAAAGTTCAAAAAGATTTTCAGAAGGTGCATTAGAAATTAAGTATAATCTGTTCAAGAGGCCTTATCCTAGGGGTCCAGATTTTCAAAAAAAATTAAATTAAGGTTTTGAGGGACCAAGCAGATTCATCCAAATGTGTGGAGAAGATAAATAGAAGAAATAAAGAAAATCCTCCCAAAAATGAGTAAATACTCACAGAAGATGAAGAGTGGACTAAGGACCAAAGGAATTACTAAAAAAATGGATTTTTGACACCTCACAATGGGAATTCCCCCCTCATGAATGAGGCGCCTACTTCACATGTGGGGTGGAGTTTTAAATCATAAAAAATTGAGATATTTCATCTCTCCTCTCTCCTAATTCAAGTCTAGTTCCAAAAAGTAAGCTAAATTGACCTAAAAATGGTCAAAAATTGACCAAACTGATCTGGAAAATTCTAGAATCAGTTTGCTTGGTTAGGAGCTCACTTTTTCCCTACAAATAGAAGCCTCCCCCTTTGTTGAAGCTTAATAGTGTTTTATGCACTGTTACTCTACTCCTCCCAAAAGCCAAGAACTGTGAATTTTTTAATAATTCACTAGTTTTTGACCATTCCCTCTTCTAAAGATTTGGTGGCCACTTTTGTTGCAAACAAGAGTAGAACCCTCAAACCATCAAGCCAAAGGAAAGCTCCCAGAATTTCATGTAAGTTAGAAATCCTACTTTTTCTTATTCTTTTAATGGTTTTTTAAATTTTTGTTATCTTAAAATGATAATCTGATGCTATGCCATGCTGGAAAGGCTTTCCCCCTCTCTCATTCTTAAAATCAGCCCTTCTCTATCCTAGTTAAAATTGTTAGAATTAAACTTTTCATATTGTTTCTCTTTTAAAAGTGAAAATTGATTAGTTTAGAGTGCTTAAAAACCAATTGAGGTTAATTTTTAAGTAAATTAAAGTAGAAAAATTTTAAAAATGGTCAGCCATACAAAGGAGGTTATGGCGAAATTTTTTAAAATTTTGTGAAATAAGTTTCATCTTTTATTATTCTAAAAGAGTAATCCCTATCGCTTGTATATTCTAAAAGTGTCATTTTCATTCTATGCATAGAAAAATGCATAGTAGAAAAGTAATTATTCTAAAAGAGTGATTTTCAATAGAATTAAGTTCTATGCATAGAAAGATGCATATTGATTATTATTTTTTTATAAAAGAGTGATTTTCAATAGAATTAAGTTCTATGCATAGAAAGATGCATATTGATTATTTTTTTTAATGATAAAAGAGTGATTTTCAATAGAATTAAGTTCTATGCATAGAAAGATGCATATTGATTATTTTTTATAAAAGTGTTACTTTCATTAAAATGGATTTTTATGCATAAAACTATTTTTTTATTATAAAAGTGTTACTTTCATCAAAATGGATTTTTATGCATAAATAGATGCATAAAAGAATATTTTTTATTATAAAAGTGTTACTTTCATCAAAATGGAGTTTTATGCATAAATAGTTGTATAAAAGAATATTTTTTTATTATAAAAGTGTTACTTTTATCAAAATGGATTTTTATGCATAAATAGTTGCATAAAAGAATATTTTTTATTATAAAAGTGTTACTTTTATCAAAATGGATTTTATATATAAAATGATGCATAAAAAAATATTTTTTTATTATAAAGTGTTACTTTCATCAAAATGGATTTTTATGCATAAATAGTTGCATAAAAGAATTTTTTTATTATTATAAAAGTGTTACTTTCATCAAAATGGATTTTTATGCATAAATAGTTGCATAAAAGAATATTTTTTTATTATAAAAGTGTTACTTTCAGCAAACAGCTGGCAGGGAGTGTTCAAAGGATGGCTCACGCAGAAAAAACCTACCCAAGTCTTGACCAGCCTGGGTATGGTGTAAAATGGTGTGCTTCCAGTAGGATGGGCGAGGGCCGACGAAGCGGTGAAGCGGTCCCTTAGTGAAGTGCCAGGACACCTAAGGAGGATCCTGGAGGGTTCTGACTAGGCGATGCACAGGCTCGCGGTGCTTAGGACACCCATGCGAATGTCGTGGAAGATGTATATATGAATGATGGACGAGAAAATTATTATAATCTGTTTTACTGGATCTCGTTGTTGACCTGCTGATCTCAACGGAGAGTCCAGAGTGATACTGTTTTGTGAGAAACAAGGATTGAATGGAAATTTTTGAGTTATGATATCTGTAACCAATAATTGTTTGTCAAAGGATTGTTTTATAAGTTAAAGTTTAAAGAGGAGTGTGTGCATATCTGTATTCTAAAGCAAAAGTTAAGAAAGGCATTCAATTATGGGTGGGTGAGTACTTGTCTGGTTCTACTATTCCAGTGGTTGGGCGGTGGCTAACCCATGGGCGGGATGGGGTTAGGCTGGAATCTGTAGAGTTTTAATAATAAAATTGATTAATAGGAATACATTTAGAACTCGAATAGTTAAATAGTAACCTCAAGACTTCTCTAATGAATAGATCAACGACTGTGCCTGATTTAATCAGGAAAAAAGCGTTGATTCTTTCAAGTTAAGTCTGTAATAGTTTCCCTTCTATCTGGTTTAATCAGATGAAGGTTAGTTCAATATCTTGACCTCGTTAGAAAAATTCGTTAAGAAATTCAAAATGGTGGAATCGTCCCCGCTTTTCGAGCATGGAATATTTTCCCGGTTTCAATTTTTGGAATGACCACCAGCTTAGTCTCGTGCCCGGACATTCGAGGGTGAGGCCCCGCGTGTGAGAAACCCTGCCCCGTGCAAGAGGAAGCTACTTCCGCTGCAGGGAATCCGGTGCGCAGAGGGGGTAGTGGGATCTCACAGGAATTTTGTTTTAGTATGTGTCTATACATGCGACTGTATCCATGTGTATAGCTACATGCATAGTTGTGTGTATCCATGTGACTATACATGCAACTGTATCCATGCGACTATACATGCGACTGTATCCATGCGACTATATCCATGCGACTGTATCCATGCGACTGTATCCATGCGACTATACATGCGACTGTATCCATGTGTATAGCTACATGCATAGTTGTGTGTATAGCGACATGCATAGTTGTGTGTATAGCGACATGATGTAATGCAACACTCGTGCAACGTTCACTTAGTGCAGCTACCACTCTCACTCCATTCTCTCACTAGTGGTGTGGCTATGCCCTTATCCTATTGTGATGAAATTTTTGATGCTCGAGAAAGATCTGATTCATCATATGACTAAAAGTCACAGGAACATTGGTTAATTTAAAGGGATTCAAAGAGCATAACCAAGAACTTGTAATGATCAGTTTGTGTCTTGAAAAGTAGTCTTGTACACATCTTCCTGAGCCATTCTAACTTGATGATACCTAGATTTAAGGTTAATTTTACTAAATATCAAAGAGCATAACCAAGAACTTGTAATGATCGGTTTGTGTCTTGAAAAGTAGTCTTGTACACATCTTCCTGAGCCATTCTAACTTGATGATACTTAGATTTAAGGTTAATTTTACTAAATATCAAATAGCATAACCAAGAACTTGTAATGATCGGTTTGTGTCTTGAAAAGTAGTCTTGTACACATCTTCCTGAGCCATTCTAACTTGATGATACCTAGATTTAAGGTTAATTTTACTAAATATCCTAGCTTGCCTCAATTTTTCTTAAATAATCAACTCTAGGCATAGGATATTCATTTTTTACCATAATTTTGTTCAATGCACAGTTGTTAATGCACATATATAGTATATAATATTCTTCGTTTTTGCTGCTAGTAGCACACATGCTCCATCTGGTGAATAACTAGGTCATATCAGGGTGTATGTATGTTTGGCTGGTACGTTTTTTGTGCTAAAAAGCATGTGCTAAAGTAGCACAAAAAATAGAACATTTCAAGAGTGCTAGAATAAATGTTGGAAAATAGAAGATGTGGGGGGGGGACATATGTTTATGTAGAATGATTTGACAACTTGCATGTTTGAAATGCCAACTTCATGGGATAGTTTCTAAACATCATGAAGCCATCACTTTAGTTGTAACTGCTCTCTGTCATCTTGCAAACCCACTTTCTCTCTCGGTATTAAGCTCTCGCTTCACCTCTCTCGTTGCTTGCAAACCCACTTCCTCTCTATATGTGTTGCGGCCTTTGTTTCTGTGAGCGCGCTCTGTCACTCGCTTGCAATCAACAGAAATGTCTCTCTCATCAAGTGAGCTCCCATAGACGAGGTTTTGTCGAATCACGGAAGAGTTCTACGAGGTTTATGGGTTAAGCATGACAAGAAAGAACCCATAGACGCTAACAAATTTGGGCACAGTCTACATTCAATCTCCCATAATCCCGGGGCTTTGGGGTCTTTGTCCGTTCAGTTTCCCCATAATCCCGGGGCTTTGGGGTCTTCGTCCGTTCAGTTTCCCCATGCACATGGGTCACCGTCAGTGAGCTACAGTTCGGGTCAACTAGTTAGCTGTCAACATATGTTGCTGGCAGCTACTAAGGCAAGATTGGACAATTCAAGTGCAGTGGTAGGATAAAGCCAACAATTTAATGGACAAGACAAAGAAGGAAAAAATTGTGCCAGGAAAACATGCCCATAGGGGTCAAAAAATTAAGGATAAACTTGTAGGTAGCGCAAATGGAATTAGCACATCTAGATTTGATAGTAGACTCAGAGAATCGAAGGAAGTTGTAGGCGGACATTGTGTCCTTTACCACCACGCTAGACATCTTGGATTCAACGTTGAATTTCCAAATTTTGAGGAGATGATACCTACGTTGGAGGTGAGGGTCTTGCAAATTTTTAATAGACCATGTCTCATGTCCTTCATGTTTAGATAAGCAATGTCCTTCATGTGCATATAAGCAATGTTTTTGTGTCATTTCCACTTGCAAGCAGAACTACGAGAAAAGTTTGCGGACTTTGAGAGGACCCAATAGCACTATGTTTTTGCTAAGAAGATGATGCAGAGAGTGCAATCCAACCAGCCTGTGGCAATTTTCCTAGCCCCACCATTTTCCTTGATTGGTGAAGATGATGCAGAGAGTGCAATCCAACCAGCCTGTGGCAATTTTCCTAGCCCCACCATTTTCCTCGACTGGTGAAGATGATCTCGCATGTCTTATTATTGCAGAGAGGTGTGCTACCTATGGGTTCATGACTGACACAAATGAGTTCGTTGTTGTGTGTATGCTTCCATGTAGCCATCCATACCATCAATTTTGTTTTGCTAATGTGTCTGGAAGATTCACATTGTAGGTCACTTGGGTGCTTAGGAAAAATCCCCGAGCAGCAAAATTGATGGTTTTGGGATCCTCTATTGGTATGCCTCAATCCATTTTTTTCTTTAGTGTTAGGTATTATGTAAGATGTTTTTCACTAGTGTTGGTGTTTTGCCTACTTTGTTATTGCTTTATGACTTCTTTTGAGCAGCTTGAAGAGCAGCTTGAAGAGGGATGATGAGTGCTTGGGAGTGCTTTGTATCTTTGGTGAACCTTTCGTGCTTTTCTGACTACTTTGTGAGTGTTTTGTCATTGCTTCGACAGTGCATTTGACTGCTTTGTCATTGCATGTGTTTTGTCATTGCTTCGACACTGCAATTGACTGCTTTGTCATTGCATGTGACTGCTTTGTCATTGCATGTGACTGCACTGCATGTGACTGTTTTGTCATTGCTTCGACACTGCATTTGACTGCTTTGTCATTGCTTCGACACTGCATTTGACTACTTTGTCATTGCGACTGCTTTGTCATTGCATGTGACTGCTTTGTCATTGATTTGTGAGTGCTTTATCATTGAATTCGATTGGTTGGGGGGATAGTGAGTCACCCAAGCAATAAAACCAAGTGAATAAGCTTTTCTAACTGCTTTGTGAGTGCTTTATGGCTGCTTTATGACTACTTTGGAATGCTTGGGGGAGATGGTGAGTCCCCCAAGCAATAAAACCAAGTGAAGGTGCTTTACTAACTACTTTGTGAGTGCTTTGTCACTCATTTGGATTGCTTTGTGAGTGCTTTGTCACTGAATTGGACTGCTTGGGGGGATAGTGAGTCCCCCAAGCAATAAAACCAAGTGAATGTGCTTTTCTAACTACTTTGTGAGTGCTTTATGATTGCTTTATTACTGCTTTATGACTACTTTATTTTTCTAACTGCTTTGTGAGTGCTTTGCCACTGAATTGGACTGCTTGGGGGGATAGTGAGTCCCCCCCCCAAGCAATAAAACCAAGTGAATGTGCTTTTCTAACTACTTTGTGAGAGCTTTATGTGACTGCTTTGTGTGACTGCTTTGTTACTACTTTATGACTACTTTATGACTACTTTGTTATTGCATTTTACTGCTTTGTTACTACTTTATGACTGCATTGGACTACTTGGGGGGATGATGAGTACAAATCTAAGTTTACAAGATTAAGTTTTGGTACAAAAGTAAAAATCTAAGTTTGAAATTTGACGTTTTTTTCCTTTTTTGAAGTCTTCATCAATAATTCACACGCTCGCTCGTCGTCGTCACACAAGCCCCACAGACCTACAACAGACAGTTGTGTAGATATTTAGTAATGAATGCAATCCTGTGTTGGACAACACACCACAGGAGAAGATGGCAAATCCCAAAGCTTCAAAACTGCACACAAGAGAATGGTAGAAAACTTGGTGGCTCGATTTGACTCACAGATGGGTGAGCTTGACATAGATCTTGGTGAGCCAAGTTTGGCTGCTATCACTCACAGATGCAACTGAGGATATAGGAGTTGCTATATCCACTGAGGAGACCACCAGTCTAGAGGGGCTCATTTTGGGGGAGTGGATAAAGGGGCGGTTGAAGCACAAGGCTAGTGACCACTGTAATGAGACAAGTCTTTCAAATCTATGGTAAAGCACATAGTATGTACAATATTCATCCGTAGGCCACGAGCATGGAAGAGGCTGTAACATTTAGCTTAGGCTTTTGGGTTTTAGCCCCATGTAATGGAGAATTATCTTAAGACAGTGATTAGGATAGCCAGCATGATGTATTTCTGAATCTATTATTGTAAAATGAGAAAATTTCTTCCAAGTCTCTTATGCATGTTCTACACTTTGAGAGAGTAAATTGTATCAACATACACAAAGCTTATAAACATTTGATGAATAATGTGGTGGGGCTTTTTTAGTACTTTTGATTGCTTTTTTGACTTCTTGGATGGAAGATGAATAATCTGGTGGTCTTTTTGACTGCTTCTAACTGCGCATGATCAAGTTAGTGGCTTAAAATGTTCCACTCTACCCAAGATAAGTGCTGTGCAAGTATGTGGGTCCTATTATCTAGATTAGCGAAGGAGATTATATAGAAGGATTTATGGACCAGGAGAAATACCCTTTCTACAATGAGGTAGACACGTTACTTCTTGATGATAGCTTTGACAATTTGTGTCTGGAGACCATTTTGGGGCTAGGGGAGATTTGAACAGCCTTGAAGTTGCAAAATATTTTGTTGTACATTCAAGATGGGTGACAGCCCCAGTGGTGGTGGCAACTTCTGGCAACAGCACAACTAAAGAATTTATAAGAGACCCCGACGGGAGTAGTAGCTTGTAATTAAAACCAATTACTTATGTAATTATTCAAGTCTTGCCAAATGTATTGTAGCCATGTGTAGTAATATAGACATGTATGAATTGATATTATTTAGCCAGTAGATCGTGTACTTGCTTGGGGGTTCTTGTGTTTTCCATCACTTTATCAATTTTTCACAAGTTAATCATTTGCACTTTGTGACTACAAGTTAATCATTCATACATGTGCTTTGTGAGTGCTTTGTGACTACCTCTGCTTTATTACTGGTTGTGCTTTATGGCACTTGTGCTGAATAATTGTGCTTTGAGACTGCTTTGTCTACTACTTCATGACTGTTACGTGACTGATTTTGGTAGTGCTTTGTTCACATCTATGTGACTGCTTTGTGAGTGCTTGGTGATTGCCTCTGGTTTGTGTCTGGTTGTGCTTTATGACACTTATGTTGATTGGGTGTGCTTTGGGACTGCTTTGTCACTACTTTGTGACTGCTTGGTAGCGCTTTGTGACTGTTATGTGACTGCTGGTAGTGCTTTGAGACTGCTTTGTCACTACTATGTGACTATTATGTGATTGCTTGGTAGTGCTTTATCTCACAACTGTGACTGCTTGGTAGTGCTTTATCACAACTGTGACTGCTTTGTGAGTTCTTGGGGTGATTGGCTCTGGTTTGTGATTGGTTATGCTTTATAAGACTTGTGATGATTACTTGTGCTTTGGGACTGCTTTATCACTATTATGTGACTGCTTGGTAGTGCTTTGTCACTGCTATGTGGCTGCTTTGTGTGTCTGGTTTAATACTGCTTTGTGCTGCTTGGTAGTGCTTTGTCTCACTACTAGTGCTTGGTAGTGCTTTGTCAAGCCACTCCTATGTAAATCCACAAACATGATATATACTGCAGTGCACATAGACCAACCAATACCCTTGTGCAACATATGGCAACAAGAAACATTGCTAGAAAATGAAAGCAAGGTAGGAAACTAAATTGATTGAAACCCAGTTTAAAGATCATAAGGCATACTATAGTAGATTGCCTCGTACTTCAAGTGAAAGCAAGTGGTCATAAAGCCACAAGCTTATTCATGGGAGTATAATAAAACCTCAAGATTATTCATGATGCCCTACATACATAGGCTCATCAATGAGCTCCTCATCACTATTTAAATCATTTGCATCACGAACAAGGATGTGGTATTACCAGTTGGAAATATAGTTTTTGTTGGTGCAATTTCTCCAAGAATATTGGATACAGGCATTGTAGTAGCATGACAACCTTTTCGTTGCTATTGCCATGCTAGCCCCTTGTGTAACTCCTCTTACACAGTGTAAGGATTGTGTCTTTGGCATAGATTGATAGTCCCACTGTATAGATCTATCAACATATTCTTCCTTTACCTCCCAAAACACTCGTGTTACATTCCTTTCCTTGGATGCATAGCTAGCTTGAGCCCCATGAGACAAGTTGGTCCTCAAGAAATCCATAGCATCTGGTGCACATTTTAAGGTGGCTCCATTTTTCTTTAGCTATTCATGTGTCAATGCCTCTTCACAACAACCCCAGCTCCATCATGCTCCCCCTTGTGCCCAGATCCAAATGTCATTTGCAAACTTACCAGCCGTCCAAATCTAGAAATGAAATAGAAAGGTCTCCTAGCCTTGAATTGGGAGGCTGCTCCATCTGACCAAACCAATGTCTGGTAAGCTCTGACCCTTGATATGTCAACCACCTACTATGATGCAGTATAAAACAATGCTAGATAAAGAAGGTGTCGTGCATCTTGTCATTTGAATATTTAAAGGGAAATGTCTTCTTGACCTCAATTCCGCTATGGATGTATGTTATGTGCACAAAAATTGTAACATGGTTGGAGTACCAATGCATGGATTGAATCTCATTTTGGTCCTTGAAAGAGTAGTTTGAAAAGATGCAGGGGAGAAGAGAGCTTGAGCTCTTGCAAGCACACACACACACTCACAAAACCCTAATAGAGAACACACAAGGTGAGAGGCTGAAAATCTTCTTCTTCTCTACTCAACACTCAACACACCGTATACAAGAATAAGAGTACACACAATATGAAAGGTACTCAAACAATACATACACGGGTTCTCTATAGTGTGAACCCGACTAAATGAGCTGGCGCTATAACTATGCCAGTCTCTAGAGTGGCTGTCACACAGCCTGTCATCCCACTGGCTGCATATCACCCAAGATCTCACCAACCATGCCAGTGGTGTAAGTGTGGGGCCTATCCCCCAGGCGGGTCATCAGTGGCCACCGCCTCACTAGACGAGCTCGATATCTCAACAGTTTCCACCTGAAACTACCACATCTTCAGGAAACCTCAGCACGTACACTTTGAACTATATAGCCTGCCACCTATGAATGTAATTGTGCTTGATCAATTTTGTGAGGTGAGTCCTCATTAACAGTATAAGATTGTTGTAATGCATCTCCTTGCCTACTACAAGGTCTTTCCTTTGCTTCTTTTTCCCCTTCACCATGGTGCTTGATTCCACATTCTCAAAGACCTTCACCATCACCTTTTTGGTATTAACATTCATCTCACGTGGGCAAAATGACATTTTGGCTACACCACAATTTTGGCAGTCACCCAAAAGACTAACGATGGTGGAATGTGGCTCCAACTGGTTTGGGACACAACACAAAATCCAAAAGAGTTGTAACACTCTTGTGAGGATGTTGAAAATCTATGCAACCACTTTCGCCTTCACTATTTCCACATATCTATAGCATGCTCCATGAAGACCAAAACTCTCGATCCTTAGCTGATTGATTGTATCCTTGAGAAAAGACATTGCACGTGATAAATGCAACGATATGTGTACCTGTCCTCATACTCTTTGATAGTGTTTAACTCTTGTTCTTGATGGGTGAATTGCGTTGTTATCCCTGCATTGACATTCTCAAGTGTCGAGGATAAATCCATTACATGGACTTGCAAAAAAAAAAAAACATAAAACATCACTTCAGGCCCCCTTCATAGTCTTAGTCTGATAGATCAATGTAGAAAAGCAAATGTATTTCTTGCAGAAGCACATGCCATTTTGCATGTGCAGCTATGTTTTGTCTCAACACCAGTACTTGTGGTGCTGCTTGCACATAAACCACCTTAGCCAACTAAAATCTAGCGAGAGAGAGAGAGAGAGAGAGAGAGAGAGAGAGAGAGAGAGAGAGAGAGAGAGAGAGAGAGAGAGAGAGAGAGAGAGAGAGAGAGAGAGAGCATGCTGGGACGAGGTGCACAATGTGCACACAAATACTAAGAAAAGATAAGTAGGAGCGACAGAGAGTCAAAGCTTCTAGGTGAGGGAGAGCGAGGGAGACACATAGCTTGTAGGTGAGGGAGAGACAGAGCCTCTAGAGAGAGAGATAGCTACCGTGAGAGGGAGAGAAAGACAGATTACAAGATCATGGATGTGGGATGTGGAAGTTATGCCTCTATTAAGATGGTCAAAGTGGGACGTGGGGGTTGCATGAGCCCTTAATTTTTTATCAATAGCTGACCTTAAAAGGTGCTTTTAAAAGGACTTAAAAAGGTGCTTTTACAAGGACTCAAAAAGCATAGTCCATGGACGCATGCTTTTTAGTCTAGCTAATTGTGTTCTATTTTTAAAGCTCAGTGTTTGTATTAGGTCTTCTCTTGCTTTCTCAAATCTCTCTTTGCTTGCATATGGCTAAGCAAAGGAAACTTTTTTCCCCCTTTTAGCCTTTTAGTTAAATGAACTCACCATCCTTTTGAATCCACATCTCATGTATCATAATCTATTTGTGGATTATATTGGTGATGTCAAGGCATACCTAAGATCATATCTACTTCCTATAAAGGTGCTCAAGGAAATCTCGGTTGTCCTCATAGGGTTGAATATTGATACCTAGGTCTTTAACCACTTTTGTGCAATTGTACTTCATGCTCATAAATGTTGTTTTGACCTACCAAGCAATCATATGTGGAGCACATGAATACTCAACAAGGTGCTGCAAATCAGTCCATATCAGCTAAAAATCAACTTTAATTTGAGCCTACATATTAGCCTATTATGATGAGGCAATGGTGGATGATGTGGATAATGCTATGGATGAGAGCAGCCATACAAGGCATCCAAGTTTATGTTAAAATGGATGGTGTAGACATTACAGGATAGCAAATTAGCTACTTCTTTGCCTAGAAGGACACGTGTAGGTTCTTATCATACATCTTATTCTTTTGTGGATCATGCTCTCATTTCTAGTATATTTAATAAAGAGGTACCAATTTACTTTAAGGAAGCATATGAAAATGATCATTGGATATGCAGGCCATGTAGGATTATGATTTAATCCTCAAAAATGACACTTGGTATTTGGCAGATTTGCTTTATGGGAAAAAGGCCATTGTTATGAAGTGGGTTTAATTAAACGCTACAAGGCACAGCTTATTATAAAGTGTTATGCTTATGAGAAGGGCATAGACTATAATGAGACCTTTGTACTCACATCTCGTATAACTACAATCACTTGTATTATTACAAAGGCAACACATCATGGCTGGAATGTACAGTAGTTGGATATCAAGATTGCCTCCTGAATAGTGATTTGCATGAGGAGGTTTATGTATCTCAACCTCGTGGTTTTGTTGAGAAGGAGTAGGAGTCTAAAGAATGTAGGCTAAGAAAAGCTTTATATAGCCTTAAGCAAGCTCCTAAAGCATGGTATGAGAAGATAAATGCATACTTGGTTTCAAATGGTTTTTGTGACAATCTAAATGAGAGTACCCTCTATATAAAGAGGAATAAGATTATTTTTTGGTCATGGTTTTATACGTTAATGACATGTTGTTCACATAGGCCCTAATGATGAGGAGAAGATTTCAGTCTTTAAGACTAAATTACATGTGTCATTTGAGATGGTAGATTTAGGCTTGTTGCATTATTATTTGGGCATACAGTTTATGTAGAGTGACGATGGTATTATGATGTTGCAGTTAAAGCACATATAGAGGCTACTTACATGGTTTGGTCTTGAAGACTCGAAGCCTCTAGCTACATCAAAAGAGATAAGTGCTAGGCTCAGTCTCCATATTAACCATTTGATGTATCACTAAATCAAAGCAAGCTATTGGGTGTCTCATCTATCTCTATCTATGTAATGCAAGGCTATGAATTTAGTTTGGGGTCTCCCAGTTGAGCAGGTTTATGCATAGTCTCAAAAGTAAGCATTGGCAGGTTGCCTAACGAGTATTTCTATACTTACAGGCCACTCAGACCCTTGGCCTATTCTATGCTAAGGGGGATGATATTCAACTACATACTTTGAGTGATTCCCATTGGGCTGGATGTTATGACATGCGTGGAGTGCCCACCACTAGTGCCTTTTTCTTTCATCTTCGTGATGCATGTATATTATGGCGAGATAAGAAGCAAGAAAGAGTGGCCTCTTCAAGAAATGAAGTTGAGTACAGGGTAGCAATTGTGGAGTGTGTATGGCTCATATGCCTTTTGGTAGATCTTGGTGTTGGACCCACCTTCATCTTCACTGCTGATAACCATAGTGTATTAGCCATTGTGAGAAGCCCAGTGTTCCATGCTTGCACAAAGCATATTGAGGTCCATTATCATTATATTAGGGAGAGACTCATTTTGCAAGAGAGATTAGCCTAGCTTATGTCTTCAAACATGACAATGCAGCAGATATGTTCACGAAGGCTCTCTCATGAAGCTTTTTGCAAAACTTTGGGCTTATTGTCATTTGGAGATTGATCACCCACATGATCCCTGTACATGAAGCTTTTCGTAAAACTTTAGGCTTATTGCCATTTGGGGATTGACAAACCACATGATCCCTATACATGTTCACATCATCATTATCGATGGGATTTATATGATAGTGATGTGTACATGTGGATGTGTGGCTAATAATGGGCCGAGACACTTTTTCCCTCTTTTACCTGAGGTTTTTTTCCCCAAGTGTATGTACACACTCTTATGTGTATGTGTGTGTGTAAGTGACCTTATCATGTCACTTCACTTGTACTTTACTCATTCTCATTAATCTACTTTGAGCATTGTTCTTTTCTTTATCTTGTTGTATCTATGTGTGCGTCACTACCTTGTATCTATGTGTGTGTCACTACCTTGGTCTCCACTCCAACAATTTTGACAAATATACATCTACTTATTTAAAGGAAATTATCCTGGGAGACCCTTGTATGGGTGTGACATCAACCAAGTACCCTAGGTAGGGTCCAGATACTATGGGACTTAATGTGGGGTTCACTCACTAACAAGCCTTCATACTCGACACTTGGCTTCTGAGTAGAAAATGCCATAACTCTTACTCAATCCAAGAAAATTGAAGCATAGGGTTGGACACACACAAAGTTTTATGAAACCTCATCACTAACAGGGAGTTCTATTATTTTTAGTGATGGAGTACATTGTGTGTTTGAAGGGGAGCATAGTCCTTGAGTTTTGGTTATTTTTAGTGATGGACATTGTGTGTTTGAAGGGGACTATAGTCCTTGAGTTTTGATTATTTGTAGTGATGGACACATTGTGTGTTTGAAGGGGAGCACAATCCTTGAGTTTTGATTCATGTGTGCAAAGGTCTAAGTAGCCTTGAGTTAAATGTAATTTGGTGAATGCAAATTTTAGTGAATGAAGGTGAAAAACAATAGAGATGCTATAAGTTATGGATGATATAATGGTTTACATGGGCTAGACACATAGAGTGAGTGAAGAACTCAAAAAGATCTATAAATGTGCAACTAATTCATTCATTATTTTGCTAATTAAGTTTTGAATTATCTCCACTATCAAATCATGAGGTTGATTATTTACTTTGATCCTTCTTAGTTGACAAGATTTTGAACGTAGACAACGATGTAGTTACTACTACAATGTTGAAGAAATGTATGCTTTGATGGGTCCCCATCCATACCTAAAACAGAAAATGAAAATGAAAATAATGTGTCTCAATAATTATATTTTTTCTTTCAGAAAAATAAGGTACCATTGACAACTACAATATATGAAGCTCATCAACTCCTTAGGTATGTTGCTTTCCATCTCATTTAGGTCCACCAACATACTTTATTT